>NC_081184.1:151809958-152139295 GCF_029867415.1 Vicia villosa | reverse complement strand
GAGCTGAGCGTTCTCTGACGTGAGCTGATCGATGATCCAGGAAGCAGGAGGGATATGATGAGAAAGTGATGTTTGTGTCACTTGTCGATCGAGCACTTCAAGTAACTCATCCTTCCTTCTTAGGATGTTTTGAATCTCAACATTTTCCGTGTTGACAATTCGATACTTGTTCCTCCAAGCATTCCTTTCTTGGCATACCTTGTTTAATGCTGCTTGTAGTTTTTCAACATCGGTGGAGAAAAGGTAAATTGGTTCCCTTAGGGGAATAGGTTCTTGATGTTGATATGGCATCCTGAGCTTGAATGCTCTGACGCGTACCCATTGAAGGTAAGGATCCAGGGAGATGCAAAGATGTTTTCCTAACAATCTTCTCCCTTTGTTGTGAACAAGACGCCAGGCTTGGACAATTTCCTTCTTCATCATGTTGCCATGATCGTCGATGTTCTTGAAGAACAGACCCTCCAATTGGATGTTACTTGGAATATTTTTCATGGGATAGCCGTATTGACGACGGGATAAAGCTGGATTGTAACTGATTCCTCCCTTAGTTCCAATAAGGGGTACGTTGGGGAAACTTCCGCAACTGAAGATGATCTTGGTTTCGTCGTTGTCAGGACTACACCAATCAATGTCTGTATGAGTGAGAGATATGATTTTCTGTGACCAGTAAAGGCCATCCCTCATGTTCCAGAAAGTGCTAGACTTCGGTAGGTGCGAAACGAACCATTCGTATAACAACGGTACGCAGCATGTGATTAATCCTCCTCGCTGCAGGTTTCTTGAATGCACAGAGTGATAAGCATCCGCAAGCAAGGTTGGAACTGGATTTCCAATTAAGAAGATCTTAATTGCGTTGATGTCGACGAAATCGTTAATGTTAGGAAACAAAAACAATCCGTAGATAAGCAAAGCCAAGATTTCCTCAAATGTGCTCATATCTTGGATGCTGACGAAGTACCTAGCTTGATCAAACAGGAATTTGGAGTGCAATCCTTGAATTCCTCCTCTACTCACCATATGAGTTCTGATGTCGACCACGTTCAAAGGAGTAGTTGCAGCAATGATAACGTCGTCAGGATTCTTTTCCAAACCGGAGTACGGATCTTGCGCGTACACGGGTATTCCAATCAGACGAGAGTACTCCTCTAACGTAGGCATGAGCTGATAATCTGGAAAGGTGAAACAGTGATACGTTGGATCGTAAAACTGTACCAAGGTGGGAAGGATCCCATCCACCATGTTGGTATTGAGCAAAGGCAGAAGTTTTCCATACTTCTCCTTGAAAGCCTGGGGGTTGACCACCAGTTTTCCGAGCTTTCCCAGTTCCTCGACCTGGGGAATCTTGAAGGTGTATTTCCTAGCTCTCTTTCTTCCGTAATCCATGGTATAGATCCTTAAGTCCTTTCTCCGTTTCTCTCTTTCTCTGAAGTTCAAAACGTTCGTTATTTAGTTTCCTTGAAAAACGACTCGAAAAAGACTCCTTTTGTTTTGTTTTTAGTTGTTTATTAATGAATGATGCATGAATGCATGAATGCACACACAAGAGTTTTAGACAAACATGGCGTTGAAGGGTATAGTGGTCATGAAGTCAAAACGCAAATCTCGCCCCAATGGTAAACTAAGGTTAAGGATTTTTGTACCTGTAGAACGGGTTCTAGGGGTCTCAGAGTTTTTGCTCAACCTTAAAGATACGTTGATTGGTATCTATAAGAGAGTTTTCTCTGAGTGTAGTATCTGCGTGACAATTACTTCCGTAATCACCGCTCTACGTCCTAAAAAAAGGCTTTAAGTGGGGTTAATGTGTTTCTAGGTCCTCCTGGTACAAATCAGTCTCGGAATGCAGTGGCGCAGTTAATCACAACCAGCCAGGCAAATCCCAAGAGTAGACTTGGAAACCAAGATTAGAGGGCCTTCACCGGGAAGACATCCTCCATCCTATCTTATGTTGCACTCAAATCCGGGTATAGGATTTCTCACCACAAGGGGGAATCAAGCCCTTTCCCGATACAGAATAAACAAAATAAACAAATATATATGCAACAAACACATGATATGACACAGAGGTTAGGCAGGACCTCTCTTGTTTGAGGGGGAATTTGGCATCCCTAATTCCTCATTGGGGCTGGACCAGCAACAGGTCAACCATTGGTTTGGATGAAAAACCAAGGTTCTGAACACTTATATCCCCAGCAGAGTCGCCATTTTTCTGTGGTGTCGTTTTCTTTTACCTCCCCGTTTCACTTGGGAGGACGGCACGCTAAACCCTTCACGCGAAATTTGGAAGGAGAATGCGCCCGTGGTGGGATGAATTTTATTTCAGTTCTTCCTACGATATCACACGAACTTTCTTATTTGTCCTACGAGTAGGAAAGGGGAAAAAAGATCTCAACTAAACCCTAGGAGTTTGCTAAGTGTGGGGATTTCACCTAGACTAGAAATTCTGGAGTCCGGGGGGTCGGTTATACATAGGGAAGTGTTTAAACACCCTACATATCTGTAGTACTCTACAGGAACCTTCTCTGTGTCATTGTGTTTGTGTTTATTGCTAATGATTGGGAAAGTTTCTCCTTTGTGTTAGGAGAAGGAATTGATTTGATTAAAAAAGACAGACAGACAGACAGACTGACTATTTTTGGTATTTTATTAGCTCGCTGAGATTCCTTGTGAACCTCATGCCTACATATCCCTAGTGGAAGTCAGAGCTTAATGTAGTTCGGGGAACTAACTAGGGAAATTAATTATTTTTGGTGCCTTGCTTGAAGCTCAAGGTTGAAGCTTGGAATTAAATCTCTGTTTACAGTAAAGAGACATGAAATCATCTTTACAGAGAGGTATTTGTACTATTCTACCACAAACATTTAAAGGAGTGACAGAATAACTGGATTCATTTCATTCAAGAGGGGAGTCTACTTGGTTGATCAAGTATGACAGCCATCGTGCCTCTAAAATGAAAGAAAGATGCTCATCCAAATTAGGGAAAGTGTACAAGTCTGGGGATGTGCCAGAGCATGTCTTTCAGAGTCCTAAATGGGAGACTTTGATTGAAATTGAAATTGAAATGTTTGTTTGTTTGAATGTGGTAGAGTAGTAAAAATATCTCTCTATAGAGATAAGCTATGTCTATCTACTGTATAAAAGATTTGACTTTAGCTGGCTTGTATGAGGCCCAAGCTTGAGGCTTTTTGATTGATTAATTAATTGTTATTGACTCTGGGAGATGACTCCACTGGGGATTAATTACAGGGTATTTTTGTGTTCTGTACAAAGCCCAGAATTGAGGCTGACTCTACTTAGGGAGACTCTATTTATGTGCCTTGTACAAAGCCCAAGGTTGTGGCTAACTGTTGAGGATAATTGAATGAATGACTCTATTTTATGTGCCTTGTACAAAGCCCAAGGTTGTGGCTGACTCTAGCTAGGGAAAACATTATTTTCTGCCTTGTACAAAGCCCAAGGTTGTGGCGGACTCTTAAATGAATTAAGTATGGATGACTATATGGGGAAAGATCCTAAGTGTTAGGAATCTTTGACACATGAAAAATATGGTTTATCTGCCTTGTACAAAGCCCAAGGTTGTGGCTACTGAGTGATGAAGAACTCACTGGGGAGACTCTATTATCTGCCTTGTACAATGCCCAAGGTTGAGACTGACTCTTGACAGGGGAGTTTTATTGTTTGGGTGCCTTGTATGAAGCCCAAGGTTGAGGCTAACTGTTTTTGTTGGTTTTGACTCTACTGAGGAGATTTTATTTATTAAACGACTGTTTTTCTTTGGAAGCTAACCCTTTCCAGGGATTTTGACTCAGCTGGAGAAATTATTTGGTAAAAGACTGACTTTATCATGTTTTTTTGGAGGCTGACCCTTTCCGGGGGTTTTGACTCTTTTTTGGGGGAATTATCTCCTAAGAGAAATGAATCTTTATTTATTAATTGACTTTGGAGGCTAACCCTTTCCAGGGGTTTTTATTGAAAATGAATGGCAGAAAGATTATCTAATGGAGACTTCTTGTTTAAAGCCCAAGATGAAGGCTGACTCAATGCTGAGGATGACCAAAAGCATGGATCCTAGACTCTGCTAAGGAAGATTGATGAAGATAAGGGTGACAGAGACTGTCCATGTCTCTCATTCCAAAAAGTGTACTCAATGTAGGATTGAGACAAACTTAGCTTGTTTAAAGTCTGGTTTAAATTGGAAGAAACTCACCAGGGTAGGCTAAAAGGTGGCTAAAGACCTGTTCCTATGTTTATAAGAAACCTGATGGGTCCTTGTATACAAGCTCAAGAGGAAGCTGGAAATGCTTTTAAGAAGCCTGTGGGTCCTTGTACAAAGCCCAAGAGGAGGCTAATCGAGGGTCCTTGTTATAGCACAAGAGAAAGCTATGTAGTTTTGAACTTATTTTGGCTCTAAGCAGATGGGTAAGAGGTTTCACCGGGAATAATTCCTCTTTGGGTGGATGTGTCCTATTTATTTGGATTCTAAGGTTTTTGCCAAGATGTTTCACCGGGAATAATTCATCTTGGGGGTTTGAACTACAGATCTCTAATTAGGAAAGAGCCTTCACCGGGAAGACATTCTCAATCCTAGGCCATATTCCTATAATATATATATAGTTTAACTGTCCTAGGGTTTATACTCAAACGTAGTTCTAAACTAATATATATGCACAATTTATATTTGACAGTAATTTAAATAAAGACTGTAAATTGAAAGCTTGTAAAGCCTAACCTGGATGGAGTGGAGGCCATTGAAGAAGTATGTACAGAGCCTCAACAGTAATTTTGTTGTTTTGTTGATAACAGTTAAATATATATGATAAACAGTTAAGGGTTTTTGAAAACAGAAGAAGTGAAGATGGACAAAGGTCACATAGGTATCTGAAGAGTTTCACCGGGAATAATGCCCTTCAAATACCAGAAGAATGTTTTGAAAACAGAAAGAAGATTTTGAAAATACAGTTTTGAAAACAAGCTAAGAAGAGGAGGTTCTTGGGACTTACACTCTATTAGAGGCCCAGTACTTTACAGTACTGGTGTAAAAGCAATTTGAAAAAATGATTTGGAATGATGCAAGGTTTTGTTGTTTGAAAACCTTAATCATCCGTTTAATCAGAGATTGAAAACAGTTTTGAATATTGACAAAAGTCAACTTAATCAAAGTAAAAATAAAGATTTTTACTTAATTAAGACCTAAACAATTAGGGTTTTATCATAAACTTTATTTACAAAATGATTAGGTTAAAACAAAGTGAATATATGTATTTAAAGTATTTAAGAAAACACTTAAAACATACTATTTTAAACCTAATAAAAATATATAAAATAAATAATATTTTTATGATTTTTTTTATTATTCACAAAATAGGTATATTAAATGATAAGTGTGTGAAAAATGAAGTGAAAATAAATTAATTTGATAGGTTAAATAAATATGTGAAGTTTGTGAGAAAATGAAAGAAATTGTGTGTTAAAAAAATAGTTTTGGCCCTTGGAGGGTTTGAACCCACGCCCTCTAGGTCACACACTCAAAACAAACACCACTGAGCCAACGCGCGTGTGGTGATAGTAACTTGCATTCATTTGGTTATGTTTCAAAACAACTAGTAAATCATTGAAAAATAAAAGAATCAAAAAGTCTGGGGCGAGGGGGATTCGAACCCCAGACTTGAGGCATGATGAGACTAAGGGCGTATGGGAGGCCACTAGGGCAAGTTCGTTCAGTCGTTTAAGGAACGCATACCATTCAAAATAAAATAAACTTTGGCCCCAGATTCAAATTTTGCGCGCCATGGCCATAGTCATCTTCTTCCTCGAGCTCAAAGATTTCAAAATCCTAACTCTCTGGTTTCTCAACTAAATGACATGATGTAAACATCAATCTTGTTCTAAATTTCCTCACGAATCCAGATATGTAACTAACATTTATTTATATGAACTATAGCTACCTAATTTCTCAGAAAACTCTAAGAACATATAAACCCTAAATTTGAAATTAAATGACAAACAAGATGAATAAATGCAAGATGATAGAGGGTTTTCAATCCTCTGATGATGCTAAACAAGATAGAATCGAGCTTTAACTCAGTGAGTGCTTAAATTAAAGAGGTGAAGTTCAGAAACTTACCTCTGAAAATGGAGGTCGTGAGGATGATTGAGAGCACCTGGGCTTGAATGAATGATCTCAATAGCTTCCCTGAGACTCAATGATGCTAACTGAATGCTTATTGGAGCTTGAATCCTCCTGAATTGCTCTATGGACCTCCCTCGATTTCAGCTTCAAGTGAACATGGAGGTTGTTGAATTTGGAGTTACAGATGAGCTGCAGCCATCTGGTTAGCTTCACTATGACCTGAGGAGTGTGCCTGGATGATTGGCTTGACTTGAAACCTCCTGAATCACTCTATGGACCTCCAACTGCAAATGCTCCAAAGTGAGAGCAACAATGGTGTTCCTCTACTTACAGAAGTGATCCAGGTGCTTGGATCACCTCAAATGACCTCCCTTGAGATGTTAGAATGCTCACTTTCCAAAGATAAGCTCTGGTTTGAAGAAATCGATTCTTCTTGCCAAAGAACTTTGAAAAACAATGAACATGAGAAGAGAAAGAGAAAGCAAGGAATATGGTTGCTTTGGTGTGTTTTTGAATGAGGAATGCATCTGTATTTATAGGCAAATGGATCAGTATAGCTGCAGAGGAGTGAGCTTCCTTAGTGAAGTTGATTTGCTTTCTTAGCCATGAAGGAATTCAAAGAATATTCCAAGTGCAATGATGAGCTCTTTGATACCACTCCCTAGCCATCGGTTTTGCTTGATCTTAGGGGACCAAATGGCTGCAGAAATGAGCTCCAATTGGTTGGGAGAAGATTCCTTTGATGAATCACCAATTTGCCATAAATTCAAAAATGCAATCATTACATAATCACATGCTTTTGTTTTTGGGAATCTTCTCTAATCCTTATGCAATGATGGAAATTGATGTATGGTATGGTTTCAGATGCATTAGAGGTCGTGTAGCATCACTTAGTGAAGCAAAATGCACAAAATTGCAAAGTTCCAAATTGTACATGACCTATAATTTTACTTCATGAGGCCAACTTTGAACAAGCATAACTCCTAGCTCAAATTGAATTTGGAGAAGGTTGAACACAATTTGGAAAGCCCTAAACATCTACTTCAAATCATTAGTTTGGAGTTTCTTCAGAATCCTTTGGGAAATTTGTGAAAAATGAGCCCAAAGTTGGATGAAAACTAGGTTAAAACACTTAGAAAAATTTCTAAGTGTTTATGACCTAAACTTCAAAATTTCCAAAACTTCATAAATGATTGATCTTTTGAAAAAAGTTCCTTTGTAAGATGTTGTTTTATTTTGCAAGATCTACAACTTTCATGTTGGAAGTTTTTTGAGTTGTGTAGGTGAAATTTTGAGTTCTCACCATGCCTTCAAAAACCCTAATTCCCGACTTTTTGCTCCTTGATGAATTTCTTTGAATTTCTTTGGTCAAATGACTTTAATATCCATATATTGATGATATTGATCTTTGAAAGTCATTTTTTGACCAAAAACCTTAAAAGTCAATGATGATCCCACACAGTTGACTTTTCCTGACAAAGTGAATTTTTGGACTTTTGTGTAGAAACAAGATCTTATCCTCAAATGAATGATGTAAATGGATTATATTGAGGTAGTAGAGATTCTTGAATCATGTCTTGAGTTTTTGATCCATGCCCTGATTAAAAGTCAACTATCTTGGTGAATTAGGTCAAAAACCCTAATTGTCGACCAGAGGACAATGATGAGTGTAGACTTTGAACTGAGGTGTAATGTCCAGTGGATCTTGTCATATGAGTTATTTGAAGATGATTGATGTCTTTGAATGGTTTCCTGGGGCTTTTTAGGGTTTCCCAAATGTGATCCCTGATTTCAGTCCTTGATTAGGCTCAAAACCCTAGTTTGGTGACCTGAGTAAACCTGTACTCAGATGACTGGATGTCTAATCAATCATAGATGAGAAAAATGAAGTCCTTGAGCCCCATGATTGTATTAGGGACTCATCCTTGTATTGATTGATCCTTTGCCTGAGCTTTCTTGTCTTTGAGCATCCTCGATTAGATACCAGATGGAGAAGTAACTGCTCTGGAAACTTGTCTTGACCTGATGAAAAATCCTGAAGATATGCCATCTCAGGGGGGTCAAAAATTAGGGTATGACAACTTGATAATGATATTTATTGAAACTCGCTAAAGGGTTTAATATCTCAGATATAGATAATTTTGGATCTCGAGAAAGCTACTCCATCAAATTAAACAATTGTCTCAATGAATATTTCTACATTAAGAACCTTATATAGAAAAGGTATTAAAACATTCGTATACGGACAAATATTGTCTACCCCTATGATGTGAGACTATTGGATTAGATAAGACTTTTTCAGACCTCGAGAAGATAAGGAAAACTACTTGTTTTAGAAGTATCATGTCTTAGTGTAATTCGAGCACTCGTGTGTCTTGCTAAGTATACATGCCATGATATATCAATTTCTATCAATCTATTAGAAATATATATTTCTTCACCTACACAAAGAAGTTGAAACAAAGTCAGACAAATACTTTGTTACCATAGAGATTTATGTTACTTATCAGATCCTTATAATGGTATATCACAAATATGTCACTTGTTTACTTGTGGCGCTACACCAATTTCATGGAGATCTAAGAAACAACTTGTGGAAACAACTTCATCAAATCCTTCATAACTATTAGCACTATATGAAGTCACTTCTAAGAAGAACTATTAAGCAACTACTACAAAGAATATTGTCTCACATATAAATGTATGCATGAGAGGGAGAAATAAATATGTTATGTACTCTTTTTCCCTTCATCATGGTTTTGTCCCACTGGGTTTTCATGGTAAGATATTGTACTCTTTTTCCTTCACTAGATTTTTTTCCAATGGGTTTTTCTAGTAAGGTTTTAACGAGACATATCCAAAACAATCATTCAAGGGGGGGTATGAATAATTGGATGATTATCCCTTAAGCGTGTTATTCCTTATTTATAATATTTTGTATTTATTACATTGTCTGTATATTGTCCTATAAATAAGACCAACCTCATTGTAAAAGATACACCAATGAAATAACACATAATTATTCTCATCTTTCTCTCTTCTCTTTTATCTTCTTTCTCCTTATTTTATAACAATTATCTTTTTATTTATAGTATTCATAATTTTTTATTAATTCATTTAACTTTTTCTCTCTTCAAATAATAATCAAGGACAATTTTGACAAAATAATAATTGTTATCTTAAACTTAAAATGACATTTAATAAAAAAACAAATTTTATACTAAAAAGCACAATTAAAAAGAAATGGAGAAAGTTGTTATGAATAATTGAATGATTGTGTCCCAATAACTTTATTCCTTATTTATAATATTTTGTATTTATTACTTTGTCTGTATGTTGTCCTATAAATAGGATCAATCTCATTGTAGAAAAATACACCGATGAAATAATACAGAATTGTTCTCATTTTTCTCTTCTCTTTTATCTTCTTTCTCCTTATTTTATAACATGTTATCAGCACGAATATTTTATTAATAAAAAAATAATATTTTTTCTTGGATTTTTTTATAAATATTTTATTGATACAATCTGGAATTCTTTAGTAATAATAATATTTCCCAGAAACTTCAGCATTATTGATACAATCCTTCTAGGACTGCTTAACATGATTGATGCAAGTCTTATAGAATCCATGAAAATCGTCATTGATACTTTTTTGATTAATGGAGACAAAATAGTTATTTTTTATCAATCTTCAAATGATAATCATTCTATGATCAATGCTTAAAGTACATTATTCTTTGAACAATCCTCTAAGGATATTTTATAATAAATTATAATATATATAATTTCTTTTAGCGAGAGCTAGATCATAGATCTGATATATACAATTCTTATTTACGAAGTTCTTCAGAAACTCAATCACAATTCCTTTTTATGTAGTTAATATATAAATGATACTTATGAGATCATCAATTCTAAATTATATATTTGAAACACCCAAAATATGGTATTAAAATATTTATTCGCATCAAGCCAACAAGATACTATATCTTAGTCCTCCATAATTTATTCTAATACTTCTCATCTAAGTGAATCTTTTGATATGTTGTGTATATTCCAATTGCTCCAATATAATACATTAAGATGAGTCATGAAAGAATATTGGAAAAATATAATTAATATGAATCTCAATTTTAAGGATATAATTTGAGCAAATAATCAAATACTTGATTGGAGCCCTTGGAGCCCAATAGGCTGATAACACTGGATAAATTAATTTTCCCAATATTAGGGGGAGGGAATAAGCAGCTAAAATCATGAACAAGAAGTTCAAATGAATAATTTTAAATCTTGATCCTCGTACAAACCAATATGAGCCAGTAAATTAATTTTCCCAATATTAGGGGGAGGGAATAAGCAGCCGAAATCATGAACAAGAAGTTCAAATGAATAATTTTAAATCTTGATCCTCGTACAAACCAATATGAACCAGAAGTTCAAAAGATTATTCATATGCAAATTTTATACAACCAATTACAGTTGCTAATACTACAATTGAAGTGGATTATCCTGTTGGATAATCTAATATTGTAAATGAATTGAAACCGTGCATGATGCATGGTATAAAAGTCGGTTCCAATACTAATAATCATCTACCAAGCAAATAAGCTAAAATTAAAGATGACCCAAGTGAGGATATAGAAAATCTAAAAGAATCTTCAAACATAATAACCATATCATCTCCAGAAGATATTGAACATGTATCTGAAATTCGTTAAAATCAAGAGATCTTGATAAATTATGTCAAAAATGGAATACAATAGAACTGACACAAAGTCGACATTGATGATATTTTTCGTAGAATATAGCGCTAAATGTGATAAATGACAAAGAGGATCACGAACCAACGTCTATTAAAATTGTAGACAAAGTGAGGATTGTCCAAAATGGAAAGATGCAATTGAAGCAAAATTAAACTCACTCTACAAAAGACGAGTTTTTGGACCTGTAGTCCGAACACCTCAAGGTGTGAATCCAGTTGGATACAGATGGATTTTCGTGCGAAAATGAAAATAATGAAATTGTGAGATACAAAGCCCAATTAGTAGCTCAAAGATTTTTGCTAAGATCTGGAATTGATTTTGATGAGATATATTCACCTGTAGTAGGTACAAGTACTTTTCGATATTTAATAAATCTTGTTGCACATGAAAGACTTAATTTTCACACGATGGATGTTGTAACAATTTATTTATTTGTATGGCTCACTAGATAGTGAAATTCACTTGAAACTCCCTGAAGGGTTCAATATACCAGATGCATATAATTATGAATTTTGAGAAAGGTACTCCATCTAATTGAGCAACTCTATCTATGGACTAAAATAATCTGGACGCAGGTGTTATAATCGTCTTAGTGGATATTTTCGAAGATAACTCCATTTGTCCTTGCATTTTCATAAAAAGATCTGGAAAAGTATTTGCTATATTAGATGTACATGAGGATGACATAAATATTATTGGATCTCCTGAAGAGCATCCAAAAGTTATAATTGTTTAAATAAATTATTTGAGATGAAGGAATTGGGAAAGACAAAGTCCTTGCTAAATGAACATTTGGATAATAGAAAATTGTGCTCCAATAAATTTATGTAGAAAAAGTAATAATGCATTTCTATATGGGCAAGGCTCGATTTTTGTATATCTCGTTGATGTTAGATCATTGGATTTGGATAAGATTCTTCCAGACCTCAATAAAAGGATGAAGAATTGCTTGGTCCTGAAGTAACCATATCTTAGTGCAATTGGAGCACTAATGTACCTTGCTAATTATACACGTCCTAATATATCATTAGTTGTAAATCTATTAGCAAGATACAACTCTTCACCTACACAAAGAAATTAGAACAATACCTTAGAGGTACAATAGACATGGGTTTCGTTTATACCAAAGTATCCCAATTCTAATTAACAGGTTATGCAGATGCAAGTTACTTGTTAGATCCTCATAATGGTAGATCACAGGTTATTTGTTTACATGTGGTGGTACAACTGTTTCATGGAGATTAGTGAAACAAACAATAGCAGCAACTTCATCTAATCATGCATAACTTTTAGCACTAGATGAGACAAGTTGAGAATATGTTTGGTTTAGATCCTTAATCCAACACATACAAAATACATGTGGTTTGTCTTTTGGAAAAACAAATACAACAACCATATATGAAGATAATACTACATGCATCACTCAATTGAGAGATCGTTACATTAAAGAAGACCGAAAAAACACATCTCTCCAAAGTTCTTTTTCACTCATGATCTTCAGAAGAATGATGATATAAATATCCAACAAATCCGTTAATGTGATAATCTTGCTGACCTTTTCACAAAGTCACTCCCAAGTAGAACTTTTAATCAATTAGTACAAAAGATTGGTCTTCATCGTCGAAGAAATATTTGTTTAGTTGAGGGGGAGAAATAAATTTATTTTAAAAGGATATTTTACTTTTTTTTTCTTTCACTAGATTTTTTTTCCACTGAATTTTTTCTAGTAAAGGTTTTAACGAGGCATATCCAAAATAAACATCCAAGGGAGAGTGTTATGAATAATTGGATGATTGTCTCCCAATAACTTTATTCCTTATTTATAATTATTTGTATTTATTATTTTGTCTGTATGTTATCCTATAAATAAGATCAATCTCATTGTTGAAAAATACACCGATGAAATAATACAGAATTGTTCTCATCTTTCTCTTCTCTTTTATTTATTTTTTCTTCTATTTTATCTTCTTTTTCCTTATTTTATAACAAAAGTAGTATTTTAATAGAGATGTTTTCACAATGGTTTTTAGAAGAATCAAAATTCTCTTTTTGGTTAATTATTTTAAATTTAAATCTATCTTGATCATGCTGCAACAGTACCGTTTACGTAAGTGCCTTGGATTCTTTACTTGACTAAATTGGTAACCATTAAAGCTACTTGATATATACAAATCTTTCAATTGGTTTTCTTTTTTATAATATACACCGATCGGAAAAGTAAGATCATCCAAATTGGTTCTTACAGGGTCGTGTGATCTCTGTCTTCTACTATGCTTGGCATATTCACTTGGACACCAAACTTTAATACTAATTTGGTTTAAAATATATGGTCTTTCTCTTGAATATATTCTTTTTTTTTCTCAATCGCAAAGAGATATTGATATTCAATTGCCTTAAATGAAGCAACTACCGATAAGATATTTGAATATTACCTAATATTTTTTTATATAGGTGGATTGATTAGAATATTTTTTAAATTTTCTTCTGATTGAAAGAGAGCGCTATGCATTTAATGTTGATAATGAGTACCGGAGACTTTCTTTGTTATGTTCTTTTTTTTTCATGCTATTGATTATTCAATAGAAAATTCACGAAGAAAAAGATAATAAAGAAGACACTTTATATTCTAAAAACTAATCAACATAAAAAATAAAATAAAAAGATTACTAAATTAAAAGTAGACGAGCTGTCCAAAATGAATTTAATTTTTGTAGAAAATGATTTGCTTGTAGATAAGGTTCTACAAAAAAATAAGTAAATGATATTAATGGATCGATTGTGAACCTACATGAACTCCTTTGCTATTTTAGAAAATTGAGAAAAAAAAGACTATCATGAAATTAAAGATCAAGAAAAAACTGTTTTTGAAGTACATCAAAAAAAGTGGAGTTCATACTTCTCCATCAATTAATAATTTGGAAGATAATCAAGACAATAAATAGATAAACAATAGGGTATAAAATGCATCTCAATGTAATTCATGAATCATGATATGAAAAATTTATTAAATTTGATGAGTAAAAATGCTACATACAGTAAGCATAAGATATATATACTAATGAGAGAAAAATTCGTCACCAATTAAATATTTGCATAGAGTTTCTTTTTATAGTAGTGGTCCCTAAGTAAATAAGAAAAACTTATCAAAAAAATTTCAATTACATAATACTAGTTCAAAGGGTTCACTCTTAAAATGATGTAAAACTATATTTGTTGACAAATAGTATATGCACTTAAGAAATTCTAGGTAAGTTTTGTTCTAAATTTAATTCATAAAATTTATAAAATAAAAAAAAAAAAGCCCGCATACATATTTGAAAGTGCAGATTTAAAATTCTGACCCAACCTGCCAAAGAATAAAGGGCGGAGTATAGCGTGCTCGCGAACTGCACCGCTTAAGCTTATAATATTTTATGTAAAAACTCTTGTTCACAAAAACGCGAAAAAATATGACGGGGCGAGACAAACACATTAAAGAGGACATGCATAAAACCTTAAGAGAATCTCTTTATGCACTCAAACACTTTCTTAGGGACTTTTGGTGAAAACTAAAAAATACCTCTATATTTCGGATATGCATTTTCGAAGTCTCTTTTTTTTAAGAAAAATGTATCTTCGCATATGCAACTCCGAAGTCACATTTTTTTAAGGAAAAAAGTGACTTCACATATGCATCTCAGACGTCACCCTTTTTATTTGGGAAAAAAATGACTTCGCATATGCATCTCCGACGTCATCTTTTTTTTTTGGGAAAAAAGTGACTTTGCATATGCATCTTCGAAATCACATTTTTTTTAAAAAAAAAAGTGAATTCGGATGTGCATATTCGAAAATATGTTTGGGACATAATCCATATCAACAAAGCATATATTTATCATAAATAATCGAAATTACATTGATAGTTCAACAGAAATTTAATGTTACATATTGTTATAAACAAGTAGTTAAGGACTGCGCAACATTTTGATAACATCTTCTCCCGATCTATGAAGTTTCACATCCAACTTGATCAGATCCTTTGAAGAATATTGTTGAAAACTTGTCTACATAACCTCTAAATCATCGTCGTTCTTGAGCTTAAATGGGGTAAACTTTATTATTCCTTCGACGTAAAGTGAAGGTGAATGATACTAAAGCTTGACCACCTTCCAATTTTCTGGATATTGCAAGAGAGAGTTCAATATCGGAATCAGTTCGACAAACGGTGTATCGTGCGAGAACCTAAATTGAAGTGGCACCACGTAACCACTGCTGAAGTAGACAAAAACAAGGTGAGGGTAGGTTTGAGTCATTTATGATTATGCCTTGTGATGTTGATGAAAATCTATAGAGACTATATTTATAGACTTTTTGGAGTAATATGGACCCAAGAAATCCTATTTTACTATAGTGCATATTTCGGATATGCACTTCCGAAATAAGCCCTGGTGCTTTAAAATTTCCGATATGAAAGTCTGAATTATGCAGAAACAGAATCCCAAATGATACCATTATGTTATGGTAGAATTAGCATCAATCCAACTTAATCAATATATAAAACAATTAATCGATGAGAATATAGATATAGATATATTATATATGCATTGAATCGTATTGGTTTTACATTCTTCACGACAATACATACAAAAAATGATTCGATGACACCCTAAAATGCACTGAACGAATTGTCACCACTTATATCTAAAATCAGTAAATTCTTCTACTTCTCCCTATTTGCTCCCCTCTCTTGCTTCATCATTTCTTCAAACTCCACCATCCTTTCAAATAATAATCCAGCCAAGCGTACGTCTCTTTTGTATGATGTGTTGTCCACTGACATGCCGTAGCCAGAATAAGACACCCCAGTTTCAAAAAACTTGTATAAAGTGGTGTTATCTTAGATACTCGATACAAATGATGCGGTCAGACGGGTCTATAGGTGGACAACTATGAACTGGAAAGAGTATAGGAAAGATATTTTCGGATATGCATATTCGAAAATATCTCTGATATTTTAAATCCAACATTTAAATAATAAAACGTTTAATAAAGATATTTTCGAATATAAATATCCGAAACATCTTAAAAATATAAAAAAAAAGTTATTCAAAAATATTTTAAAATTTTCAGGAGTATTCCTCAATGATCTCATAAAAGTATAGAGAAAAGGTTTTTGTAGACAAAAGGACCATGTGTTTACAATGTCAATAAAATGTCGATCTTTAGATCTTCAAACAATACAACTCTATATAAATACCCAACATGGCAACACACCACACTACCTAAACACATACTTTTCTCCTCCTTCTCTTGTATCAAAACAATGGCTTTTAGCTACGAAACTTCACCCATGGCTTCCAACTACAACACCCACAAAAAATTCCTCAACAATGGCACAAAACTCATCCACCAAACCCAAGTAGTCATAGTGATCGTCCCTTTCCCAGCACAAGGCCATCTCAACCAACTCCTCCACCTCTCCCGTCTCATTTCATCCTACAACTTACCAATCCATTTCGTCGGCACAACACAACACAATCGTCAAGCCATAGTTCGTGTCCAAGGTTGGGACCCAAAATCGATTTCCAAAAACATTCACATTCATGACTTCAAAGTTCCAACCTTTATCTCACCTCCTCCAAACCCAAATGCAAAATCTAAATTCCCATCTCATCTTTTTCCTTCTTTTCAAGCTTCTTCTAATCTCCGTGAACATGTGGCTACGCTTTTGCAGTCACTTTCTTCCGTAGCTAAAAGGGTTGTTGTCATTTATGACTCCCTTATGGCCTCTTGTGTACAAGATGCTATTCATATTAAAAACTGTGAAACTTACACTTTTCATAGTGTTTCTGCTTTTACCATGTTTTTGTACTTTTGGGATTTAATGGGAAAGCCTGAAGTGAAAAATTCCAAAAGCATCATTCCTGAAAAAATCCCTTCTTTAGAAGGATGCTTCACTACCCAATTCATAGATTTCATTACTTCACAATATGAGTTTCATAAATTCAGCAATGGAATAATCTACAACACAACAAGGGTAATTGAGAAGCCTTATTTGGAGTTAATAGAAAGCATGATTAGTAACAAAACTCATTGGGCTTTAGGCCCATTTAACCCTTTATGTATTGAGAGAAAAAGCAACAACAATAAAGGTAGGCACTTTAGCTTGGAGTGGCTTGATAAGCAAAAGGGTAATTCAGTCATTTATGTATCTTTTGGTACCACAACAGCTTTCAAAGAGGAACAAATCATAGAGCTTGCAAAAGGGTTGGAACAAAGTGAACAAAAGTTTATTTGGGTTTTAAGAGAAGCTGATAGAGGTGATGTTTTCAATGAAGATGGTGTTAGAAGAGTTATTGAGTTACCAAAAGGGTTTGAAGAGAGGGTAGAGGCTAAAGGTGTTGGACTAATTTTGAGGGATTGGGCCCCACAGTTGGAGATTCTAAGTCATGATTCAATTGGGGGGTTTATGAGTCATTGTGGATGGAATTCTTGTATGGAGAGTTTAACTATGGGGGTGCCAATAGCAACATGGCCTATGCATTCTGATCAACCTAGGAACAGGGTTTTGGTGACTGAAATCCTTAAAGTTGGTTTGGTTGTGAAGGATTGGGCTCATAGAGATGAGTTGGTGATGGCTTGTGTTGTAGAGGATGTTGTGAGAAAGTTGATGGCAACAAAGGAAGGTGATGAAATGAGGCAAAATGCAATGAATTTGAAAAATGAAATTCTTGAGTCAATGGATGAAAATGGTGTTTCTCGTATGGAATTGGATTCCTTCATTGCCCATGTGACTAGATAGATTATTGTTTGACCTATCACTCTCATAATGTTAACTATGCATGTTGATCAATATTGAAAGCATGTTGTTTTTAATGAAGCACATGTGGTTTTCTTACTTGGTTTTTTTCTTCCTTTCTCATATTAATCTTACATATTTACTCTCCTTTTGTTTATGTTTTCGCATTTGATATTTTTTGCTATGACCGGACTGGATAGTGGCATTCAAATCAATTGTCATTTTAATTTAACTACTTGTTATGACAACAAAATCCGTATATGTGAGTATCCATTTGAATCGATCTCTGCTTTAACGATCCGTTTTGAATGAATACAAGATATTTGATCTATGTAATAAGGTTTTGATGGCTATGAGTTGTGTATAACTATAATTCAACAAATGAGATAGGATTACTAATAGAGCAAAATTTGGCAAAATAAAAATAGCAGAAAAGTGGTAACAGGAGCAAAAGACTCTCATGAATTAAAAGAACACTTCTGTCATATTTACATTATCATTATCAGAAATAAAAGAATTAAAAACCATATGGTTAAGAGCATCCTCTGACACAAGCTTAAGGTAACAATAATTAGTCTATTTCCATGCCTCACATTGTAGTTACATAGTTACAGAAGGAGGTCCACTTTTCATCAAAGTGCCTAACCATGTGCTTTAACATCTCCAACTATATAAACAGCATTGCTCTTTAAGAACAAAGTTAAATTACTCTTAAAAGTCTCACATGAGACAATATAAGTAGAGACAGTCATCACCCTTACAAATCGATTTTGTTAGGTTGAGTTATGTTCAAACCATATTTTTTAACATAGTATTAAGAGTCTGATTTAAGATCCGATAGATCATCTACTATCAGGTTTTTGCTATTGGACTACTTATTATTTATTTCCACGTTCCAGACAATATTCAATCTTGAGTGTGCGTGATAAAGTGTGTTGAGAGTTTAACATTGAGTCAGTTTTATATATGATTCAAGGTCAAATCAAATTTCTTAACGGTAACAACAAGAATAGCTGTTGGTACTTTGTTGAGCTTTGACGTTTCGAGAAATCAATGGATAAAAAATTTTCATTTTTTTAATAAGCATCATATTGGACAGCTTCAGGGTGATGGATTATGTCTCCATTGCATGAGTTCTGCTTTGTTAATTATTTTGGGATACAATTATAAAAGGGAGAGTATGCACGCACTGCCATCATGTGTAGTTCATAAAAAATCAATTGCAAACCACACATTTTGTATGGTTTTAAATAAGGATTGCGATCACAGTTTTTATGATTTTGGTAGATATTGGTTTTTTATAACACTGATTGTAATCATCGTGGTATAAATTAAACACAATTTATTAATTATTATAAAAATGATAAATAACGATATTGATATTCATATTTGGGATATTGGTTTTTTGCAACTGTTTTCATAATAACACTTTTTAAAACCTTAACATTTAGCTTGATTCCTGAAAAACAAGGTAACAACAAAAGTCCAAGTTAAGATTCATGCATGGGGGGAGGACAAACAAATAACCAAATGAAGATATTTTCCATGAAGGTGAAACTAGTGGCCCCGACACAAATAATGATTAGTACAAAAGTGAACTTGATAATCTACATGACAATCTAAATACAAATTTATACAAACCATCCAATACTTAGATTAAATCTTTTGTCCATTTAAAAGAAAAATGAAATTTTTGAGTCAATGGATAAAAGTGGTGTTTCTCGTATGGAATTGGATTCTTCCATTGCCCATGTGACTGGATAGATTGTGGTTTGACCATTCATTCGTTCTCACAAGCTTAGTTATGCATGTTGATCAATGTTGAAAGCATGCTGTTTTTTATGAAGAACATGTGGTTTTCTTTCATGCATTTTTTTCTTCCTTTCTCACATCAACCTTACACATTTTCTCCCCTTTTTTTTTTTTTTTGCTAGGACGGGATAATGACATTCAAATCAATTGGCATTTTAATGTCATGACAACAAACGGGTTGTTGTTTGAATCTATCTCGGGTTTGACGATCTACTTTGAGTTAATTCAAATTTGTTATTTCACTTTCAAAAAATGAGGGATATCATCCCGAATTAGTTTTCAAATCACCTGATTGATAATTCATAATATTATTTGATTGATTAATACTACATTTGAGAAAATAATTTATTTTAATTAAAAAATAATAGTTTTAATGTGGGAATGGAGGGAGAGGAAAATAACTAAATAAGATGGGGTTTAAGTTCATTTATTTATTTTTGTTTGAACTTAGAGCAAAAAAATGATTATTTATCGAGACATGTAATCAAAGATAACGAATTTAAAAATCGTCTCCGTTCCATCGGATTATCATACCTACTTTTGATTAGAGATTTATTGTGTTCATTGTTTTGTTATCGTTATAACTAAATAATATGTTAATGTTAAAATTTTGCGTTTTTATATTCTCTTCTATTATTGGTCTAACAAGATGGCAATTAAGTTCATTTATCTAGTGTTTATCTAAATACAAATTTATCCAATCATCCACTGTGAGTATGTTTGGTAAAAATAGCGGTTGACTTCTAAGGTAGTTGATAGTTTATAGCTTATAACTGATGGTTGATGACTGATATCTTATAGCTTATAACTGATGATTGAGACTGATGACTGATAAGTTAATTGAAGTGTTTGGTAAAATTAGCGGTTCAAGTAACTTATAAATGTAAAATGACATAAAAGATATTTAATACATAATTATTTAATTTGAAATTAAAATAAATTATAAAGAATAAAAATGAGCTTATGCTAAAATAATAAGGATAAAAAAGAAAGAAAAAATGATAAGCTATAACTATAAGTTAAAACGCTATTTGAAATAGCGTCTGAAAAATAAGTTATAAACTAGTGATGGAAAGACCGTTACCAAACAGATCTAAATTGTCATATGAGTTTATAAACTATAAGCTATAAGACATAAGTTCAAAATTATGTCTTTCCAAATAGAACCTATGTAATAAATCTTAGATTCGGTTCATCTATTTAATAGTATGAATTAATTTTATTCATTCAATATTTTTTAAAATTCAATCTCTCATTTTACTTTTTTTGAAATTTAATAGATGACTTTTATTATGAATTTATATATATATATATATATATATATATATATATATATATATATATATATATATATATATATATATATATTTGTTCTGGACTGGGCCAAGGCTAGGCCCAACACCGCTTTCGGCCCAATAAGCCTCAGAGGCCCATGTATAGTTCATGGCCTTCCGACACGCCTTGCTCGGCACCAACACCGCGCTCGGCGTTCATTCTCCCCCGGACATCATCCTTGCCGAGGACCCTGCTCCGCGCAGGGCTCCTTCATATCCAATCCTCCGAATAACTCGGATCCCACGTGGCTCCTAAAAGACCGCGTCTTCCCTTGGACTTCGGAGCGGTTAACCAGGACAGAGGGCATACACGCACCTCCGATATTTCCGCTCAGGAAACCTGGCAGTCTCCTAGTTGGGCTTGGGAATCCAACCCAATAGCGAGATCATGGCCCAGCGCTGGGGGCTATATATACCCTCTTCAACTAGAGGGTCAGGTATTCAATTCTTACTCACTTTAGCTAGTACTTGCGCTCCTCTGCTCGTCAACTTACTTTGGCATTGGAGTACCTTGCAGGTACACCCCCCCCCTCCTCCTCCTTCCTAGAAGATCCAGTCCGAGCAGCCTACGACGATTCTTCTGATCAGGTACGATCAGTGGCGCCGTCTGTGGGAAACTTGCTTCCCCATCTTTAAAGAACAAAGATCAAAGCTAACCATCACCAATCGTCATGGCTGACAACAACAACATCCCAAGCTCTGACCCTTTCCTCCTTCAAGAGCTGATCGAGGAATCCTCCCGCGAGCTAGCTAATCATCGTCGGGGGAGTCGTCGGCGACAAAGCTCCGGGCATGAAACCCAGGACACCCAGCTGCTGCAGGTCCTACAACAGGTCCAGAATGTTGACCATGTTCCTCCAGAAGGGCACGTTCAGAACGGCGAACCGATCCGAACGACCAACGTGCCGGAACATGCCCAGAATGTGAATGAAACCGACCCTCGCGACGGGCAACATGCTTCCTCATTCACCCACACCTCCGAGAGGCAGAGAGCCCGTCATGGAGAAGAAGAGGAGCCGCTCAACATTCCCGAAGGCACTGACCCCATTACCGTCCGCTTGCTCAAGGAAATACAACTGACCAACAGCCTCCTCAGAATTCAGGATGACCGAATTCACGAGCTGGAAAGACAGCGGCGACGTCGCCCTTCCCCACGGAGGCGCTACAGGTCACGCTCCTATTCCTCCTCGCGCTCACCGCCGAGAAGATACCGTCGGCGTTCCCCGTCCTCTTCAAGGTCTCCCCCGAGAAGACATCGCCGCCGGAGGACTCGTTCCCGTTCTCCACACAGAAAGAACAGGAAGAACCAGAAACCTGAAACCGCTGAACAAAGAAGCCCCTCCCCCGAACAGGGCCGTCGGGGTCCCTCCAAAGCAACGACGGGTAACAACCAAGAAGATCCCCGACGAAACAGGCACTACGATTCACCAGGGCCGAGCGACGAGGAGGACTTCCGCAGCCCCTTGTCCGCTAGTATACGGAGAGCCCGCCTCCCTCGGGGGATGGAAAAACCGCCAGCATTGGACCAATACGACGGAACCACTGACCCCGACGACCATATCCGGAGTATCGAAGCGGTCATGGACTATCACGTCGTCAGAGGCTCGATCAAGTGCCGCATTTTCCCGACCACCCTCAGGAAGGGAGCGATGAATTGGTACAGGAACCTCCCTTCGAACTCCATCCATTCTTGGACCGAGCTCAAAGAACTCTTCTTGAGCCACTTCACAGCCTCCCGACGGCAACCGAAATCGGAAGCCAATCTCGAGGCCGTAGTCCAAGGACCCAACGAGCCTCTCCGAGATTACCTTGAAAGATTCAACAAGGAGGCCGTCCAAGTGCAGACAAAAGACTACATGAAGAGGTACATCTTGGAACGAGGACTTCTCCCCGGCAGTGACTTCAAGAAAGCTATTAAGATCGAGAAGGTAAACTCGATGAATGACCTCCTCAGCAAAGCAAAGGTATTCATCGATTTTGAGGAAGGCGAGGCAGCCGCAATCAGAGCCCCGAGGGGCAGTGGCGCCGCTCGCAGCTCAAACCTCGAAGACTCGGGGTCGCGCCGAGGACAAGACAAAAGAAGGGACGACCGGGCCCGAGATGTCAAAGAACGGCGAGGACCAGCAGGGCGTTTCAACGACTACACTCCTTTGAACACCTCCCGGGAGAAAATCCTGTCCGACTGCCAGAACGCCGAGTTCAAGAAATCCAACATCAGGCCCCCGAAGTCAAATCCTACAAGACCGGGGACGGACAAGTCCAAATACTGCAAGTACCACAAGAGTCACGGGCATATGACCGACGAATGCGTACATCTCAAAGATGCCATAGAGACCCTGATCAAAGAGGGCCACCTGGCAAAATACACCAAGAAGGGAGAACCCTCCAGAAGAGACATCCCTCGAAACTCTGACGAGGGGAACTCACCAGACAGCAGACCGCTCCAAGTCGCGCTGTCCGTAACCCGACCGGAAGACTTCATCCCTTCAGTCGGCGTGACGACCGCCCTCAGCACCTGGGAACATTTCCCCACCGCAATGGTCATCTCCAACGGCGGCGACCCCGGCTCTCTCACCGTCAGTTCGGTCAAGAGAAAGTTCGACGAGCTACTCAGCGCCAATGCAGATCTCGGCCCTACTCTTCGGAAATTCCGAGGAAAGTCAGAGCCAATCACTTTCTATCTCGAAGAACTGCCCGGCGGAGCTCCAAATGCCACCATTCCCCTTCTCGTCCGAGCCAGAATGGCAAACTTCGATGTGCGACGGGTCCTGGTAGATGAAGGCAGTTCAGTCGACATTATGTACTCCCACCTCTTCCAAACACTGCAGCTGGACGACTCGCACCTCACTCCCTATGTGGGTTCCGACCTCCAAGGTTTTAACGGAGCCACCACCAAACCATGGGGCTACGTCGAGCTGATTGTCACCTTCGGGGAAGGGGAAGCGTCCAGACAAGTCAAAACCAGGTTTCTGGTAATCGACTGCAAAACATTGTACAACTGCATCATCGGACGCCCAACACTGGCCGAGCTAACTGCCGTGCCCTCCACAGTCCATCTGAAGATGAAGTTCTACACGAGGACAGGGAAAGTGGCCACCATCAACGCCGACATTGAAGCTGCGAGAAGGATCTTCGATGCATCCGTCAAAGGACTAGAGCTGATCGCTCCTCCGACCAGTTCCAACAAGAAACCAAGAGCCGAAGATAAGCGTCCTCGGGAAGATCAGGTTCCAACGGCCAACGTCAGCTCAGTCGACCTCGATGCAAGGTTCACACAAGAAGAACTGAAGACCGGGGAGGAAACACAATCGAATCCCGTCCGACCTGTTCCCGACGGAGACTTCGAGCTGATCCCCCTGGGAGACAACCCCAACAGAGCAGTGAAGATCGGCAAGGGTATCCCTGACCTGCCGAGGAAGCAACTCATAGCCTGCCTTCGAGCCAATGCCGACCTGTTCGCCTGGAGCGCCGCAGAGATGCCCGGACTCGACCCTGAGGTCGCCTGTCACCACCTCTCCATCAATCCAACCGCCAAGGCCGTAGTACAACGTAGGCGTCGGCAGTCTCCCGAGAAAGCAGAGGCTGCCGAGAAAGCTGTAAAAGACCTCCTAGAGGCAAGTTTTATTTCCGAGGCCAAGTACTCAACTTGGCTCTCAAATGTTGTACTTGTTAAAAAATCTAATGGAAAATGGAGAATGTGTGTTGATTATACTGATGTTAACCGGGCATGTCCAAAAGACGCCTACCCTTTACCTAATATTGATAGACTGGTCGACAACTCGGCCGGCTATAAACTGTTGTCCTTCATGGACGCTTATTCTGGTTACAACCAGATTCCCATGGCGAAATGCGACAAGCAATGCACGGCTTTCATGACCGAATCGGGCAATTATTACTACAACGTAATGCCCTTCGGACTCAAAAACGCCGGGGCAACCTACCAGCGGATGATGAACAAGGTCTTCCGAGGGGAAATCGGCGACACACTCGAGGTGTATATGGACGACATGATCGTCAAATCTCGAGAAGACTCCGACCACACACTACATCTCGAGCGGGTCTTCAAGCAGGCCAGGTCCTGCAGGATGCGCTTCAATCCGGAGAAGTGTACCTTCGGAGTACGGGCAGGCAAATTCCTCGGTTTCTACTTAACAGAACGAGGAATAGAAGCCAACCCTGATAAGTGCCGAGCATTCTCAGACCTCCCTACCCCCACCAATAAAAAATCCATCCAAGTACTAAACGGAATGCTCACAGCATTGTCCCGCTTCGTCGCGAAATCCGCCCAGCATGCACTTCCATTCTTTAAGCTTCTTCGGAAAGAAGCAGCTTTCGAGTGGTCCGAGGAATGCGAACAAGCATTATCCCACCTCAAACAAGTGCTCTCCAAACCCCCGGTGCTATCCCGACCAGACAGCAACGAGGTTCTCTATCTCTACTTGGCCGTCTCTGGCGAGGCAGCCAGCGCGGCCCTGATCCGAGAAACGGAAGACGGGCAGAAGCCAGTGTACTTCACTAGCAAAGCCTTACAAGGACCCGAGGTCCGCTATCAACAGATAGAAAAAATCGCGCTGGCCCTAATAACGGCCGCCAGAAGACTGAGGTACTACTTCCTTGCCCACACTATCGTCGTCCGGACAGACCAACCGATCAAACAGCTTCTCAGCCGACCAGACATGGCCGGAAGGATGCTGAAATGGTCCCTCGAACTGTCCGAGTTCGACATACAATACGAGGGCAGGAAAGCGCTAAAAGCCCAAGCACTCGCCGATTTCGTGGCCGAGATGACGACGATCTCCAACTCCCTAACACCCACCGTGAATAAGTGGACCATCTACGTAGACGGTGCCTCAAGCCACGCGGGCAGCGGAGCTGGGATCATCTTGGAGAACGACGAGGGACTCGTCATCGAAGTATCCTTAGTCCTCTCCTTCGCCACATCGAACAACCAGGCCGAGTACGAAGCCCTCCTAGCGGGCCTACGCCTTGCAGAGGACGTAGGCGCTCGGGAAGTCATGATTTATACCGATTCACAACTGGTCGCGTCGCAAGTTAGCGGCGATTACCAGGCCAAAAATGACACACTAGCCGAGTATCTGTCGCTCGTCAAAGAAAAGATGAAAGGGTTCGCGAAGGCAGACGTCGCACACATCCCTCGGGAACACAACTCGAGGGCCGACCTCTTATCCAAGCTCGCAAGCACGAGAAAGAAGGGAGGGAACAAGTCGGTGATACAGGAAGTCTTGTCCGATCCAAGCGTAGCCAAAAACGCGCCGGCCATACAAGTGTTTGCCATCGGAGACGACCATTGCTGGATGACTCCGGTATACAAATACCTCATGAACGACGAACTCCCCGATGATCCGAAGGAAGCTTCAGCTATTAAAAGGAGAGCCTGCTCGTACACAGTCATTGAAAATAAACTCTATCGGCGCGGCTTCTCCATTCCCCTTCTCAAATGCATCGACGACTCGCAGGCAATGGAAGTACTGCAGGAGATCCACGAAGGGATTAACGGCCAGCATCTCGGCGGCCGGTCGCTGGCAAGGAAAGCCCTCAGAGCCGGCTACTATTGGCCGACCATGCAGCAGGACGCCAAAGAGCACGTTCAAAAATGCGACAAATGTCAGCGGCATGCCGACATGCACCTAGCTCCCCCCACCGAGCTCAAATCCCTCTCCTCTCCTTGGCCTTTTTCCACCTGGGGAATGGACCTCCTCGGCCCTTTCCCGGTCGGCTCGTACCAGAATAAATATCTCGTGGTCGCCGTCGATTACTTCACGAAATGGATAGAAGCCGAGGCGCTTGCCAAGATCACATCTCAAAACGTGCTCCGTTTCTACAAACGAAACATACTTGCCCGGTTCGGGGTCCCTCAGGCCATAATCACCGACAATGGCACCCAGTTCACTGACAAAAAATTCCAAGAGTTTGTGGCCAAGCTTGGCACGAAGCAACACTTCACCTCAGTCGAGCACCCTCAGACGAACGGGCAGGCCGAGGCGGCCAACCGAGTCATCCTCCGAGGATTAAAGAGAAGACTCGGCGAAGCCAAAAAAGCCTGGGTCGAGGAACTACATAGTGTACTCTGGGCGTACAGGACGACGCCTCATTCGAGCACAGGCGAAACTCCTTTCCGACTAACTTACGGCACCGAAGCCGTAATTCCCGTAGAAATCCGAGAGCCTTCTCGGCGCACCGAATTCCCCCTCGAGGAAGAACTTAACGACGAGGCCATGAGGGAAGAACTCGATATGGTAGAAGAGATTCGAGCAGGGTCAGCCCTCCGAGAAGCTAAACTAAAACAGCAAATAGCTCTTCGCCATAACGCCAAAGTTATAAAGCGCGAATTTGAAATCGACGCCCTAGTACTTCGCAGAAACATGAAAGACTCGCGCGAAGGCAAGCTAGCCCCAAACTGGGAAGGCCCGTACCGAGTTTATGACAAAACCGAGAACGGCGCCTACTACCTCGAGAATCTTCTCGGTGAAAAACTTGCTCGACCCTGGAATGCTGAAAAACTCAGACGTTATTACAGTTAAACATAAGCTAAAACGCCCGGCCCCCGACCAAACTCAGGTAACGGACGGGCACGGAGCCACGTCGTCGGTACGGACGTGAGTGTTCCACGACAGCAACGATCGGTTCCTCTCGTCGGATAGACGGACCGACCCCTCGGCGGATTCTACACCTAGACCCCCCGTGGAAGTACCTGCATGGCAGAACCCCAGCTCGCGATGGGATCGTTCACGCCGCGAACGCTTGGCCGCAACCGCGGTCTCGCGCTCGCTAAAAGCGCATACCTGCTCTGCGCACCCGGCCCGTACTCAACACGCCCGGGCAATCAATCTAGGTCGAGCATAGCCCACAAAACCAATAATATCACAAGTATACTGGTGACTCTCCGGCACGTCCGAGCATAAGTCATCGGTCACCTAGAACAACCGCAAAATACTTTAAGTTCAGAGGAAATAACTCGTCATACAAGCACGGCAGGAATGTTATCGAAAAGAACAAACATACAGTGATAACGCCGAAAGTAAAAATAAACAGATATAAGCAAGAAGAATTGTAAGACATTAAAATTGCCGACCAACTTGGCCGGCGATGTCAAAGGTTACAATCATTACCGGGCACGCAGGCCCCAAAAATTATCCGGGCATAGCCCAACAAAAAGAATGGCACGCAGGCCGAGAAAAACGGACACGCAGGCCCGGAACTACACTTTCTACTCTTCACTCCCCGGGGACTCGGGCACCAACACGCCATCTACGATCCTCGAAGAGAGCCCGACATTATCCTCCTTCAAACCAGGGTTCAGAAGCCTCAGCTGGTTAAGAGCACGCTCGAAACCGACGTCGGCCATGTCGGCCAGGCTTATCTTCAGGCTTTCTATCTTCTCCGCAAACTCAGCCCTGGACTTCAGAGCTGCCACATCCGGCGACTCGTCAGCCGAGGGAGCCCATTCGAGTCGAAGGTCAGCCAGCTTCTTCTTCTCAGCCGCGACCTCCGCATCTTTCTGCTTCAGGGCCGCATCGACCTTCTTCCTCAACTCCTTGCGCTCGACCTCCATGGTCTTCACCTTGTCCTCGGCCACCTTCTTAGCCGCCTCGGCCTCCTTCAGGGCCTCGGTCGAGCCCGAACCTCCACTAGCCAACACTTGGGCCATCTCCAAGACCCTCACCACGGCGGCACTGTCGCACGCCAACTGTTTCTGAAGAGACGGGGGATCCATATCACTGATCCGACGAGCTTCATCCGGTGAGGTAGCCAAGGGGAACTTCTCAAAATAGCCTCCATCCTTGTAGCAAGAAGGCAACACGAAGGCGCGCCCGGGACCCAGGTTCGACTGATCCGGACGTCCCCCCTCGGAAGCACGAGGTCTCTTGGGTAACCTCTCGTCGACATGAATCTTGTGAGGGGAGCCTGCCGAGCCTGAGTTCTCTCCAGCTCCGGTACCCTGGTTCCTCTTCTTCTGATTCTTCCTCGCATCCAATGCTTGTTTCAGGATATTATCCTCCTTCTCCGGCATAGCCTCTGCAAAGAAAAAATAAACGAGTTAGCAAAATACCGGACAGAGATCACAAAGCAAGGGGAATAGACACAACCTAACAACGCCCAGGTCTCCTCGGGAGTCCGACAAGCTAGCAAAGCCTTGGTATTAATAGGCCGCTGCTCCGTGATCGGCACCCCGTCCTCGTTCAGTATGGGATCTCCATTCCTCGTCACCCAACGAGACAGGGTAAAGCTATCTACATATTTGCAGAGGACCGAGTACGACTCCCGGTCTTGCTCATCCAAGTCATCGTCCTCCCAAGCGTAGTATTTCGGAGGAGACGCAAAATGACCCTTCCACCAGAAAAACGGAAACGTCGTGCAGAACTCTTTTACTTCTTGCCCATGTTCATCCCTTACTATCTCCCCCTCGGCATCCCGCTCGGCCACCATATCCGACACCGAAGAATAGGCCGTTGGACTTAGGGGGCGGACAACGAAGTATCGATCCTTAAAACCCTTCACGGAGTCAGTATACATTCCGAAGAGTTTACGCTCGGCGTTCCTGAACGAAACCCAGCTATACCGCCCGTTTGACGCCTGCCGTTGAACACGAAAACACCTTCCGAACAACGCAGACGTCGCACCTATACCCAAATAATCACAAACAATCTCGAATGCCCGCATAAAGGCAAAGGCATTCGGATGAATTTGGGACGGTGCCAGAGATAGAAACGCCATGACCGAAACCTGAAAATCAGAGAAGGGTAACCGGAAGCCGAGCTCCCTAAACACGTAATCGTACATCGCAAATCCGTCCCCGGCAAACCGAGAACATATGCGTTCCTCTGGAGACGGGCAACCTATTTGATAATTGGGCGGATCACCTTCCCCCAGGACCTCAATTTCTGTAAACGCCCCATCCAGAGACGCGGTATACCGAGAAACAACAGACAGAGCCTCCTCGGCTATCCAATCGGGCGCAACGGTATGTTCATAACTGAATAACGGCATAGGGGAAACCCCTCCCTCGGCATTCGAACCAGGGGATCCCGTGTGAACGCCTTCGGCCGAGGGAGTGCCCTCTTCCTCAATAATTTCGACGTCGGAACTAGTTGCCGTCGAGCTGTCGGAATCACTGGTCGTCGAGTCGGTGTCCGAGCCAGTTCTTGAGGAAGCGCTCGAATCTGATTCACCTGCACGCAGAAGGGAGAAGTGAATTCGATAGTCTATCAAATCCACCCTTCCACCGCAAGACAAGCGAAAGGGTAGAGCAGGAGCAGCGGAGCCCCCGGCCAAACCCCATCGAGGAACAACGCTCGTCAGCCGAGGACTCACAGATGACACGACAATCGGAAAGCTTATCTTAACGCCAACGTACTACGGCCTGCCAACCCACACCGACCCCGGGCATCGCTTGGATAACCCGGGGAGGATGACGATGGCGAAGACCTCGAAAGCGAAACACAAGTTCTATGAAAAATAGTAAAGCAACGACAGGCTAAACGAACTTACTTGCAGACATGATGTAGATGGCCGGGGAGAATCCTTCGCTAAGCAACGATCTTGATATGACGAACGAGCTGAGAAATTATGCCTCCCGAGGAACCCTTGATCGAAGCCGAGCAGATAAATAGAGAAAGGAAAATTCCCTTATGAGAGAATTCGCCCCCTTTTATAGGGAAAAAGGCTCGGAAGGCGAAGCGTCACCTCTCCTGACAGGCGCTGCCTCCTAGACCCTAGGCCATCAATGCCTATGCCACGTCAGCGCGTGGTTCCCACGCGCGACGTTTCGCCCACCACTGGACTCTCCTCCGAGCGCGTATATGTAACGAGGACCGATCCACCGAGCAACCACGAGAAATGAGGGTCCGAGCGTAGAAGCAAAGTCACAGTTTCTTAACCGGAAAACTCCGACTTGGGGGGCTCCTGTTCTGGACTGGGCCAAGGCTAGGCCCAACACCGCTTTCGGCCCAATAAGCCTCAGAGGCCCATGTATAGTTCATGGCCTTCCGACACGCCTTGCTCGGCACCAACACCGCGCTCGGCGTTCATTCTCCCCCGGACATCATCCTTGCCGAGGACCCTGCTCCGCGCAGGGCTCCTTCATATCCAATCCTCCGAATAACTCGGATCCCACGTGGCTCCTAAAAGACCGCGTCTTCCCTTGGACTTCGGAGCGGTTAACCAGGACAGAGGGCATACACGCACCTCCGATATTTCCGCTCAGGAAACCTGGCAGTCTCCTAGTTGGGCTTGGGAATCCAACCCAATAGCGAGATCATGGCCCAGCGCTGGGGGCTATATATACCCTCTTCAACTAGAGGGTCAGGTATTCAATTCTTACTCACTTTAGCTAGTACTTGCGCTCCTCTGCTCGTCAACTTACTTTGGCATTGGAGTACCTTGCAGGTACACCCCCCCCCCTCCTCCTCCTTCCTAGAAGATCCAGTCCGAGCAGCCTACGACGATTCTTCTGATCAGGTACGATCAATATTGATTTCTAAAATTTATGTTTATATTTGGTAATTTAAAATAGAAACTAACAATGGTCACACAACCACCATTATCTATCAACAACTGTGCTCCCCTTTATATGGGGAAATAGAAGGGGCTATTGTCTATGGGGGCCATAGTCCCCCTAATGTTTGAAGACAATCTTGCAAAGGAAATGTGAAGTAGAATACTGAATAAAGTCTCGTCAAGATTAAACAACCACTAAATGGTGTGGTTTTTATTTTTATTTTTATTTTTATTTTTTGACAAAGTAATAATAATTACTAAAAACTTACATTCACTATCATGCAATTTAAAGTTCGAATTTTGGTTTTGATGTAAACTTATGATGTAAGAAACGTATCATCACATCACATCATTAGCATATACTATATATACAGAGTCGTCTTAAGTTTTTAGAGATCTTATGTTAATTAGTAATAGTTTAACCATGATAAAACAAATATAGGCCATATTTAATCACGATTTAACTTGACAAATATTTTACGAGGCCCTATTTAGCTATAATTTAATCTTGATAATTTTGAGGCTATGTGCAGTAGCCCGCCTTGCACACCTTCAAATACGGCCCTGAATATATAGTGTAATATCATCATGAATGGATGTAATGTAACTAACATAACCATATAGCCATGCAAAATTATAAATAGCATAGCTATGTTGATTGTATGAAAATGAAGAAGACTAAATAATGAAAGGAGAATAATTCTATCATGGTATCCTTCGCTGAGTCGATCCCTTCCACTCAATAACCTCCCTAATTCAATTTAATTACATAATTGTTTCTCTTCTTCTTCTTTGAGACACCACGGCTGAACAATCTCAAGTGACACCAATTACACCAATCGGAAGCATGGTTCAAACTTCGAGCTTCGCGGTTCCTGCTTTTGATTCCTTTTCATCACATCATTTTGGTCCAAAGCTATCAATCAAGTTACAAGAAAACGACTATTTGTTATAGAATCAACAAGTGGAAGGTGTCATTCTCGCTCAAAGAGTGCACAACATAGTAGTGAACCCTCATAAGACATTCTGTTTCAGTTGTCTTCACATTCACCTTAAATGTTATGTTGCTTCTCTGTTCATATTCCATAATCAGCTTCTAGTTGGAACCATACAACTTTAAGAGATTGTCCTTTATGACAACTGAGAAACCTTTCTCAATGAGCTGACCCACACTCATTAGATTGCTCTTAATTCCAGGAACATACCAAACATCCTTGACCAGAACAGTCTTCCCATCTTCACTTTAACTTTGATATTTCCCATACCTTTTGCATTAAGGTATTTATCATCAACACATCTGATATTTGTCCTCCTTCTGGAGTCAAAATCTATCAGCCATTTTTTATTTCCAATCAAGTGATTTGAACAGCCAGTGTCCATATACCACCAATCTGCCAAACACTTTCCATTAGACTCAGAAGCCATCAATAGCACAAGTTCATCATCAGAATCTCATCTGGCTATATTTGCTTCTTCTGATTTCCTTCCCTTATTTGACCAGCAATCTTTAGCAAAATGGCCAAACTGCTTGCAACAGTAACATTGAACCTTCTTCTTGTCAAACTTCTCTTTTCTCTTCTAATATTTCTTCTCATCATAATAGAGGTTTCTGACTTCGGGAATCTATCACCACGTCTATTCTTCTTCTGGTCCTTCTTGACAAAAGAACCTTTCAGAGTCTGCTCAACTTCCCTCTTAGAATTTCTTTCAGTCAGACGCAACTCTTGCGCCTCTAGACTGCTTTGCAGCTCTTCTATTTTCATGGTGTCCAGATTTTTAGAATGTTCAATTGCTATAACAATGTAATCAAATTAAGGAGTAAGAGACCTCAATACCTTCTCTATGATTACTTGTTTGGAAAGGGTTTCTCCACAAGCCTTCATCTCATTAGTGATCAGAATCACTCTGGAGATGTACTCGGATACCTTCTCGTTGTTCTTCATGTTGAGATTCTCATACTGCTTTCTCAGGGTCTGAAACTTCACTTTCTTCACTGATGTGTCACCACCGTCGAATCAGCAATTTTCTCAAAAACATTCACATCCACACACTGATGGATGAAGAACAACGCCTTCTGATCTTTTTCCGTAGGTCACGCTGAGCATTTCTCTGCGCATCAGTTGCATCTTCTGGAAGTGCAACTGAGACATAACCATTGTTGACGGGATCAAGAACATCTTGAGCGCCAAACAACACACGCATCTGAATATTCCAACAACTCCAGTTCTTACCATCGAAAATTGGAAGTTTGGTACTCTGACTAATGTTTCCATTCATCCTCAACTTTGTGCAAGTCACTCAGATTTCACCAAACACAGTGTTTCCTAATCCCGTGGAATCAGAAATGTGATTCTGTTCTGATTTTGCTCAAGATTCAGCACGAATACAAGAACCAAAATCAATCACATAATGCCTCACCGTTTCACTCGTGTTTCCCGTGGATGTGAACTGGAGCTCTAGATACCAATTGTTAGCGCACAAGGTTTAAGAAAGCAAAAGAAATAATATTATTATTCTGCAATGACGGCTACAAAAGTGTAAGGAAATTGATTAGGTTTTAAATGACAACTAGTAATGGACCCGTGCGTTCGCACGGGTCGCGATAATTTCGAATAAATATTAAATTATATTATATAGTTATTGTTAAAAAATATATAAATTAAATAGTCTCGGCCATAAGAAAATTTGTGTATTCATACAAAATTTGTGTATTTACTAATCATAATTGTCTCTTTTTTTTTTATAAAAATAAATATTTGTATCATTTTTTAGTACAATAGCTTTTTATCATTAAAAAAGTTAATATTTTTTTCAAATAAATTTCAATTTTTTCTTATAAAATATTTGTTATTTGTATAAAATTAAATTTAAAATTAAATATTTGTTATTTGATTTTATTATTTTATTCTTTTCAATTGTTATTTTAAAAGAATATATTTATCTCATTTCAATGTTCATGCAAATGCACCTGATATTGCTCAGCTAACCTCCATGATGCTAAATACTTAAAGAATAAGCAATATTAATTATAATAATAATATTATTGGGCCCGTTTGTTTTGGTTTTTTTTTAAAATGATTTTTATAGTGTTACAAATTTTTGTGAAAAAAAATTTTACAAAGAAATTTTCTATAAAAGCTTTAAATGAAAATTTTGTTTGAATAGTTATTCTTAAAATGTGATTTTAGGTATTTCATCTTGTTCAAAAAATCACTTAAATTTGAAGCTATTTCAAATAGATTTTTAAACGAATATAAAAAATTGTAATATTTTGAAAAACGATTTTGGAAAATCTATTTTCAAAAATACAAAAAAAAAATCCATTTTTTTAAAGCTGAAACACATTTAACACATGATTCTATCTCATTTAACACATTTAATTATTTATTAAAATACTACAGACATTTGATGTTTTCAAAACATTTTATAAAGGATGTAACCTTACCCAACTTTTTGAGTTGGGTAGATAAGAATTCACCTTCCAATTAATCTATTTTTTTCAATTAATTCCGTTATTAAACTTTAAACGAATATATTTGATATAATTTGATAATTGCTATTAAACCAAATATATATAGTAGAAAAACAGGTTTGGCCTGTCGGACATGCTATAATTTTTATAATTGCTTATAATTTTAATTTTACAATTTCTATTAACAAAAATTATAAAATAAAATATATAATACACAAAAAAAAAAAACATATTGGTTTAGTAACAAATTAAAATTGATAATATTTTACTATAAATTAAAATTTGATATATTTTTTTTGTATTTGCTTCTATGTTTTCCTTTCTCCCGTGTTGATTGGTATTTTGATCAATTATACACTCATTTTCTCCCATTTCTCCAGTATTGGTTGGAATTTTGATCAATTATAAACATTATTATAATAATGAATTTATAATATAAATTTTACAAAAATACTATTACAATTTTCTCATAAATGAAAAATATTAATATTTTTTTGTAGAAATTAAAATATTGATACAAATGTCATTATACTGAAACTTAAAATTTAATATCATTTACATAGGTTAACAATTAAAATGAGAAAAAAAATAATTTCTTTTCCTCAATGTTTACTCACATGATTATAGAGGTTTGAATCTTGTAAGACACGATTTTTATTATTATAATATGTTATCATGATTATAGATTTGAATCTTGTAAGACACGATTTCTATTTCCCAAGTCAAATTAATTCATTTTTTAAACAAATAAAGAGAACAATTACAAATTACAATGAAATGGTGCAGGATATTGGAGAAGACCATTATTTATAAAGCTGGAACATTAACTCTTTTTGAAAATAAAAGAGTCACTCATCCCACCAAAGAACTCAATCCTTTTAAAAATAAAAAATAAAAGCCAATTTTTTAACTCCTTTCGTAGCTGCAATTAAAAACTAAATTATAATTAATTAAAATAGTCACATTTTTTACTAATTTTTTTAATTATTTTTCAAAGTAATATTTTATTTTCAAAATAAAATTTAGAAGATAAATTACTATTTTTAGACCAGACTTTCCATTTTTAAAGGTTGAAATTATATATTAAGATCAATTTACAATAAAATAGATACTAAATAGGAAATAAAATTGTAATTAAGAGAAAATCAAAATGATAATGTTTAATAAATGTATATAAAAGATAAAAAAATTAAAAAGAGAAAACATTTAAAATTATGATTGTCATATTAAATATTAATTTAATCTACATGTGTATGTTCGTACGGATCACACATTGGAAGATAAATTGTAAATAAATTTAGTAGTTATAATAATGAAAAATATGTTGCAATTAAAATTTCAAAAGCACAATTATGAAATTATGTTGAAGTAAATCGTGTAATTCTATTTATAAAACATTTATTTGTATTAACACGTCTAACTATTTTTAATATTATTAAGAATATCCTACTTATATAATACACATGTAATTATTTATTTTTATTCTATCAATTAGATCATACAATATTTGTTAAATGTGTGTTTTATTTATAAAATATATTATCAAATAAAATATTAAATTACATATAAATAACACATATTGGTCATGTAATGTAACTCAATAGAGATACATTGTATTAAATGTAATAATTAATTAGGATTTATTTTAGAATAAATAAACAGAAATATGACTGTTTTGTTTTAAAATATACACTTAACCTAATAATAAGATATTATTATTAAAGTGGAAAAAATAATAAAAAATAATAATTACAGATATTAATACAATAATAATAATGAAAATGATCATAGAGGCACAAAATACTCTTTTAAATTAATTTTAGTTAGGGTAAATAAGTATTTTTGGCAGTATATTATTTAATGATATTAAAAATAGATAATACTCCTTTTTTTTCTATTATTTATTTACTTTCATAGCAATTATTTTTTATATAAAATTAATTCGATTCTCTCTTTCTCCACTATTGGTAGTTAAAAAGACAGCATGCGTGCAAAGTAAATCTCAATCTCAATCATGATACAAAGCATAGTACTATTTGTAAACTAAAATATAAAAAATCAATATTATGACGTAGAATAATATGACGGAATCACGAAAGAAGAAGAAAGAAGAACATGTAGAACTTATGTGTAAACCGAAGACAAAAGAAAGATAGAAAGGATCTGAACATGTATAGGAAGGTGAAAAAGAGCCTTACTTTATAATTGTTTGGAAGGAATTGGAATGGACTGAAAATTAAAACTGATATATTTTTCAATGCATGGAAAAACAAAACCGTGTGAATTTCCAATGTAACAATTAGTAATAATTAGGGTTTGTGTAATTTAATTGGTTAAGGGGTGTAATTACTGTTACTAAATAATTATAATATTTATTTGTTAATTAAAATATTTAGGGAGATGCAATTACATTTATGTCCCTGATTATCACTCTCAAAATGGTGATTAGAGGGATCATTAAAAGATTTGCTATGTCATCTACTTTATTATATTAAAAGTAGACTACTATTAGTTTATTTATACACTGAAAAATTAGGACCACATAGACAACATACTAAAATACTAAATTACCCTTCAATAAAGACTAATAAAAAAAATTGATACAATTGAGATGGTTTTTTTAGTGAACGAAGAGGACATTTGTTAAAAATGATAACACTCTGCCTACGAAGTAGTAAGTAAGAGGTTGATGTGAAATTTTAAAAGTGTGAGTTGAATAATCTTGGACGTGATAATCATGATATATATAGAACAGTTGTAAGTTGTTCGACATGGATAGCGAGTGACCGTTGAATAGAAATCATATGGCTTAGAGCTAATGAGAAACATGCTTATGTACAGTGTTGTAGGATGGAGGTCCACTTGTGTGAGCACTTAGGGCTGGAAATGAGTCGAATCGAGTCGAACTCGCCTCAGCTCAGTTTGACTCGTTAAGAATTGACCGAGCTCGAGTTCGAGTTCGAGTTTAAGACGAACTTTTTTTCCAGCTCAAACTCGACTCGTTAAGAATTGACCGAGTTTGAGTTTGAGTTCGAGTTTATCACGAACTTTTTTTCAACTCAAACTCGACTTGTTAGAAGTTCACGAACATCTCGGTTTAACTCGTTAGATTACTCTTGTTAGGTTCAACTCGCTTATTTCACGGACTTAAAAGTAATTTTTTATGGTCTACTTTTATATATAAATAAAATAAAAGTTATAAGATTGGAATTTATACGATGTTAATTTTATTTGTATAATTATTTGTAGAAATATTTTTCTCACTTGAGAATATAAATTATCAGTTAAAATCGTTAAATTAAAATAAAATATGATACTAAGATTTAGAGCAACTCTTCAAACCTACTCTTAAAGACAATATAATATATCTCATATATAACCGAGTTGACTCATGAACATAACGAGTCGAACTATGTATAGTTCAAGTTCAACTCATTTAGTTAACGAACTTAGTTTTTAGCTCATACTCAGCTCATTTGGTTCATGAACCTAGTTCAACGATCTAATTTTCGAATCGAGTTTCAAACTATTTTCGAGTTAGTTTAGTTCATTGCCAGCCCTAGAGCACAAAGAGATTAGATCCGATTTTGTGGACAGTTGCTCAGAAGAGTTGCCGATGATGCTACCAAATTATTAATCTACATTTCGTTTTCACTTGTCCATAGAACTCAACAAAAAAACTGGCATTATATATATTATAAATCTTGTCTAACGAGGACCACCACCGGAGGCCACCATGGTCCTACACGTTTGCTCATAAGTCATACCTTCACATACCATGCAATTAATAATAAAGGATACGTGCACCACGTGACTCATGCCATGCTTCAAGAGCCATATTCTTTATTTTTGTTTCACATTCTCAAAGAATAATTAAAAACTAAGGCCACAATCTATGAATCTAACACAAATCTTCCGTCCAAATTTCAAATGAAAAATAAGATTGGATCGAAGCCCCGTCCAACGTGAAATGAGGTGGAAGAATATAATATGGAAATTTCTTTTAAAATTGGTAGTATATTTCCAGTACGCATCAATATTGACATTAACATTGAAATTAATCGAAAATATAATTACGGTATAAAGGTTCTGTTTGGTAAAACTAGCTGATAGCTGGTAGCTTTTAGCTGATAGCTGATAGCTTTTAGCTGGTAGCTGGTAGCTGATAGCTGGTAGCTAATAGTTAATAAGCTAATGTGACTGTTTGGTAAATTAGCTGTTTCATTAGCTGATAGATACAAAATGACATTAATGGCATTTTAATTAATGAGGGTAATAATATATTTTAGTTAAAATAATAAGGGTATTAATGGAAGAAAAACTCACAAGCTAAAAGCTACAAGCTCAAAAGCTACTTCAAATAGCTTTTGAAAAAAAAGCTACAAGCTAGTAAAAAAACTACAAGCTAAAAGCTAAAATAGAGTTACCAAACAGAGCTTTTTTATTAATACGAGCTGAAAAGCTAAAAGCTCTTTTTTTCGTCTTACCAAACAGACTCAAAATTGTAAATATACTTTCGGTTCTTAGGGCACCTAAAAGGCGTGTTGCCTCTTCTCCCATTACAGTTTCAGAAAGAAAAACATAACACAACAACTCTCAATACTCTCTCAATTTCATTTTCACCAAATACACCGTATTTGCAACCGAAGTCGTGCTAAAGCATCAAGCATCAGTGAATCAAGCATCCAACAATAATCAAACAACAACAATCAATCAAGTAAGTTGATTTTGAAATTTTTAGAGTTTATGTAAAATCCACTTAAATTTGTGTTTTAGGTTAGAAATTTGGTTTTTGTGGATTCTTTTGAACATTATAAATCATTTATAAGGTTTTAGACATGTATTTTAAATGATCAATGCATGTTTAATGGAGTTCTTTTGTGCGGGTGGGTGTCATTAACGCACCTTGATATCGCAGCAGAAACCGGAAATATACCTTCGGTTTTCACCCTTATGTTTTTCAAATTTGTTTTCAGCATTAGACCTAGACTTAACATTTTTTCCATGCTTTTACAGGAGCAATGACTGACAGAGCATCTCAGTTGAGACATAACAGGGTAGCACAACACGCTTCTGTGCAAAGAGAAAGGAGTCAGGCATCCCACCCTCCTCCTGCATCTGGACAGGCCGTACCAGATGCACCAGCTTCATCTTCCAGTGTTCCACTGACTACTCCCACTACTTCTGCCACTAGTTCGGCCTCCCGCAGTAGATGGGATTCTCCAGTCCATCCTTCACCACCCTCGCCCTCCCCCATGTGTACCTCTCCTCCACCAACAGCGTTTGAGGCGGGAGAGATCTCAGGTTTACATGCGACACCAGAGGCCCAGTCTCAACATCATTCAGAGCCTCCATCCTAGCCTCCAGAGGTACCGAAGGCGGCTCGTGCACAGCCTGGACCTGCACAGCCTGCACATGCATAGCCTACAGCCATTTCATCAGGAGATCCTAAAGGAGGAAGAGGTTAGGACCGATCATACGACTGACGTGTTGCCCAGGTGTCGTCGTATCATGGAGCTTGCGCGGGATGGTATAGATAGAGGTTCATTTTTTTATGGATCCGATGCTATACGGACTCTCGATGCCATCATGGCGGAGGCTCGGGCTGCTCTGCTCTACAGGAAGCAGCGGAGGGACGCCTCGAGGGTGACAAGACGACTCATCATCCGCAACACCCAGTAGTTTGTGTTACTTTTTTTGTTATTTGGTTGTACTTTTTGGTATTACATTTTGGATTACATTTTTTGTATCTTGAACTACTACACCACTTTATATATATTCAGAAGTTCTGGTTCATTAGCGTTTTGTTATTCGATAATTTATGGTTTTTTTCCAATTGTACAAGTATTTGTGTTATGTGCGAATGAACGGTAAATATATAAAAATGATAAAATGGTTATGTTCTGGTTTAGGTAACAAAAAATCGGAAATATATTTCCAGTTTGAAATCGCAAATATACTTCCAATTTTCAATCAATTTTATCAGTAAATGGTGCACACCGAAAATATATTTCCAATTTTGAAGAGGCGTCTTAAAAATTGTATAAAGTTCTTCTTTGGACCATGAGGTAGAATAAGAATACATGTTTTCAATTCTGTAACATCTTGGTCCAATGTTTTAAATATGAGTAATGCTATTCTTACACCATATTTTTACACCAATACTTACATCAAACACTGTTAACCGTATTTATACGGTGAACAGTATTTTTTAAAATAAATTAATAATATTTATAAAAAAACATTTTTTATTTTTAAAATTACGGACAACATTGTTCATGTAGGGACGTGCATTAACCAACTTCATTACTGCATTAACCAAGTTTTTACACTGCATTAACCAAGTTTGATGACTGCTAAAAAATATTTTTAGTACCTGGATGTTGTATTAGCCAACTTCATTACTGCATTACCCAAGTTTTTACACTGCATTAACCAAGTTTGGTGACTGCTAAAATATATTTTTAATACCTGAATGTTGCATTAACCAAGTTTTTACACTGCATTAACCAAATTTGAGTAATGCTATTCTTACACCTATGAACAGTATTTTACAGTAGTCACCAAATTTGGTTAATGCTATGCAAAAACCTGGTCAATACAGTAATGAAGTTGGTTAATACAACATCCAGATATTAAAAATATTTTTTAGCAATCATCAAACTTGGTTAATGCAGTATAAAAATTTGGTTAATGCAGTAATGAAATTGATTAATGCATGTCCGTACATGAACAATGTTGTCTTTAATTTTAAGAATAAAAAATATTATTTATAAATATTTTTATTTTATTTTAAAAAACATTGTTCACCGTATAAATACGGTGAACAGTGTTTGATGTAAGTATTGGTGTATAAATATGGTGTAAGAATAGCATTACTCTTTAAATATTGGATTAGTGATGGACTTGTTAACAAACCAAAAAGAGGGGAGAATATAAAAAAAAAATGCTAGAGCTCTCATTAGAAAGATGAAAAATTACATAGAGTAAGAATTACAATAGAGTATAAATAGGAGATATTAAAAAATTAAATTATTTTTATTGAAATATAACAAAAATATAGTAACATGATAATAATACTATTTAATATCTCTTTCAAATTCATGATGCATTAACATGAAATATTAAAAGTTTGTTAATTAAGAAAAATATATAATGAAATGTGTTTTCGTAAATAAATCAACTATCACTAAAGAGGAGGAGAAGAATGGTATAGTAATTATTTTATATTAAAGATGGTGTCGAGTGAAGTCTCAAAGTACCTGATATGTTCATGAAATACTAAGTTGTGAGTCATCTGAATGAAACTCTTGTTATCACAATACATGAAAGTTGGTTTAAATTAGGGATCTCAATATCAAAAAAATATCCAACACAACAAAACTATTTCAATACTAGTGAAATGCCATAACATTGTATTATGTAAAAAAAAACGATATCCAATATTTTGTTTATTACCTTTTCAAAAAAAAACAACCAAGTCTTCAAGAAAGATACACAAATTTTGTGGTAGACTTACAATATGTGGAGTCACCAGCTCAATTAGCGTTAGAATAAGCACATAACTTCTATAGAGGCGGTGAAGGAAATGAAAGATTCTAAAATTGGGTTTTCAAGAGATATCAAACAACGTGAAAAATATCTACTTAATGTGTTATGGTGGGAGAGAAAACGAACTAACTCATAACATTAACATCATAAGCAATATCATTTTTGATAATCTTAAGATACATCATGTTACAAACTAAAGTACCATTCAAAGTGGGATTTGGTAGAGGAACACCATCCATGGATTGAAAGATAATGTATCCTCTAGGTGAGTAGGCAACCTCAACCCTCAAGAAGTAACGAAGAGTACCTAAGTCCTTAATCTCAAACTATTTGACTAGTTGTAATTTCAAATCATCAATTCCATAAAAACCATCACTTGTAATAATCATATCATCAACATATATCGAGAATAAAATACAATCATGAGATATACATTACAATTGATATTATATCACTCTAGATAAGTGGCGAAGTCAGGACCCTGGCTCAGGGAATGCGAAATATTAAAATAATAATAATAATTTTTATTATATTTTTATGTAGAGAGAAATATTTTATATATAAGTAATATATAAATTGTTGGGGATAGCTTTGTAATTTTATTTTATTTGTCTTTCGTTGTTGTTTGTTTGTTTTGGTTGGTTTTGTTAGTTTCTTTTGTTAAGACTTTCTTAGTTGTAATAGGGTGACTCGTTGTTGTTGTTTGTTTGTTTTGGTTAGTTTTGTTGATTTCTTTTATTGAGATTTTCTTAGTTGTAATAGGGTGATCTAGGGCTGAACATCGGTCAGTTTGGATTGAGTTCGGACCTAATATGTCAAATCAGTGTTTTAAAAATCGGACCGGTTATCGAACCGGTGAGGGTACTGGGTCACTGGTTTATCGGTCGAACCACTGGGTCACTGGTCGAACCGCACGACCAAACCGGATTAAACCGGATAAGTCGGTTGAATAGACCTGTCATTATATAGGTATAAAACCGGTCGAACCGGATGATTCAGTCTCTAAAAAAATAAAACTAGCTTTTAAATTTTTTAAAAATATCATATCATAAATTCACAATTTTATAACTTAAATTCAAATTTTAAACAAAAGTATCACACATAACAAAATAGTAAAAAATTACAAAGTCTAATTGCAAACAAAGTCTAATTACAACATAATCTAAACAAAGTCTAATTACAACATAATCTAATTGAATAGTTTATAACAAAATAACTCCAATGTATACCAAATTTAATTCAAAATAGGATCCTCCTAAAAAGAAAATCAAATAAAATTCAATAGGTTTATGCTATTTAAGAAAATTTATTAGCAAAGATAACAAATAGACAATAAGATTTTTAATTTGTCACTAACGAAAAAAACTATGTGAGAATGCTATTTAAGTAATACACTACTAAATATATTAAAAAAAAAAGTTAAAAAAAAAAGTTTAAAAGAAATGTTAAAAAAAAAAGTTTTAAAAAAAATTAAAAAAAAAAACAATTAAACCGCCGGTTTTCTCGGTTTTCCCGGTTTCCACCAGTTTGATGACATACCCGATCCGACTATTGAACCAGACCGGTTACCTGGCCGGTTCCCGGTCCGACCGGCCGGTCCGATTTTTAAAACACTGTGTCAAACCATTTGAAACCATGGATGCATTTCCTAGGCCCAATTCAGACTGAATTTTATATCGATTTGATCAGATTCGGTTTATCGGTTAAAATGAATCGGTTTATCGGTTAACGGATCTTTCACTATCATAAAAAAAAATCAGTTGCATTTTAATAAATAAAAAAAATAAAAAATCAGACCTTCAAATATAACAAACAACCCAATTTAACACAATTCTGCATCCAACAAATATATTTGGGACTTCAAATAATACAAATGGCCTATGACTTCAAATATTACAAATGGCCTACAAACTTATCAAGCATTCATGGTAGTATCTAATAGTATATAATTGTATCTGCTGCTAGTATCTAGCAAGCACTTCAAATATTACAAATGGCCTACAAACTTATCAAGCATTCATGGTAGTATCTAATAGTATATAATTGTATCTAGTATCTAATAGTATATAATTGTATCTGCTGCAGCAAGCACTTCAAATATTACAAATGGCCTACAAACTTATCAAGCATTCATGGTAGTATCTAATAGTATATAATTGTATCTAGTATCTAATAGTATATAATTGTATCTGCTGCAGCAAGCACTTCAAATATTACAAATGGCCTACAAACTTATCAAGCATTCATGGTAGTATCTAATAGTATATAATTGTATCTAGTATCTAATAGTATATAATTGTATCTGCTGCAGCAAGCACTTCAAATATTACAAATAGCCTACAAACTTATCAAGCATTCATGGTAGTATCTAATAGTATATAATTGTATCTAGTATCTAATAGTATATAATTGTATCTAGTATCTAATAGTATATAATTGTATCTGCTGCAGCAAGCACTTCAAATATTACAAATGGCCTACAAACTTATCAAGCATTCATGGTAGTATCTAATAGTATATAATTGTATCTAGTATCTAATAGTATATAATTGTATCTGCTGCAGCAAGCACTTCAAATATTACAAATGGCCTACAAACTTATCAAGCATTCATGGTAGTATCTAATAGTATATAATTGTATCTAGTATCTAATAGTATATAATTGTATCTGCTGCAGCAAGCACTTCAAATATTACAAATAGCCTACAAACTTATCAAGCATTCATGGTAGTATCTAATAGTATATAATTGTATCTAGTATCTAATAGTATATAATTGTATCTGCTGCAGCAAGCACTTCAAATATTACAAATGGCCTACAAACTTATCAAGCATTCATGGTAGTATCTAATAGTATATAATTGTATCTAGTATCTAATAGTATATAATTGTATCTGCTGCAGCAAGCACTTCAAATATTACAAATAGCCTACAAACTTATCAAGCATTCATGGTAGTATCTAATAGTATATAATTGTATCTAGTATCTAATAGTATATAATTGTATCTGCTGCAGCAAGCACTTCAAATATTACAAATGGCCTACAAACTTATCAAGCATTCATGGTAGTATCTAATAGTATATAATTGTATCTAGTATCTAATAGTATATAATTGTATCTGCTGCAGCAAGCACTTCAAATATTACAAATGGCCTACAAACTTATCAAGCATTCATGGTAGTATCTAATAGTATATAATTGTATCTAGTATCTAATAGTATATAATTGTATCTGCTGCAGCAAGCACTTCAAATATTACAAATGGCCTACAAACTTATCAAGCATTCATGGTAGTATCTAATAGTATATAATTGTATCTAGTATCTAATAGTATATAATTGTATCTGCTGCAGCAAGCACTTCAAATATTACAAATGGCCTACAAACTTATCAAGCATTCATGGTAGTATCTAATAGTATATAATTGTATCTAGTATCTAATAGTATATAATTGTATCTGCTGCAGCAAGCACTTCAAATATTACAAATGGCCTACAAACTTATCAAGCATTCATGGTAGTATCTAATAGTATATAATTGTATCTAGTATCTAATAGTATATAATTGTATCTGCTGCAGCAAGCACTTCAAATATTACAAATGGCCTACAAACTTATCAAGCATTCATGGTAGTTAGTATCTAATAGTATATAATTGTATCTGCTGCAGCAAGCAGATCACAGCACAGCCTATCAATATATTATAGTTATCCATGATTAAAACTTCAAATATTTTACAAATAAACTCATTAATGAACACCCTGTTTGATTCTGATCAAATATCTGCATGCGGCGAGTGATGAAACAAATTATTGATGCTCAAATTACTCGGTGGAGATCGTCCAGCCACATTCTATATAGCAACAAAAATGCTACTCAAAGAGAAAAAGAGAACCAACCATTCATGAAAAGCTAAACACACAAGAAGAACATGATTTTATAAAAATCAAAGAAACAATATACCTAACAAGATTTTATAAAAATCAAAGAAACTAGTTATATTCCGATCCAGATAAGCTACATCTCAGATAAGCTACTTCTACTTATGTATTACAATCCCCCTTCTAAACAAGAAATCATGTTTCAATGAGTTATATCATACCATATATGCACTAAAACATGCAACAGGGAAAAAAATATTAATAATACAGAATTTAATGTATAGCTGACAGACTATACTCCACCAGAAGTGATGTAAATATAAAATAAATAAATAAATAATTAATTAATTAATGTATTCAGCAGATTCCACTAGAATTTTTAGTGTAGTTGACAAATTTATTGTATAGTTGACAAAATATACTCCACCAGAAATAAATAAAGAGTGGTGCTATTTAACACGAAAGAAACCATCAGGAACCATCACGAATAGTTTTCAACCATTAGATTTAGTTTTTAATTGAATACATAGGTGGCTTAGTAATAAAGAGGTGGACTGGTGGAGGAGTGTATTAATTCAGTAGCATCGTGATGTATTCGTGAGATTGTATTTCAGGACAAGTAGCATGTTCCATAAATAAAATAAATTAATCAAGCTTAACACTAACATATAACATAGTGAAATATGAGAGTTAATACTAACATATATATTTTTCAGCACTAACATATAACATCTACATTTTTCAGCACTAACAATTTGAACTGATATTCTTAGTAAACAATTTGAACTTATGCAAAGGGAAATAAGAAAACTATTGCCAATAAAGACTAAAACTATTGCTCATCCAATATACTCATTTAGTTTTGTTTGAATTTTGCAGATCATATTCTTATTATTAATTATATGAAAGTAATGTTGCACTTTAATATATAAATGAGGAACAGAAGCAATTTTGTAGGTAGAACCAAAACATGACTAATAGTTAGCTAAACAACAGAAAAACAAACATCAGATAATGATATATCGTTCGATGATACAGCACACGAGAATGAAAAGCTAATGAGAAAATTATGTTAATACGAACATCAAGAGATTCCATCATGAAAAACTAAAAGCTATAAACACCTCTTAACTAAAGAGTTGGCCTTAAAATTACAACTAGTGCAACTAAAGATCATTCATTCTATTCAAGCATCAAACATCTCAAGCATCAAAGTATTACAACTATAGGTCATTCATTAGATTCAAACAACAAACATACCAAACATAAAAAATATATTTCAGACTCAGGTTTAACATCTCAAGAATAATTTTATTTGAAAATGTTAAGGTTTGAAGTAAACATTTCAGCGCAAACTTAACATATCAGACTTAAAACAACTAAAATGTTTTTACTCAAATTTGTTAAGGTTCAAATTTGTTAAGGGTTTAAACACGAAGATGCAGAGGTTTACTCGAAATAGTTCAATGTCAGATTTAACATATCAAACATATAAAAAGGTTTGGAGATGCAAAGGTTGAAAAGAAACAAACATATCAAACAGTCACTGAAAAAATCAAACAAGGAACAAATGTATCAAACCAAGATGAAGATGAATCCAGAGAGGTTGTGTACTGAACATATCATTATCAAACAAAGTAACTGAACATATCAAACAAAGTAACAAACATATCAAAGAAAGATGAACATCAAAACCCTAAATTGAACAACAAATAGCGTGCGAGAGAGAAGAAGAAAGATAAAGAGGAACTTACATGATGATCGGTGGTGGTTCTTCATAGTAGTGAGTCTTTTCTTAGACGGAAGCGCCGTTTCGTGGCTGGAGAGTAAAAAAACCCTAGCAAAGTGAGTGACTGAGTGTTGTGAACTGAAACGTGAAAGCATTATAATAGTAACCTCACATCTCCTTCTTGGACCGGTCGGTTTAGGATTTCGCTGGGCCCAGACATTCAACCCTAAACCGACCGGTTGAACCCATATGAACCCCCTTTTTTTAAACCGCAAAACCGACAACCCGTCCCAACCGAACCGTTGCCTATTGGATAGGTCGGATTGGGCTGGTTTCATTATTTCTGTCCAGCCCTAGGGTGAGCATCCCTTGTGTCTCTTTTGGGTCTCTTTTAATTCCCAAGTCCCTTTTGCTTATACATAAAAATAGGCAATGGCTCTTTTCGTCCACCATAACTCTGTAGTTGTAACTAGGAGTTATTGCTTAACATTCATCTATGATCATAGGATAGTAGGGTCATCAACATCTAACAAACCCAATGTAGTCTCTTTCTCTCTCTGTCTCCAAACTCTCAAATAAAGTCAGTGAATAATTTAAAACAGTCTTGAATAATTTAAAGGAAAACCATGCAGATTAGTTAGGCACCAACATTCATATAATTGTAAAGGAAAACCATGCTTTTACCAACAAAAAAATTATGGAAAACAATGAAAAAGAAAGGAAATATGACAATATAATTGAATATTGAGACATCTCATTATTCTAAATTTTAACAAATTCATTAACTAAACAAAGATCACTAATGATGTAAGAACTTGAGTCTTCCGAAACAAATGGCAACAGCAGATAAATCTTCCATTGAAATCAACAGAAAAGAATCATACATAATAGCTTGAACAACACATACATTATCCCTATTTGCAACTCTAATCATAAATCCTCTAGTGAACATCATCCATACAACTAAATAACTTTTGTATTCTCTGTCATCTATAACATCATAAACTGAGGCATGTATTGCATTGCTAATCCCTTGCCTTCAGTTTCTAGCTATGGTCAACAACATTGCACGCATCTGCATTATAATTATAATAACAAGTTTTACCAAAACCATGCTCCAGTTTGTGACACTGAACCCATATGCAGTGCAAGGCTATCTTAACCATAATTTCTGCAGCTTTGTTGCACATTATTGGATCTTACAAGCTATTTTCCCTCTGAGCATAGAGTGGCAAATTAGAATTGATACCGCAACGTTCAGGGTAGTACAGGAAGTTCAACCTTGTCAAAGGAAAAGAAACTGACCCTTCCTTCTGTGACCAGACAGATTTTCAACGGAATCCCCCCGCATTGTCTCTCAAGGGCTTCAATTTCCGCTCTACATGGCAGATGATCCCTGACAGATTATAAATGAAAAAAACTAATTTAACAGATTTTCCAAAACCATTTAGAGGAGGAAAAATTAAGATAAACTTATAGCTAATAATAAATTTGCATGGCTATTCATTTATAAGAACGAACGATATAGTATGGCTCTTTCTGTTCAAATTTAGAATGAGTACCCATAATATGTGCTTGAGTAGCCCTAATAAAAAAAAATGATATAGTGTCACACTTCCTGCGCATATGGGTTTGTTTGTGAGTGCATGTGTAAGAATGTGAATCATGGTACGTTTGAAATCCTATGAGTCGTGTTCTCGATTGCTACATGATATTTCGGTTAATGGTATAAAGAGCACTTAACAAATAAATTTCTGAATCTAAGGTAACCATATTGATATGATCAGAATTGTAGTAATTACCTAGACAAGTACAGCAGAAAATTTGGATCACCTGGAGAAGATTTTCTAAACCTGCTGTCAGGAAGATAAACATCAAAATCCGGCTTCAAATCGTTAATCTTCAATTCACCAAATAGCTTACTGATGGAAAGCTCGAGTTTGGAACCCATGTCTACTAGTTGTGCGCTTTCTTCCGTGCCTTCAAGAGCAGCTTGTTTTTGAGAATTTCTAATGCTCTTCAAACTCCAAGCAACACCATGTCTCACAATTATGTATCCAAGAGACTTGAGATGCCTATACGCCTCAAACAACTCCCAGCAACATCCACTCTTCCTGCCTGCAACCTTATCGTACATTTCTACTAGAGATATGCTGCTGTTTTCGTCGTCCACGAGATGTAAGGCTCCTAGTTCCATAAGATACCTGCCAAAAATTAAAATTTACTAAAGCACATTTTTTCAAAATATTCAATTCTAACCAAAAAAAAAATACATCACAAAATCCTCTTTGGCTATTTTATCACCTACAAAGTCTCCTCGATTGTAGTATAAATCTTGCCGCTGCGAACTATTCCAGTTGATACCCACATTTTTCCATTCTTCTCAATAACCTCAGCCATTCCCGTTTCTTCATTCCACATGGCTTTTGATTTCACGTTCCTGGCGAATGAAATGTAAAAAAATATATTAATTCACACCGTAACGCGACAGTTATTATGAGAAAATGTGATTAATTGACCCTGCGACCATCGCAATCAGTATCTCAGCAGCACCGGTACCAACCGAAATCGCGAAAATCTATGCGACAGGAAAGCTAAAAAAAACTCGGTTATAAGCGCTTAATGAAGCACACACCTGAACTGCAATTTGGGCAAGGAACTAGATGTGAAGTGAAGGTCCTCTTCGTCACTTGCATTTTGCAAATAGACTTCATCGTTATCATCACTGTCTTCATTTGAAGAATATTCCCACGCTTTTGCTTCCATTGATCAAAAGCTGTGATTCAAAACATCAACCAATTGTTAGAAAAACAAAATAAGGAACTTGAAAAATGCTATAAATTTGAATATGATGGATAGCGAAGTCGTGGAAAATGACCTAGAAAATGCTATAAATTTGTTGGAAAATATAAAGGCACGGAGTGATTTGGTTTTATATGTGAGATTAATTTTGAAAAAAGTATGGCATGGAGGGTGAGAAATGTGAACCTGAGGCGAGGAAGAACCCAGGCAAACAAATGAATCTTCTCCTTGTAGTTGACGCAAGAGTGTTGGTACTGAGTGGTGTTGGGGGTTGGCGGCGGAGGGGTGTGGGCCGTGTGGCTCAGTAAAAAAAGAGCTAGGGTAATAAAAACCGGACCGGACCGGACCTATTAGACCGGGAACCAAAACTGAATCCGGTCCGTTAATGTCTGATAAACCGCTCAATAAAAAATCGGTGCAACCGGAAAAAACCGGCGGTTTACACTGTTTAAGATATTCAACCGATGAACAAATGACCGAGTATTTTTACCGATTTGATGATCGGTCCGATTTTTAAAACAAACCGTTTGAGTTTAAAGAAGAAGAAAGAGAGGAGTAATTGTATTAACCAAGGAATTAAAAATTAAAATTCATTTGCATAAAAACTGGATCTACAATCTACATAGTAGAGATAATGAAGAAATATAGCAAAAGTAATGGGATGCTTAAAGAAAAAATAATAATGTTCTGGACTGGGCCAAGACTAGGCCCAACACCGCTTTCGGCCCAATAAGCCTCAGAGGCCCATGTATAGTTCATGGCCTTCCGACACGCCTTGCTCGGCACCAACACCGCGCTCGGCGTTCATTCTCCCCCGGACATCATCCCTGCCGAGGACCCTGCTCCGCGCAGGGCTCTTTCATATCCAATCCTCCGAATAACTCGGATCCCACGCGGCTCCTAAAAGACCGCGTCTTCCCTTGGACTTCGGAGCGGTTAACCAGGACAGAGGGCGTACACGCACCTCCGATATTTCCGCTCAGGAAACCTGGCAGTCTCCTAGTTGGGCTTGGGAATCCAACCCAATAGCGAGATCATGGCCCAGCGCTGGGGGCTATATATACCCTCTTTAACTAGAGGGTCAGGTATTCAATTCTTACTCACTCTTAGCTAGTACTTGCGCTCCTTTGCTCGTCATCTTACTTTGGCATTGGAGTACCTTGCAGGTACACCCCCCTCCTCCTTCCTAGAAGATCCAGTCCGAGCAGCCTACGACGATCCTTCTGATCAGGTACGATCAGTGGCGCCGTCTGTGGGAAACTTGCTTCCCCATCTTTAAAGAACAAAGATCAAAGCTAATCATCTCCAATCGTCATGGCTGACAACAACAACATCCCAAGCGCTGACCCTTTCCTCCTCCACGAGCTGATCGAGGAATCCTCCCGCGAGCTAGCTCATCATCGTCGGGGGGATCGTCGGCGACAAAGGTCCGGGCATGAAACCCAGGACACCCAGCTGTTGCAGGTCCTACAACAGGTCCAGAATGTCGACCATGTTCCTCCAGAAGGGCACGTTCAGAACGGTGAGCAGATCAGAACGACCAACGTGCCGGAACATGCCCAGAATGTGAATGAGACCGACCCCCGAGACGGGCAACATGCTTCCTCATTCACCCACACCTCCGAGAGGCGGAGAGCCCGTCATGGGGAAGAAGAGGAACCGCTCAACATTCCCGAGGATGCTGACCCCATCACCGTCCGCTTACTCAAAGAAATACAATTGACGAACAGCCTCCTCAGAATTCAGGATGACCGAATTCACGAACTGGAAAGACAGCGGCGACGTCGCCCTTCTCCACGGAGGCGCTACAGGTCACGCTCCTATTCCTCTTCACGCTCGCCGCCGAGAAGATACCGTCGGCGTTCCCCGTCCTCTTCAAGGTCTCCCCCGAGAAGACACCGCCGCCGGAGGACTCGTTCCCGTTCTCCACACAGAAAGAACAGGAAGAACCAGAAACCTGAAACCGCTGAACAAAGAAGCCCCTCCCCCGAACAGGGCCGTCGGGGCCCCTCCAAAGCTGCGACGGGTAACAACCAAGAGGATCCCCGACGAAACAGGCACTACAATTCACCAGGACCGAGCGACGAGGAGGACTTCCGCAGCCCCTTGTCCGCCAGTATCCGGAGAGCCCGCCTCCCTCGGGGAATGGAAAAACCGCCAGTGTTGGACCAATACGACGGAACCACTGACCCCGACGACCATATCCGGAGCATCGAAGCGGTCATGGACTATCACGTCGTCCGAGGCTCGATCAAATGCCGCATTTTCCCGACCACCCTCAGGAAGGGAGCGATGAATTGGTACAGGAACCTCCCTTCGAACTCCATCCATTCTTGGACCGAGCTCAAAGAACTCTTCTTGAGCCACTTCACAGCCTCCCGACGGCAACCGAAATCGGAAGCCAATCTCGAGGCCGTAGTACAAGGACCCAACGAACCTCTTCGAGATTACCTTGAAAGATTCAACAAGGAGGCCGTCCAAGTACAGACAGAAGACTACATGAAGAGGTACATCTTGGAGCGAGGACTTCTCCCCGGCAGTGACTTCAAAAAAGCTATTAAGATTGAGAAGGTGCACTCGATGAATGACCTCCTCAACAAAGCAAAGGCATTCATCGATTTTGAGGAAGGCGAGGCAGCCGCAATCAGAGCCCCGAGGGGCAGCAGTGCCTCTCGCAACTCAAACCTCGAAGACCCGGGGTCGCGCCGAGGACAAGACAAAGGAAGGGACGACCGATCCCGAGATGTCAAAGAACGGCGAGGACCAGCAGGGCGTTTCAACGACTACACTCCTTTGAACACCTCCCGGGAGAAAATTCTGGCCGACTGCCAGAACGCCGAGTTCAAGAAATCCAACATCAGGCCCCCGAAGTCAAATCCTACAAGACCGGGGACAGACAAGTCCAAATACTGCAAGTACCACAAAAGCCACGGACATATGACCGACGAGTGCATAAATCTCAAAGATGCCATAGAGACCCTGATCAAAGAGGGCCACCTGGCAAGATACACCAAGAAGGGAGAACCCCCCAGAAGAGGCATCCCTCGAAACTCGGACGAGGGGAACTCACCAGACAGCAGACCACTTCAAGTCGCACTGTCCGTAAGCCGACCGGAAGACTTCATCCCTTCGCTCGGCGTGACGACCGCCCTCAGCACCTGGGAACATTTCCCCACCGCTATGGTCATCTCCAACGGCGGGGACCCCGGCTCTCTCACGGTCAGTTCGGTCAAGAGAAAGTTCGACGAACTACTCAGCGCCAATGCAGATCTCGGCCCTACTCTCCGGAAATTCCGAGGAAAGTCAGAGCCAATCACTTTCTACCTCGAAGAACTGCCCGGCGGAGCTCCAAACGCCACCATTCCCCTTCTCGTCCGAGCTAGAATGGCAAACTTCGATGTGCGACGGGTCCTGGTAGATGAAGGCAGTTCAGTCGACATTATGTACTCCCACCTCTTCCACACACTTCAGCTGGACGACTCGCACCTCACTCCCTATGTGGGTTCCGACCTCCAAGGTTTTAACGGAGCCACCACCAAACCATGGGGCTACGTCGAGCTGATTGTCACCTTCGGGGAAGGGGAAGCGTCCAGGCAAGTCAAAACCAGGTTTTTGGTAATCGACTGCAAGACATTGTACAACTGCATCATCGGGCGCCCCACACTGGCCGAGCTAACCGCCGTACCCTCCACGGTCCATCTGAAGATGAAGTTTTACACGAGGACAGGGAAAGTGGCCACCATCAACGCCGACATTGAAGCCGCGAGAAGGATCTTCGATGCCTCCGTCAAAGGACTAGAGCTGATCGCTCCTCCGACCAGCTCCAACAAAAAACCAAGAGCCGAAGACAAGCATCCTCGGGAAGATCAGGTTCCAACGGCCAACGTCAGTTCAGTCGACCTTGACGCAAGGTTCACACAGGAAGAACTGAAATCCGGGGAAGAGACACTATCAAAAGCCCCTCATCCCGTCCGGCCTGTCCCCGACGGAGACTTCGAGCTGATCCCCCTGGGAGACAACCCCGACAGAGCAGTGAAGATCGGCAAAGGCATCCCTGACCTGCCGAAGAAGCAACTCGTAGCCTGCCTTCGAGCCAATGCCGACCTGTTCGCCTGGAGCGCCGCAGAGATGCCCGGACTCGACCCTGAGGTCGCCTGTCACCACCTCTCCATCAATCCAACCGCCAAGGCCGTAGTACAACGTAGGCGTCGGCAGTCTCCCGAGAAAGCGGAGGCTGCCGAGAAAGCTGTAAAAGACCTCCTAGAGGCAAAATTTATTTCCGAGGCCAAGTATTCAACTTGGCTCTCAAATGTTGTACTTGTTAAAAAATCTAATGGAAAATGGAGAATGTGTGTTGATTATACTGATGTTAACCGGGCATGTCCAAAGGACGCCTACCCTTTACCTAATATTGATAGACTGGTCGACAACTCGGCCGGCTATAAACTGTTGTCCTTCATGGACGCTTATTCTGGTTACAACCAGATCCCCATGGCGAAATGCGACAAACAATGCACGGCTTTCATGACCGAATCGGGCAATTATTACTACAACGTAATGCCCTTCGGACTCAAAAACGCCGGAGCCACTTACCAGCGGATGATGAACAAGGCCTTCCGAGGAGAAATCGGCGACACGCTCGAGGTGTATATGGACGACATGATCGTCAAATCTCGAGAAGACTCCGACCACACGCTACATCTCGAGCGGGTTTTCAAGCAGGCCAGGTCCTGCAAGATGCGCTTCAATCCAGAGAAGTGCACCTTCGGAGTGCGGGCGGGCAAATTCCTCGGCTTCTACTTAACAGAGCGAGGAATAGAAGCCAACCCTGATAAATGCCGAGCATTCTCAGACCTCCCTACTCCCACCAACAAAAAATCCATCCAGGTGCTAAACGGAATGCTCACGTCATTATCCCGCTTCGTCGCAAAATCCGCCCAGCATGCACTTCCATTCTTTAAGCTTCTTCGGAAGGAAGCAGCTTTCGAATGGTCCGAGGAATGCGAACAAGCGTTATCCCACCTCAAACAAGTGCTCTCCAAACCCCCGGTGCTATCCCGACCAGACAGCAACGAGGTTCTCTATCTCTACTTGGCCGTTTCTGGCGAGGCGGCCAGCGCGGCCCTGATCCGAGAAACGGAAGACGGGCAGAAGCCAGTGTACTTCACTAGCAAAGCCCTACAAGGACCCGAGGTCCGCTATCAACAGATAGAAAAAATCGCGCTGGCCCTAATAACGGCCGCCAGAAGACTGAGGTACTACTTCCTCGCCCACACTATCATCGTCCGGACAGACCAACCGATCAAACAGCTTCTCAGCCGACCAGATATGGCCGGAAGAATGCTGAGATGGTCCCTCGAACTGTCCGAGTTCGACATACAGTACGAGGGCAGGAAAGCGCTAAAAGCCCAAGCACTCGCCGACTTCGTGGCCGAGATGACGACGATCTCCAACTCCCCAACACCCACCGAGAATAAGTGGACCATCTACGTTGATGGCGCCTCAAGCCACGCGGGCAGCGGAGCCGGTATCATCTTGGAGAACGACGAGGGGCTCCTCATCGAAGTATCCTTAGTCCTCTCCTTCGCCACATCGAACAACCAGGCCGAGTACGAAGCCCTCCTAGCAGGCCTACGCCTTGCCAAAGACGTAGGCGCTCGGGAAGTCGTGATTTATACCGATTCACAACTGGTCGCGTCGCAAGTTAGCGGCGATTACCAGGCCAAAAACGATACACTAGCCGAGTATCTATCGCTCGTCAAAGAAAAGATGAAAGGATTCGCAAAGGCAGACGTCGCTCACATCCCTCGGGAACACAACTCGAGGGCCGACCTCTTATCCAAGCTCGCAAGCACGAGAAAGAAGGGAGGGAACAAATCGGTGATACAAGAAATCTTGTCCGACCCGAGCGTAGGCAAAAACGCGCAGGCCATACAAGTGTTTGCCATCGGAGACGACCATTGCTGGATGACTCCGGTATACAATTACCTCATGAACGACGAGCTCCCCGACGATCCCAAGGAAGCTTCAGCCATTAAAAGGAGAGCCTGCTCGTACACAGTCATCGAAAATAAACTCTATCGGCGCGGCTTCTCCATTCCCCTTCTGAAATGCATCGACGACTCACAGGCAACGGGAGTACTGCAAGAGCTTCACGAGGGGATTAACGGCCAGCATCTCGGCGGCCGATCTCTGGCGAGGAAAGCTCTCAGAGCCGGCTATTACTGGCCGACTATGCAGCAGGACGCCAAGCAGCATGTCCAGAAATGCGACAGATGTCAGCGGCACGCCGACATGCACCTAGCTCCCCCCAACGAGCTTAAATCCCTCTCCTCCCCTTGGCCTTTTTCCACCTGGGGAATGGACCTCCTCGGACCGTTCCCGGTCGGCTCGTACCAAAATAAATATCTCGTGGTCGCCGTCGATTACTTCACGAAATGGATAGAAGCCGAGGCGCTTGCCAAGATCACATCTCAAAACGTGCTCCGTTTCTACAAACGAAACATACTTGCCCGGTTCGGGGTCCCCCAGGCCATAATCACCGACAATGGCACCCAGTTCACTGACAAAAGATTCCAAGAGTTTGTGGCCAAGCTTGGCACGAAGCAACACTTCACCTCAGTCGAGCACCCTCAGACGAACGGGCAGGCCGAGGCAGCCAACCGAGTCATCCTCCGAGGATTAAAGAGAAGACTCGGCGAAGCCAAAAAAGCCTGGGTCGAGGAACTACATAGTGTACTCTGGGCGTATAGGACGACGCCTCATTCGAGCACAGGCGAAACTCCTTTCCGACTAACCTACGGCACCGAAGCCGTAATTCCCGTAGAAATCCGAGAGCCTTCTCGGCGCACCGAATTCCCCCTCGAGGAAGAACTTAACGACGAGGCCATGAGGGAAGAACTCGATATGGTAGAAGAGATTCGAGCAGGGTCAGCCCTCCGAGAAGCTAAACTAAAACAGCAAATAGCTCTTCGCCATAACGCCAAAGTTATAAAGCGCGAATTTGAAATCGGCGCCCTAGTACTTCGCAGAAACATGAAAGACTCGCGCGAAGGCAAGCTAGCCCCAAACTGGGAAGGCCCGTACCGAGTTTATGACAAAACCGAGAACGGCGCCTACTACCTCGAGAATCTTCTCGGTAAAAAACTTGCTCGACCCTGGAATGCCGAAAAACTCAGACGTTATTACAGTTAAACATAAGCTAAAACGCCCGGCCTCTAACCCAAACTCAGGTAACGGACGGGCACGGATCCACGTCGTCGGTACGGGCGTGAGTGTTCCACGACAGCAACGATCGGTTCCTCTCGTCGAGTAGATGGACCGACCCCTCGGCGGATTCTACACCTAGACCCCCCGTGGAAGTACCTGCATGGCAGAACCCCAGCTCGCGATGGGATCGTTCACGCCGCGAACGCTTGGCCGCAACCGCGGTCTCGCGCTCGCTAAAAGCGCATACCTGCTCTGCGCACCCGGCCCGTACTCAACACGCCCGGGCAATCAATCTAGGTCGAGCATAGCCCACAAAACCAATAATATCACAAGTATACTGGTGACTCTCCGGCATGTCCGAGCATAAGTCATCAGTCACCTAGAACAACCGCAAAATACTCTAAGTATAGAGGAAATACCTCGTCATACAAGCACGGCAGGAATGTTATCAAAAAGAACAAACATACAGTGATAACGCCGAAAGTAAAAATAAACAGATATAAGCAAGCAGAATTGTAAGACATTAAAATTGCCGACCAACTTGGGCACGCAGGCCCCAAAAATTATCCGGGCATAGCCCAACAAAAAGAATGGCACGCAGGCCGAGAAAAACGGACACGCAGGCCCGGAACTACACTTTCTACTCTTCGCTCCCCGGGGACTCAGGCACCAACACGCCATCTACGATCCTCGAAGAGAGCCCGACATTATCCTCCTTCAAACCAGGGTTCAGAAGCCTCAGCTGGTTAAGAGCACGCTCGAAACCGACGTCGGCCATGTCGGCCAGGCTTATCTTCAGGTTTTCTATCTTCTCCGCAAACTCAGCCCTAGACTTCAGAGCTGCCACATCCGGCGACTCGTCAGCCGAGGGAGCCCATTCGAGTCGAAGGTCAGCCAGCTTCTTCTTCTCAGCCGCGACCTCCGCATCTTTCTGCTTCAGGGCCGCGTCGACCTTCTTCCTCAACTCCTTGCGCTCGACCTCCATGGTCTTCACCTTGTCCTCGGCCACCTTCTTAGCCGCCTCGGCCTCCTTCAGGGCCTCGGTCGAGCCCGAACCTCCACTAGCCAACACTTGGGCCATCTCCAAGACCCTCACCACGGCGGCACTGTCGCACGCCAACTGTTTCTGAAGGGACGGGGGATCCATATCACTGATCCGACGAGCTTCATCCGGTGAGGTAGCCAAGGGGAACTTCTCAAAATAGCCTCCATCCTTGTAGCAAGAAGGCAACACGAAGGCGCGCCCGGGACCTAGGTTCGACTGGTCTGGACGTCCCCCCTCGGAAGCACGAGGTCTCTTGGGTAACCTCTCGTCGACATGAATCTTGTGAGGAGAGCCTGCCGAGCCTGAGTTCTCTCCAGCTCCGGTACCCTGGTTCTTCTTCTTCTGATTCTTCCTCGCATCCAATGCCTGTTTCAGGATATTATCCTCCTTCTCCGGCATCGCCTCTGCAAAGAAAAAAAAAATAAATAAATAAACGAGTTAGCAAAATACCGGACAGAGATCACAAAGCAAGGGGAATGTACACAACCTAACAACGCCCAGGTCTCCTCGGGAGTCCGACAAGCTAGCAAAGCCTTGGTATTAATAGGCCGCTGCTCCGTGATCGGCACCCCGTCCTCGTTCAGTATGGGATCTCCATTCCTCGTCACCCAACGAGACAGGGTAAAGCTATCTACGTATTTGCAGAGGACCGAGTACGACTCCCGGTCTTGATCATCCAAGTCATCGTCCTCCCAAGCGTAGTATTTCGGAGGAGACGCAAAATGACCCTTCCACCAGAAAAATGGAAACGTCGTGCAGAACTCCTTTACTTCCTGCCCATGTTCATCCCTTACTATCTCCCCCTCGGCATCCCGCTCGGCCACCATATCCGACACCGAAGAATAGGCCGTTGGACTTAGGGGGCGGACAACGAAGTATCGATCCTTAAAACCCTTCACGGAGTCAGTATACATTCCGAAGAGTTTACGCTCGGCGTTCCTGAACGAAACCCAGCTGTACCGCCCGTTTGACGCCTGCCGTTGAACACGAAAACACCTTCCGAACAACGCAGACGTTGCACCTATACCCAAATACTCACAAACAATCTCGAATGCCCGCATAAAGGCAAAGGCATTCGGATGAATTTGGGACGGTGCCAGAGATAGAAACGCCATGACTGAAACCTGAAAATCAGAGAAGGGTAACCGGAAGCCGAGCTCCCTAAACACGTAATCGTACATCGCAAATCCGTCCCCGGCAAACCGAGAGCACACGCGTTCGTCTGGAGACGGGCAACCTATTTGATAATTGGGCGGATCTCCTTCCCCCAGGACCTCAATTTCTGTAAACGCCCCATCCAGAGACGCGGTATACCGAGAAACAACAGACAGAGCCTCCTCGGCTATCCAATCGGGCGCAACGGTATGTTCATAACTAAATAACGGCATAGGAGAAACCCCTCCCTCGGCATTCGAACCAGGGGATCCCGTGTGAACGCTTTCGGCCGCGGGAGTGCCATCTTCCTCAATAATTTCGACGTCGGAACTAGTTGCCGTCGAGCTGTCGGAATCACTGGTCGTCGAGTCGGTGTCCGAGCCAGTTCCTGAGGTAGCGCTCGAATCTGATTCACCTGCACGCAGAAGGGAGAAGTGAATTCGATGGTCTATCAAATCCACCCTTCCACCGCAAGGCAAGCGAAAGGGTAGAGCAGGAGCAGCGGAGCCCCCGGCCAAACCCCATCGAGGAACAACACTCGTCAGCCGAGGACTCACAGATGACACGACAACCGGAAAGCTTATCTTAAGCAGTTTAACGCCAACGTACTCCGGCCTGCCAACCCACGCTGACCCCCGGGCATCGCTTAGATAACCCGGGGAGGATGACGTTGGCGAAGACCTCGAAAGCGAAACACGAATTCTATGAAAAATAGTAAAGCAACGACAGGCTAAACGAACTTACTTGCAGACATGATGTAGATGGCCGGGGAGAATCCTTCGCTAAGCAACGATCTTGATATGACGAACGAGCTGGAAACTGTTCCCCGAGGAACCCTTGATCGTAGCCGAGCAGATAAATAGAGGATGGAAAATTCCCTTGTGAGAGAATTCGCCCCCTTTTATAGGAAAAAAGGCTCGGAAGGCGAAGCGTCACCTCTCCTGACAGGCGCCGCCTCCTAGACCCTAGGCCATCAATGCCTATGCCACGTCAGCGCGTGGCTCCCACGCGCGACGTTTCGCCCACCACTGGATTTTCCTCCGAGCAACCACGAGAAACGGGGGTCCGAGCGTAGAAGCAAAGTCACAGTTTCTTAACCAGAAAACTCCGACTTGGGGGGCTCCTGTTCTGGACTGGGCCAAGACTAGGCCCAACACCGCTTTCGGCCCAATAAGCCTCAGAGGCCCATGTATAGTTCATGGCCTTCCGACACGCCTTGCTCGGCACCAACACCGCGCTCGGCGTTCATTCTCCCCCGGACATCATCCCTGCCGAGGACCCTGCTCCGCGCAGGGCTCTTTCATATCCAATCCTCCGAATAACTCGGATCCCACGCGGCTCCTAAAAGACCGCGTCTTCCCTTGGACTTCGGAGCGGTTAACCAGGACAGAGGGCGTACACGCACCTCCGATATTTCCGCTCAGGAAACCTGGCAGTCTCCTAGTTGGGCTTGGGAATCCAACCCAATAGCGAGATCATGGCCCAGCGCTGGGGGCTATATATACCCTCTTTAACTAGAGGGTCAGGTATTCAATTCTTACTCACTCTTAGCTAGTACTTGCGCTCCTTTGCTCGTCATCTTACTTTGGCATTGGAGTACCTTGCAGGTACACCCCCCTCCTCCTTCCTAGAAGATCCAGTCCGAGCAGCCTACGACGATCCTTCTGATCAGGTACGATCAAATAATATTAGTAATTAATATAGGAATAATTTTGGAATAAGTTGTTAAATAATTGAAGTATATTTTGAAGTTAAAATTAATGTTTTTTGAGTAATTTTATTTAGGATTTAGTGTAAAGCATTAATTTTTGTAAACGTTTGACTTTTTCTTTATATCATATATAAAATATTTATTTTTAAGGGTTGTGATGCAATGCTCGTGTAAAAAATTTACATTGACAGTGCACTACCTTTAAGCTCTTTTATTTATTAATATTTATTTACTATTATTATTAATAATTAAAATTTTATTATTTATTATTTATTTAATTATTATAATCAATTAGCGGAATATTCGCACGGGTACTTGTGTGGTACGCATGTTTTTATTTGTAAAATATAATAAAATGTAAATAAGAAACAAAAATTATTATATTTAAAAGAAAGTCATATTTTTAAAATAAAAAAATTGTTTTACATCAATAATATATATATATATATATTTCAATTTTTCATATATTAATTAAAAATAATTATATCTTAAATTAAAATAATTTCAAAATAAAAAAATATTAAATACATAAATAATTAAAAAATTACACATTGTGTCACTCGTGCAATCACACAGGTATCAGTGTGCTATGCGCATTTGTTTTCTAAGATATACTAAATATGAAATAAAATAAAAAAGACAAATTTGTCTAACTTAAATAGTTTATAATTTTTAAAAGAGATGATAAATCAATTTCTACAATTACTTTCGTATATAAAAATATTTTAATCAACAATATAATTATTCCTATATATAAATATTTTTGTTTTAAAAATATTTATAAAAAATTTTAAGTCAATAATAAACTTGTTTATATTATTATTCAATATTTAAATCAATAGTTCAATATTAGTACCATATGCGCGTACTAAATCAGTACCTGTGTGTTTGAAAAGTTACTGGTGTGGAACAGTTATTGGTGTAGTACGCACGCTTTTGTTTTCAAAATATAATAAAAATCTAAATAAGTACTCGTGCGTGTGTTCGAATAATTACTGGTGTGATACGCACGCTTTTTGTTTTCAAAATATAATAAAAATCTAAATAAGAAAAACTAAATTATTTTTATATCTAAGTGAATGCTAATTTTTTAAACTAATTAAAAATGAAAATTAATCCAAGTGATTATGAAATATTTAAATTTTCGTATCTCAAATTAAGTGAAATAAAAAGATAATGTACCCATCCAAATGCAAAAGGAACCTTGATAACACGACGCCGTTTCCAACCGCCCCATGGATGGTCCTCAAGTCCGCGAGCACCACATTAGACGTAGACACAAACCATTCTCTATGTTGAAACCCGACGAACACCTAGTTGTGATATAGAGAATAAGTTAGTGACAATCTGGAGATATTATTTAACTAATCATTAACAAATTGTTATCTATGTTTAACCCAAAAGATAGAGGTGACATGGATAAATATTTTGTAATTTAAGGTAGGGATATATGTACCATGTCAATATCATTCTCCTCATTGTGGCATTCTTCTAATTGTTCCTCCGTGTTTGGATCGTCCCCCACACTTCCAACCTCTACATTGACGTCAATTAAATACAACATATATCTCTGCAAAATCACCAAGCTTTTGTGTTGTAAAATCACAATTTTTGTGTATCAAAGTACAACTTGTAAGAATAAATAGGAATGAAAAAGTCACTCGTATGTGAAATCTTGATGTAGTAATTTAAATCAAGTCGTTAAGCAAGACCAGCGCAACTACTATCATTAAGTAATTGATATTATTTCATATTGGTTTGCATACCTGGGAACTAATTTCAACACTGCTAGTTCGAAGGTTGTGAACGGGAAGATCTTCCTCCATGGAGATTGAATTTCGCCTTGTAGGTTGTACTTCCTAAAACAGTAACCTTTTCAATTCAATTCTTCACGATTTCAACAACATGAGGAACGAAAGATTAATCTCCGAGGCTGTTGCCAAAAATCACACCATCTAGATTAATCTCCGAGGCTCTGACATACAAGTGGGAAATCTAGCAAATTGACATCAATAATGCTTTTCTCAATGGGGATTTTCAAGAAGTGTACATGCAAAAACCACTTGGGTTTGTCAACACCAATTTAACATTTGTGTTCAAATTAAAGAATGAAATCTATGGTCTAAAACAGGGCTCGAGAACATGGTATGAATAACTCCACCAAGCTTTACTTCAGTTTGGTTTTTCCTCCGGCTAGTGTGACCATTTACTCTTTGTTTACAAGCATCAAAATATCACTTTATATGCATTGGTGTATGTTGATGATATACTTCTCACTGGTTCATCTCTTAAGCTAATTCGTGACCTAATCTCAAAGCTTCACAATAAACCTGGCAAACTAAAGTATTTTCTTGGAATTGAGATGCATAATCAACCTAATGGAGCTATGTTGCTAATACATACCAAGTATATCAAATACTTGTTGGCAAAGGCAAACATTACTAATACAAATGGAGTAAGCACACTCGTGTTTAGCCATTGCAAAGTGAGTAAACATTAATCTCACACATTAGCTTATCTCTCCAATTATTGGTCAAAAGTTGGAGCCGTTCAATATGTGACTTCAATAAGACCTGTCATAACTTACTATGTCAATAAAGTGTGTCCTTCATGACTAAACTAGTGGATCACATTGGAGTGCATCTAAACACATTCTTCCATACCTAAGTGGTACAACCCACCACAACTTGATTTCTTCTCCAACCAAACCCTTGTAGAAGTTCTCCTTAAGAGCCTACAATGATTCAAATTAGGCTAATGATCCCGATGATATGAGGTCAACTTCATTATTATGCATGGATATTGGTCTCAACCTAGTTTCATGGAGCTCAAAGAAATAATCATTGGTGGCACGCTCGAGTATTGAAGCAAAATATAAAACTTTAGCTCACACTACATCCGAGCTCTTCTTCTTTCTTTTTTTTTTTTGGAAAAAAGATTACTTTCATTAACCAAAAAAACAGTTAATTACAAGGCGATCCAACCAGATCCCGCCAACCCAAATAACACAAAAACACCAAATCTTCTATCAAGGCATATGAGCTCTTTTGATTGGAATCTATTCTCATTAAGCTACATGTCAACTATCTATCTTGCACCGAGTCTTCTCTGCAAAAACTTAAGTGTTATTATCCTATCTCATAACCTGATAGCATATAGAACTGGACATCCATTTTGTTGTGAAAAGAGTTGTAGCAAAAAAAACTCAAAATTCAACATGTACTTGAGACTGTACAAATTGTGGATGCTCGCACAAAGTCTCGAAGTTGTTCCCTCTCACCAACCATGAGCTTGTGGGAGGGGGTATTAGATTATACTAAATATAGTATAACTACTTCAGAAAGTGAGTTAAAATGGTGGTTAGATGCGATCAATTTTTAAAAAATTGTAAATATTATTTATTTTAAATAATTATTATTAAGTAATTAATATTTTTTTTAATATTTTAATATTAAAAATGTTATAATCAACGTTACATTACGCTTCTTTTAAATCTATTTATTTAAATATGTGTTTTAAAATATTATAATAACAAAATTATTAAAAAGTAATTTTTAATATAGTTAGTCAAGTAATTTAAAATATATTTCAAGTCACTCAGATTTCATCTAAAATTAAATCTAATCTTAACTTACACATAAATTATTAGTTTTAAATACAGGTTATTAGAATTATCAAAGCAAGTTGATTTTATTTCCCTTGCTCACCCGTACTAATAATGGACCCTTTGACAAAAGAGGGTGAGGACGTGACTTCCATTAATTATAAAAAGACTTGTACGAAGGGGTAAAACGGTACTCCACCGACCTAAAAACATTTCCGAGCTGATTAAGTTTCTCCCTAGTCCCCACCCACTCTGTATGTATACGAGCACAGATGTTCAAAATTTTCGCGGTTTCGCTCTCTCTTTCTCCCGTTGGCCTCTTTGACACACTACAAATCTAAATCTACCATTATGGAGCGCCGTCTGCTCAAGGATTTCGACCTTCAACCTAAAAACCCTTCCGTTGAAGCTCTTCGGAGATGGAGATCCGCCGTCACTCTCGTTAAGAACCGCCGTAGACGGTTCCGTATGGTTGCCGATCTTGAGAAACGCTCCGAAGCGGAGCAGATTAAGCACGGAATCAAGGTTTCTTTCTTTTATCCTTTCCCTAACCTTATCAGTAATAGAAAAAAAAAAGCACATATTCAAACTTTTATATTAATGCATTTTCAGAGTTGAATTGGAAAGAAAAAAAAAATCCTCAGTTAGAAGAGATATTATATTTGCTTAAATTTGTTCAGCAACAAAAATTAATTTACCATAATAATAAGACTTCATTTAATGTGTTTTTTTTTATAAAGGTCTGCACGAAACTAATTCCTCAAGACTCAGACAATAATAGAGAAATATTAGTAATATAATAAAATGAATTTGCATTGTTGTGAATAATTTTTTTTAAAAGAGGATTATTTTGATTATATTAATTTGCTCTATTTTATGACAAAATATTGTTTAGGAAAATTATGTTTTCATGTTATTTAAAATTGTAACAACTCTTTTTAAATATTTTTTCTGTAGTTTTATATTTCATATTTTTTTATTAATTTCAATTTATTTATTTAAAAAATTTATTGATTTTTAAATATCAACAACTTTTTTAAGTTTATATATAAAAGTCAACGAATTATGCTTTTGATATCACTATTCTTTTTATTTCTACAAAACTTTTAATTATTTATTATTTCATTTTATCTTGTTTTTTTAGTGTAATAAATAACTAAAAGTATTGTGAATAAATTTATCATAAATATTTTATTTAACTTTAAAAACCACAATATATAAAAACAATTTTTTTATAAATGTAACTAATAGAATAAATAGAGCCGACTATACTGAAATTGTAAAAGCAATTTTTTATAAATTTAATTGAATTCAACCTCCCTTAAAAAAAAATCTATTCAACCTAGTGATAGGAGAGAAAGCAATGGAAATTTCCACGAAATTTCCCAAGCAAAATATGCTATCATTGTCTGACAAGAACATATATTTTTTGATAGACAGTGTGACAACTAGTGGGAAATAAACCAGAGAAAGTGGAACCAAATAGTTGAGAAAATAAACCAGAGAAAGTGGAACCAAATACTCCAGTTGATTTTCAAAATAGAATTTAAGTTTGATTTATAAAATCTTTCATTTGGAGGCTCCAACCTTATATAAAAAAAAATGAAATTCATAAGAAAAAGGAAAGAAAGTGAATACAAGTCACTATTATAAATAAATATTTATTTTTTAAATTGATTGAATAATGATCTATATATCAGATATTATTCAATTAATTTAAAAGTAAAATTTGAAATTAAGATATTGTGGCTTCTTTATTACTTCTTTGTTTTTTAAGAATGTGTAGTATTTAGCAATATTTGAAATTAAGAAAGTGTAGTAGTTTTTTTAAAATATATTTGCTTTTTTCTTTTGTGGATCTCCTTTGTTGTGTTCATGTTTGTTTATTTCGGTCTATTAGGTTATTTATTATAGAAGTGCTTTTAAAAAAATTATTTATCATTGAAGTGGAAGTGGATCGTCTTTGTTGAATTAAAAAGATAAAAAGGAATATAAGAAATGTGGACATGATTTGATTCCATAATAACTTTCTTGACACGGAAACAAGGTACTCCATCACCTGTTGCAGTCTATTAGGAAACAACTTATGACATAGCAACTTATCTACCATTGACTTCTTGTTGGTCTTGAATTGACCAATTACTTCAAACGTGTTTGGTGGTTGAATGGTTGATTTGATCATAACAATTGAAAGTTTAGCATGTAAAACTAGTTGCTGCCTATAGTTTTCATGTCATCTGGTTTCAACAATTGTGGATGTTGGTTGGGGACAGTTAATATTTCCTTGTCGATATTGTGTACTTGGTTTATCCCACGTTTTTCTCCTGTAAATTTACCAGCAACAGCAACCTGGGTACAATAGCAACATTATTGATACATATTCTTAAGCTCTAGCTGAACATCAGTGTCAGATAGCTTTCAAAAATAAAATAAGCTAGCATACAACAACAACCAAATTTTATCCCATTAAGTGGGATCGGTTACATTGATTAACTTCTAACATAATGTTTTAGTTTGGGCCATGCTTATATCCAAATCGTAAATTTCGAGATCTTTTTTAATAACTTCTCTTATATTTTTCTAGGTTTTCTCCTAACTATCTTGCTGTTCGACTTCTCTGTATCTGATCTACTCTCCTTACCATATAATTCACATGTCTTCTCTCTACAAACCCAAACCACCTAAGTCTATTTTCCATCCAGGGCCGACCTAATAAATCTGGAGGCCTGAGGCGAAATTTATAATAGAAGTGGTTAACAAAATATAAATATTTTAGTTTTAAATTTTTAAATTGTAAAATGATTTATTAAATCACTGTAAGCAATTTAACATTTTCTCTTCCATTGATAATAAAGTCAGTTTCTTTAAACACTTTTCTCATCCCTTTTTGAAAAACTCATAATAGAAAAAGTTTTTTCATACTTCTTTTAAAAAAACTTAGATATAAAGTCTTCAAAAGACTTAAAATTTATTATCTATGAGTGTGAATTTTAAATTAATCAATAATATAATTATAAATGAACGTTATTATTACAAACACTCTAAAGAATTAGTTTTTTATGTTAACAAATCAATTAATCTAAACTAAGCCATATAGAAAAAGAAAAGTGAGGCCCTAGGCCCTAGTTTTGGTGGCCTATTCCTAGGGCCGACCCTATTTTCACCATCTTTTCTACACCCCAACACTTTCTTTAATATTGTCATTTCTAATAATATTGTCATTTCTAATTTTGTCGTGTCTAGTTTTACCGCACATCCAACACAACATCCTCATGTCTGCATCACTTACTTTATTCCCGTATTGTTTCTTTACCGCCTAACACTATGTCCCGTACAATATCACAAGTATTACCAATTTACCGCATGGCTTCGGGAATGATGTGCTCTCAAACTTTCACCTCTAGATTAGAAACACTTCTCTTTTTGCTGAATTTGCATTCCATATACTCCGTCTTACATCTGCTTAGGCAAAAGCCATGCATTTCTAAAACTCGTCTCTAAGTCTTCAACCTCTCATTTAAATTCTCCTTCAACCCTCCAAGTAGGACTATATCATATGCAAAGAGAGCATGCATACTACCTCAAAAAAGACTAATGGTCTTAACCCTCATTTATGCCAATGGATTCAGACTTTAAATACACCAATACACATAAAATTTCTAGATTTAAAATAAAAATTCAATAACAGTAACAACAGCGTTATTCTTATTATTATACTAATATACAAACATTAAGGTAGATATTGTCAATTCCGCAGTACCACTTTGGTTATATTAACTTTATTTACTCCATCAGGAAAAAATTCGTATTGCTCTCTATGTTCAGAAGGCAGCATTGCAATTTATTGATGGTATGGTACTCAAAATTCAGTACTTGAAGTTCATGGCATTGCTTTAGAACTAATCACTTTCTCTTCAACTATTTTTCTAAGCTCATCTGTTTTTCTTATGCAGCTGGTAACCGAGTTGAATACAAGTTATCAGAAGAGGCAACAGAAGCTGGTTTTGAGATACATCCAAATGAGATCGCTTCTATTGTTCGTAGTCAGGATTATAGGAACTTGAGTAATAATGGTGGAGTTGAAGCCGTTGCAAGGAAATTGTCGGTTTCTACTGATGAAGGTGTCAGTGAAGCAAGTATAGATTGCAGACAAAAAATCTTTGGGGTCAATCGTTATACGGAGAAACCTCCGCGAACGTTCCTGATGTTTGTATGGGATGCAATGCAGGACTTAACTCTAGCCATTCTCATGGTTTGTGCTGTAATTTCTATAGCTGTTGGGCTTGCCACTGAAGGGTGGCCAAAGGGAATGTACGATGGTGTCGGAATCATAATGAGTATATTTTTGGTTGTCGTTGTTACTGCTGTCAGTGACTACAAGCAATCCCTACAGTTCTTGGATTTGGACAAAGAGAAGAAAAAAATCTTTGTTCAGGTCACTAGGGATGGGAAAAGAAAGAAAATATCAATTTATGATGTAGTAGTTGGTGACATTGTTCATTTGTCAACTGGAGATCAAGTTCCAGCTGATGGAATTTATATATCTGGATACTTTTTGCTTATTGATGAATCGAGTTTGTCAGGTGAGAGCGAACCTGTATCTATAACTGAAAAACACCCTTTCCTTCTCTCGGGAACTAAAGTGCAGGATGGTCAGGGGAAGATGTTAGTCACAACTGTTGGCATGAGGACAGAATGGGGAAAATTGATGGAAACTCTAAACGAGGGAGGAGATGATGAGACACCATTGCAGGTGAAATTGAATGGAGTTGCTACTATTATTGGTAAAATTGGTTTGGGTTTCGCCATTGTGACATTTTCGGTATTGACTATAAGGTTTCTTGTCGAAAAAGCACTTCATGGCGAGTTTAGCAATTGGTCTTCAAATGATGCAACAAAGCTACTGAACTTCTTCGCTATTGCCGTAACCATAATAGTTGTTGCGGTTCCTGAAGGATTACCACTGGCTGTGACACTAAGTCTTGCTTTTGCAATGAAAAAACTAATGAATGACAAGGCGCTCGTGAGACATCTTTCTGCTTGTGAGACAATGGGTTCGGCTAGTTGCATTTGCACAGATAAGACAGGGACATTAACCACAAACCATATGGTGGTTAACAAAATATGGATATGTGAAAATACCACCCAATTGAAAGGTAATGATAGTGCGGATGAACTGAAAACGAACATATCGGAAGAAGTTCTGAGCATACTTTTGCAGGCTATATGTCAAAATACTTCTGCTGAAGTAGTTAAGGATAAAAATGGAAAGAACACAATATTGGGAAGCCCAACAGAATCAGCGCTATTGGAATTTGCCTTGCTTTTAGGTTCTGATTTCGATGCTCGCAACCGTAGTAAAGCTTATAAGATACTTAAGCTTGAGCCTTTTAATTCAGTCCGGAAGAAGATGTCTATACTCGTCAGTCTCCCTGATGGAAGTGTTCAAGCTTTCTGCAAAGGTGCATCTGAAATAATATTAGAAATGTGTGACAAAATGATTGATTGCAACGGGGAAGTAGTTGATCTTCCCGCAAATCGTGCAAATGCCGTCTTAGATGTTATAAATAGCTTTGCCTCTGAAGCTTTAAGAACTCTATGTTTGGCTGTCAAAGATATAAATGAAACGCGGGGAGGTACTAACATTCCTGATAGTGGTTATACTCTAATAGCTATAGTTGGAATCAAGGATCCTGTACGCCCTGGTGTTAAGGAAGCTGTTCAAACTTGTATCGCAGCTGGAATAACCGTCCGCATGGTCACTGGTGATAACATAAATACAGCTAAAGCTATAGCTAAGGAATGTGGTATACTTACTGATGATGGTGTAGCGATAGAGGGACCTAACTTTCGTGACTTGTCCACTGAGCAAATGAAGGATATCATACCGAGAATCCAGGTTATGATCTTATTGTATATTTTGTGACTTTGATGTCTCTTGAGGTGCTTAACTTTCCTTTAATTTGTATTTAATTTGGTATCAGGTGATGGCACGATCCTTACCGCTCGACAAGCATAAGTTAGTTACCAATTTGAGGAATATGTTTGGTGAGGTGGTTGCTGTTACTGGCGATGGAACAAATGATGCTCCTGCATTGCATGAGGCTAACATTGGACTTGCCATGGGCATAGCTGGAACCGAGGTTTGTGTCTCTTGTTTACCATGTTGATTATGATATCAAATAATTAATTTTTGGTACATTAAAACTATTTACAGGTCGCAAAAGAAAAGGCTGATGTGATTATAATGGATGATAACTTCGCGACTATTGTCAATGTGGTGAAATGGGGACGGGCAGTATATATAAACATTCAAAAATTTGTGCAGTTTCAGTTAACAGTTAACGTTGTCGCGCTTATTATCAACTTCGTCTCTGCATGCATCACTGGTTTGTTTGTTTATAGAATTTCTTTTTCATCATTTGAAATGTTTCAAAAGGAACATAGATACTATGATATAGTTTTCCTCACTTTCAGGGTCAGCACCTCTCACAGCTGTTCAGTTACTTTGGGTCAACTTGATTATGGACACTCTAGGGGCTTTAGCCCTTGCTACTGAACCTCCCAATGATGGACTTTTGAAAAGACCCCCAGTTGGAAGGGGAGAAAGCTTTATCACCAAAACTATGTGGAGGAATATCATTGGTCAGAGTATTTATCAATTGATTGTACTCGCGATTCTAAATTTTGACGGGAAGAGACTACTCAGAATTACTGGTTCAGATTCAACTGCAGTGCTCAACACTTTGATATTCAACTCTTTCGTATTTTGTCAGGTACTAATGTGTCAATATTTTTTTTTTTACAGATAAATGTTAATAAACTAGTGATTATGTTACTTTTACGGTTTGTCGCTGGCATAGCTAAATCTCTCCCTTAAATTAGTGAGTACGTTGTTTTCATAGACAAAGGTACATTAAACTGTTTTGCACTTACTGCCTGTTGTTTCCCTTTGTCTCTATTTGTTTACAGGTGTTTAATGAGATAAACAGCAGAGATATGGAAAAGATAAACATCTTCAAAGGCATGTTTGACAGCTGGATATTTTTGATGATAATTTTCGCCACCGTCGCATTTCAAGCGGTGATTGTTGAATTTCTTGGAGCATTTGCCAGCACTGTGCCTCTAAGCTGGCAATTCTGGTTACTCAGTGTTTTAATTGGAGCAATTAGCATGCCTATAGCTGTTATCTTGAAATGCATCCCAGTTGAAAGAAAAAATACTACAAGTAAACAACATCATGATGGTTATGATGCACTTCCATCTGGTCCTGAGCTAGCATAGAATAAATTATTACAAGAGTATAGCTCTTTGAATATTTTTGTTCCTATCTAATTCAATATTTTTAGATTTGAATTAAATTTGAACATTTACAAGAATGTATATCCAAGCTACTTTATTTTTTGGCTTGTATTACAAAGATCTCAACAGTGGCAAAATTGATAGTGATGTTTATAATTGTTCAGCACAAAGTAGGCATCTCTTGAAACTATTGCTGATAAGTGCATTTTTGTAGTGTACAATAAAATTGTGTTCATCTTTAATGTTGAAACCTGTGTTTATATGATAGAGCTTCATTTGATTCAGAATCCATTCATTTGTAATATAAATGACATTGAGCATCAAATTTGTCATGATTTGAAACTCAAGTTTGATTTAGAAGCATATACTTCTGAGATCTTCCTATTCACAATTTCAGTTTCCTGTACTTAACAAGTCATCCTTCAATTAGACATAACAATGTACTATTGATAAATAAATATTTATGTACTAGATACAACAGAATAACATTATAAAATCCCTCGTGTAGTTGTCCCTACTCCTAGTCACGTTACAAATAATCTTAATGATGCAAATAAACTACAATAAAATACACGAATATGACAATCAGTGAATGTGAAGGATTTGTTCATCTAAACCTCCTTTTTGTTTCTCCATATGCAACAACTCCCATTACAGTAACTGCGTAGCCAGCCATGCCGATAAAAGTGACAGGGTTTCTGAATATCAGTATTGAGATAACAACAGCTACAGCACCTTTTGCATTGCCTAATACCTGGTTAACAAAATTTGACAGAAAACTCAGTAAATAAGTTGCAGAAAACATGAATTCTTCAGATTTTGCGTCTACTATGCTAATATAAAATATTGATAAAAGTGACAGACCTGGAGTGTCAAAGCACTTGTATGTTTTGTCACCAGGAAGTTTGTTAAGTTTGCTGCATATGCTGTGGCGGAGTTAAGAAGAAGAAGCACGCCCATAAATTTATGTTCCTTTCCAAGGGTTAATGTGACATCTATAACATTTGGCTCCATGATAAGCGCTGCAGGCAACAAAAGTACGACTGCGATCGGAGACATATACAGGAGCAAATTCATTGAGTTCAACTTCTCCCTGATAGGTTGGAATGGATGAAACAATATAAGCAGCAGTTCTTTAACATTAAGAAAACAAAAGATTATGCAATTTTGGTGTACTAAGATAGAAAGGGAAAAGCATGTTCCTCAAGTGTAAGATTTCTACAAGCCCATCTTTCTTGCAGCCTGTTTGGATAAACTGCTAATAACATAAGCACTTATCATGATAAACGCTTAAGTATACGTTATTTATAAGCTATAAGCTGTTTTCATAAAATATCTTAAGAGAATTTACGAAAATAGCTTATGAACAATGTAATAAGCTATTTTTATAAGTTCTTCCAAACAGTCTCACAACTTATGTCAGTAGATAAGCTCAATTAAGCAAACCCAAACAGGCCCTTGGTATCATGATGCAAAAAACATAGATTCGAACAGATTTTATCATCCTTGCATATCAGAAACGAGATCCAAGAACATTTCAGACAGAAATGATCAGAAGCAAAACTTTCAATTAGAGAGTAACAAACTGCTAATAATAGTAACAAAGCTAATAATAGCAACAAAGAGCTGAACAGTAAACATTGGCCTTTAGAACAATACTATAAGATTTTAATTTAAAAACATAATCTTGAACCACTACTCATAATTATTATTATTATTATATATTTTCAACCAATATGATTTATAGTTGCATAGTTTGTGAAGATATGGTTGACAAAAACGAAGTTAGAAATCATAGGTATGGTGCAGAATATTTTACCCTTCAGAAGAAAGTAAAATGCCCTGAAGAACAGATTTGAAAGCTCTTGCAGCGGTTGCACTTAGGCACATAAGAAATCCGAATACATGAAACCCTGGCTCGCCCTGCCATAACCAAAAACAAACTAAAGCTCGGCAGAATAAAAATATGTATACACACGGAAAGTAGAAAGGATATATACACCATGCTTGTTTAAAGACAAATTAAATTATAATGTGGTGTGGAACTACATGAAATTCCAAGATAGAAGAGATGAAAACAATTTTAAAGAGCCTAATTCATGAGAATTAATTCAGTAACTGAAATGCTAATTGTTTGTAAAATTCCCGAAAAATCTGGCCTTTGGGTATTATAATAATAAACCAGATGAGTGCAGATCCAGAAAATTAAAGGACCAAATGTCAGAGATTTGCAGTTCTATATAATTAAAACTCCAAATGTCAGAGATATACAGTTCATGAAAAACATAGATCTTATAAACAACATTCCAGATCTGGAGTGGCATTATGGTGCAGCATGACATTGTTAATCAAAACCAAAATATTTTGTATAATTTCATTCACTCATAAACATATATCAATCAACACATTCACATCATAAGCAAACATAATAAATCAAGAATCAAATGTACCGAGCTTATGGATGATTGATTCCACAAAATCAAACAAAAACTGAAAAAGAAAGAACAAAAACATACCCCACTTGCAATGACAACACCAGCAACAACAGGAACAAGAGCAGCATATGTAATCCAAGCTTCTCTCTTAAAGGTAGCCAAATAAGCAAAAACAGCCGTGAAGAAAGGTGTGGTTGCACCCACCGCTTGGTTAAAAGAAACAGCCAAATACCTGAGAGAAATGTTGCCACCAACCACCGACCCACAGAAAACAATGCTCAAAGTTGCAATCTTTAAGAACTGCGACCTCGATTTAATCATCTGTTGAGGAACAACCTTGAAGAACACAATGGAGATGTAGCTAAAAATAGCACAAGCTGACATGTGACACATTGTAAGGAAGATTGGGAACTTGAAACCATAATTTGAGAGAAGGTATTTGTTGAGAAGAATAACACCAATGTTTGATGAGTACCAAAGAGACACAAGAAAACATATGAACATAAATTCTTTGTTGTTTGGAGACACCATCTTCCCTGATTTGCCTCCACTTCCTCCCTGGATATGTAATGTGTTCATCAAGCTGTTACAATTTTGAACTACACAAATAAAATTCTAAAAAAAATGTTATTTTTTCTCTCTCTTTATACTTCAAGAATTACCCTTATTTATATTTACGTCTCTCTTTATGGAAATGATATAAAACATATAGTTCAAAATGTAAAACGGTTATTAGTAATTTCATCAAACACATGGTGAGTGTAATTTCATCAAACACATGGTGGGTGTTAGTTAAAATTCAAAGATTCAATAGGTTTAACTTACCCCACCATCTTTATCTTTCACTGTGCCTTTGTTTTCATTTTCAATGGATCCTTTGGATCTCATGCTGTAAGAACTATGTGAGCTCATTGTTGGAATTTTTATTGGATTATTATGTGCAGAAAAAAAAGAAAAAAATTCTACTATTTACAATGATGAGTTTGTTAAACAAGATTTTTCACCTTTAAAACATTTTCATTCCCTTCATTCAACATTTTGTGATGAATATATGATTTGAAAGCTTGTGTGGAACAGAATTAACTTAGGGTTTTGTTGATGATATTGCTAATGAAGTGTAGCACAAAATTTGTGGTAGGGTTATTTATAGAAAAGTTTATTTTTGACATTTTCAAGGAACCACTCAAAGCATTTGCTTGTAATTTGAGAATTAGAAGAAAGTGTAGTGTGATCTTGAATTAACCTATTATTGCGTTCTTAATTTGGCACTAATTTATAGTGAAATTTTTTTTGGATAATAATGAGAACCGAAAAATGAATGGATTAAGGATCTTGGTGATCGATATCATAAGAGGATAAGAGTAAAATTCTTTTACTCCTTGAAGTAAAATACTTTTGATGTTTAAATAATTCTTTTACTCCTTGAAGTAAAATACTTTTGATGTTTAAATACTTTTAAGAGAAAAGGGGTGATGCACCGATGGTGTAAAATATTTTTACATTGTCAACCAATCATCATCCATATATCCAAATAAACCATTTTTTATTTAAAAAAAACTTATTGACACGGCACATTTATGATTTTTTATTGGATGACAGTGTAAAATTATTTTACACTGTCAATGCATTACCTTTTAACTCGATTTGTTTTTAAATATATCTTTCAAATTTTAATAAGATTAGTAAAAATGATTAATCTCTTACAATATAAATAAGAGATTTGCTATGTGTCCACTGCACCCCACGCCACCGTATATGCCAACAAAGAAAATTTATCTTGCACACAAATCAAGATAAAATAAACTATTAAAAAAAGGAAAATGGTGTGTCTGTCTTGTGTATAGAAATATGGGTGTTATAAAATGGTGTACACAAATTATTTTTTTTAAAATGAGATACATGTATTAAAAAAAAATCACTAAATAAATAAAGAGTTAAAAGGTAGTGCACTGACAATGTAAAACTATTTTACACTGTTAACTAATAGGGAGTCATGAATGTGCCATGTCATTAAAGTTTTTTTTAAATAAAAAAATATTTTAATTGGATGCATGGTGGTGATTGGTTGACAGTGTAAAAGTATTTTACACTGTCAGTGCATGATCCCTTTTCTCATAAATAAATATAACAATTTTATAAAATTGTCTTTAATTCAATAAAGGTGGCAAAACCACCCGCATGTCCTATATCCGTCTTAATTCCGTAAAAAAAATTCATCAAATTGAAATGGGTCTAAAAATTATGTCCGTCTTATTAAAATAACGGATTTATATTACCGACGATGACTATTTTTTAATTAATTTATTTTATTTTTTACCATACAATTAAAAAAAATATTATATATATTCACAAATAAATATATAAATTAAACTATAAAAATTGTAAGTATTAAAATTAACTAAAAAATGACGGACTTAAAGCGAGATAGATTGAATGAATCGATAAGACGGACTTTAGCTAGCGGCGGATTTTGACGGGGCAAACATTGGCGTGGCAGACTTTGGTGGATGGCGGGTTCAATTTTTTTAACTCAACCCGCCATTTTATGACGGGAGCATGGAACGGTCCGGCGGGCGGCGGACCACGATCCGTTTTACCACTCTTAATTGTCATACATTATAAATGCAAAAAATAATTAATAGAATAACTTAATAACTTGAAAGGGGTGTATTAAAGATAAAGTTGGTAAAAATTAATTAATATTGTATTGAAAAAATAAAAAAACTTTTATTTTAGGACACTTTTTTTGGTTAAAAAAACATTTATTTTATGATAGAGAGAGTGTATGGCAACCAAATTCAAACCCAACACACTCTGCATCAAGTTATTCAACGACATTCATCTAACTTGCTCAAAATCACTAAGGCTTTGTTTGGATTGATGGAACCGGATGGAGCGGAGCGGAATGGGATGGAATAAAATGGTATTCCATGGTTTGGATAATTTAAAAACAGATGGAACGGAGCGGAATAGAGTGGTATGGATTCCATTCCATTCCATCACTTACTACCATTTTTCTTACCCTCCAATTTGGGCGGAATGAACAACTTATCTTGTTCCGTCCTAAAATTTCCAAACAATGGAATGGTATTTTCGTTCCGCTCCGTTCCACTCCGCTCCATCTCACTCCGCTCCGCTCCATTCCGCTCCGTTGATTTTATGATATCCAAACATAGCCTAAAGTAATTATAGTATTTATTAATCTTATTACATAATTACCCTTATTAAGATAATAGGTTATTTTTATGATTTAATATTTAAAATTTTGTTTTTTTTTTTACAGATTTACAATTTTGTATCTTAAAAATATAATTTTATGCTTTATTTATGTTGAATGATGCAATTTAATATAATAATTGTTTTTTATGCTATGAAGAAATGAGATGCAAATATTCGAAAAGACAAATATATTTTATTTTGATGAAAAAAATTACTTCATATTAGGTATCTCAATGTCCGAAGGATATAACCTCCTGTGATGCTTATTGCCATCACATAAAGATCAAAAGATCTGTTTTACAAATATTCAATTCTAGATGAAATTTGGAACCCGTTTCTTAAATGATGTTTAAGGATTTACCCACCTCTTATGAATCCCTATTGACAGTCTCGTCATGAAGATACACAATATGAGGAAACATCTTGAAATTGTCTCTAATCTTATGAATAAGAAGGTATAACAAACGAGCCTCCTTGTTGCACTCTAGTGGTTAAAATAATATGTTCATCTCCAAGGTACAACCTTGTTTCTTGCACCCTTATCGCACGCTGAAGAGTTAATCAGTCTACTATTGTATTATATTTTCATGGGTGCAATTATACACAAACACAAAACACATAAAACTCAAAAAAGAGAACACCTAGTGTGCTCCATGCTAACTAAGATAAAAACAACAAAACATGTCTAATTCAACCTAATTATGCTGATCAAAATAAAGTCAAGTAATAAGGGATTAAATATCTCACAAATCATGAGTTATCATCTACCATGTTAAAAGTATTAGAGAAATATATTATGAGCATATCCAAAGAATCATCTTCGTGTCCTTTGCTCAACACCCCGTTTGCATTAAGCAGTTGACCTCTACACCACCCAATACCCCAACCCCAAATTAAGAGTCATTGAAATATTTCTCCACATCATTGTTGTCTACTTTCATAAAAAGCTTGGATACTAAGTGCCTCCAAATAAAACCAACAACAATAAGGCGTATTTCGCCATCATACTTTAATAATAATGTCAAGGTGTGCAGAGCCGACCATTAGCAAGTGCAACATGTGTTACAACACTGAGTCTCAAATTTTGGGGGCTCGTTTTTTTTTAAATTACTAAAATCAATATATTTTACACTTATTTCTTAAAACAAGTATAAAATCGTAATATGTTTTCAAAATCTATGATTTTATACCGTTTTTTAAAATTCGGTATAAATGCATATTCTCTTAGACTTATTTTTAAATTAGAACTGAGTCCCCAGATTAATTGCTCCGACCCTGAAAGTGTGGAAGCTACAAACTCTACAAAAATCATCGACCATATTCCTTCTAGTTAGACACGGAGTGCTTACACATAAAAGATCTTTTGCCACAGTAGAACATGATGCCCAAGTGAATCCAAACACAATGGGGTGAATTGTGATGTTTAGAAATCAAAAATATTTTAAAATATTTTATTTAGAAATTAGTTTATATTAGTCCAACAGAGATATAGCGGCGAAAAATAAAGAATAAAAAATTAGATAGGAAATAAAGTAAATGACATAAAAGTAAAGAGATAGAGTTATTGAGATTGGACTAGAGATTTATACAAGTTCATCCTATGACTTGGCTTAATCCTGCCCCCAAGAGTTTCGTCTTACTAAAAATATGTCTTAGCTTTTTACAAGATATGCTCATAATCATAAACCTTCTTAAAACAAACAAGAGATTTTACACATGCTAATCTCAAAACTAAACAGAGTTGTAAACAAGCTAAGCTCCAAACCTAACAAAGATATTACTTAAGAGAATCACAATCTTGGGTAAGAACAAAATAAATATAACACCACTACGATAAAAATCCTCAAAAGTATTTTTCACTCTGTTGGCACTAAGGCAACTTTGGTGTAAGAATAGAAAATGTAGAAGAAGAAAGTAGAAGGTGAGAAGGAAAGATTTCAAATTTAAATTTTGGTGTAAAATGAAATGAGGAGAACCTCTCTTTATATAAGAAAAATTTTGACTAAAAAAGAAAACATTACATGGGCAATGTTAATGTAGTAATCGTTTAACCCTATCTGGAAATCAATTATACAAGCTGGAAATTGATTAGACAAGACAAACATGGAAAGTTTCAAATTCTTCCATCATTAATCGATTAAAGGATTCTATAATCGATTGAAGGCGTTACAAATGTGTTAATCAATTAACCCTAACCGTCTAATTGATTAACCAGTGCAAAAAAAATACTCCTAATTGATTAAACAAGTCATTAATCAATTAAGTATTCATATAAAAAGGTTTTCAAATGTTTTTGTAAAATAAGAGAGGCTTTAAAAAGTCTATATGAGTGTGTGAACCGCCTTAGTATCGTGAGAAATAATCTTATATCTTTATAATGAATTGATCACTCAGACACACGTTAAGCACAAGACCGATCGAGTTTTCACACTTCCTATCTTTCCCAGCTTTAGAGCTTCGAGTCCCTTTGCTAGATTCGTCGATGACTTATCACTTCAACTGGAACTTGACTGTTTTAATTAATGGGGCTTGAGATAACTTCTTGATCATATGCCATTACCAGAGATTGCTAAACAGTTAACACCAAATACTTCACGTAACGTCATTTGACATAAGGTGTTGACATAATCAAAACCAACAAAACGATTACAGACAATTGTACTTGCAAAAACATAAATCCACAAAACCTTCTCCACACAGTGCAACTGCATCTAATACGTGTTGGGCTCGCAAACCATTTCTATCACATAATATTCCTTTGAGGAACGATTTAATGCACCTATAATGTCAATTTCAACCACAAGGAGAGTCTCAGAGAACAAGGTGATCGAAATGTGCGGGTATTTAGCCTCCAAAATATTCATTGCATCTCTATTATATAAATTACTCTGAATTATCCTAACACTTTCTCAACCGTTGTAAAACAATCATTTACAATTTTATAGAGACATTGTCTAATGTTAGTGTTCATATTTTTATTTTTAATATGATTATCTCCATAACTCCTATTATTTTGTCATGAACTGTCCAATATAATTTAACTTAATGAGAACGTCAACTTCTCTCTAAATAGTCAAGAAGTCAAAATGTGATTTTTGTTTATATTTGAGACTTGAAAAAATAGATTAAGAGATGCATACCTTAATCATTCATGAGAATTGAAAAATATTGGAAAAATTAGAATTTTTAAAGTAACACCAATGAACTATTCTGATAACCATTGTCGTTACCGTAAAGTTTTCAATTATATTAACCACATATAACGGCGATTGATTATATAGCTAAATAGAACAAGAACATATAGGTCCATTCAAAACGTGTGTTTTACAAAATTAATCTTAAGTCTCATTCATAAAAACAAAAACAAACAATTCACCCGGTTAATGACAAACTACTAGAATGATTTGTATTATTTAGTATTAATAATTCTAAATGAGTAACATTTTAATAGATGTAACTATTTCTTAGAAAGGGTGGAGACTGCTGTAAGAAATCTCATGCGTGATGTTAGAAATACAAAATGACAAATATTTGTCGTCAAACTTCGGCTCTGTTTGATTTTTGTAAGGAGATTTGAACGCAAATTGCCAACCAATGTCGTATCGGACTCTAATAAATTCACAAAATGGATTATCTTATTGATTGTACGAATGTTTTTTCCGACTTTTTCATTTTTAGGAAAGGTGTGAGGAGAAGAGAATTTAAAGAGTATTTCATTTAGTTTATAAAACTTATGAAAGAGAGTATTATCGTATTCCTTTTTATTGTCACATTGAAAATATTTTATTTCATGGTCAAATAGTGTTTTAATGTGAGTAAGAAATTGTAAAAAAATAGAACATACTTGTGATTTGTTTGGGATTAGAAAAGTCCAACAAAATCAGCAAAATCATTAAGAAATAACAAATAGTAACGATTATCTCTGGAGCTTAATATCGGAGAAGTCCAAAGATCGCTATGGATGATGTCTAAAGGCATACAAGTAAATGACAATGAATTATAAAAAGACAGTTTTATTTGTTTCCCAACTGAACAAGAGTGACAAAAAAAAAATCATTTCGAAACTTATTTGTTTCCCATATTGTTTCTGTGACACACCTATTGTCTGCTAGTGACATGGTGGAGTTGTCCATGGTTATCATGGATATGCCCACGACTGCTGCTGATAGGAAGATGGAAACTGTTATTACTGTTGCGGTTGAGAGCGGTCTCCACCTCGACCATTGTGTCTTCTTCTACCAGGACTATTGTGACCATTGTTCCAGCCACCGTGAGTGCTATTGTTACGTCTATTGTTATTGGTGTTGCGGTTATGACCTATCGAGGCTGAATAATCATCTTAAGAGGATAAAAATGAAGAATTCTCAGCCGAACTCACTGCCTTCTTGTAAAAAGAGGGAAGAGAATCTCCGTGACCGAATTTGTGATCCGACCTTGGCGTATGCATCAGTGAGGCCAGAGATGAGTTGAAGCATGTGCCTTTCATTTGACATGGGAACACCGACATTAGAGAGTTGATCTGATAGTAATTTCAAATATTGATAGTAAGTATAGATATCGAAAAATTGTTCCATATGAGCATTCAAAAATTCTTGCTCTAGGTAGAGAGCCCTAGAATTTTTGTTATCATAAAAGATATTGAACAACTGGTTTTATGTTTGTACTGCGGTTGAATCGCGCTCGATAATAGTGTGAAGAAGATCATTTGATATAGTACCGAAAATTCATTGAAGGACAACAACATGCAGACGTTGCTCTATCACAAATTACTTCTCAACTACTATGGCTTGAGTCACTCATGTATGAATTGCACATCAATTATCATTCAATAGCTCTATTGTGTGACAATTTAAGTACACTCATACTATCACATAATCTTATACTTCATATTAAAACTAAACACATTAATTTTGATATTCACTTCGTACGTGAAAGAGTGGTTAAAAACAAAATCAACATCCAACATGTTTATGTTCAGATCAAATTGCAAATGCTTTCACAAAGTTTTTGCCAAATGTCAACTTTCAAGATTTGAGGACCAAACTCAAGATTGTTCCTTTCAATCAATAATAAATTTTTGGAAGTGTATTAGGATAAAACCTAAAAGAGTGTAATTGTTTTGATAAGTTTGTTAAAATTAGTTAAGTTGGTTAGACAAGTTAATTAAAGTGTAACTAATTCAATAGCTTTTATATATAATCACTTATCATTCTCATTTAAAGCAATGAACTATTTACAATAATACTTCGTCATTTTTTATTATAAGTAGTTTTAGAGAAAAAAATGTGTCAAACTATAAATTGTTTTACAATTTCAATGAATAGTTAATATTAGAGCTGTCAAAATGGGCTAGTCCGTCAGACCCAAAAATTATAAGGCTTGGACCTTAAAATTAGGGCCTATATTTTTAGGGTCTTTTTAGCCCAACCTTGAAAAGCCCGTTACCCATTAGTGCTAGCCCATATGGACCGTGGATAGTCCATTACGTCTGCATAATTATAAATTTAAAAAAAATATTAATATTTATATTATCTTACTCCAAAATAACATATTGATTTTTCTCACTTCACTAAATATTAATACTTATAAAAATGTTAAAACAACTTATAATAACGGATGTAGTAAATAGTAAAAAATTGAAGTTCAAACAATGTGGAGCTATGAGCACATCATTCTAAATATTGATTGTTCTTTGGTAATTAACCAGAGTGTGTTTGTCTGATAGATTAAAATTGTAATTATGAGAATATCATTCTTAGGAATATTATTGCCAGAAACTTTATTTCTGTCAATATATTTGGAAAATAAATCAAATTCTTAAGAATATTTTTAAGTTTTATTTTAATTAAATTTTAAAAATTAAAAAATAAATGTGTTCGAATAATATAAAAGTGGGAAGTTATGGTAGGTTATTTTATGTTTCCATGAAAATGTAAGATTCTCATCCTTTTACATGGGAATAAAAATGAAAAAATTTATAAAATTTTTTTAATTTTGGGAATAAAAAATACCCAGATATAATATATTAAAACATGAAACAAACAAAAAAAATATGTGAATTTCAATGTTACATTCTCTTAACAAACACCCCCTTGTTGTTAAATTTAAATTTGAAACAAAGAGTTTAGTGTTAACGATAAATTTATCAAAAAAGTCCGATAAAAATTTATTATTATTCACTAACTTTAAAATTGTATTGATAAATGCAAAGAGCTCAACGTTTTTTAATCTACAACTAGTCCAGGATCATTCAATGCTTCTGTTCTTCATTTTCAAACTCACGCTTATTAATTAGGTGAGAAATTAGGATTCAACCTCAAAGAAAAAAAAAAGAAGATTAAGATGATTATGTTGTTTAGGTGCAAATGTCAATCCATTAACTGTCCCATCTCAATTACATAATAGGTTAGGTTAATTGAATGATTAGATAGAAAAATAATCAGCTATAGACTCTGTTTGGTAAGCCATATTTTCGAGTTTATACCTTATGTCTTATGTCTTATAAGTTCATATGATAATTTAGACTCGTTTGGTAACGGTCTTTTCATCACGAACTTATAGCTTATTTTACTAACTTATAGCTTATTTTCCATACGCTATTTCAAATAGCGTTTTAGCTTATGTCTTATAGCTTATTATTTTTTCTTCCTTTTTTATCCTTATTATTTTAATTAAAATTCATTTTCAACCCTTATAATTTATTTTAATTTAAAATAAAATAAATATATATTAAATATCTTTTATGTCATTTTACATTTATAAGTTAATTGAACCGCTAATTTTACCAAACACTTCAATTACCTTATAAGCTATCAATCTCAATCATCCGCTATAAGTTATAAGTCACCAGTCATCAGCCATCAATCATAGGCTATAAGCTATCAGCTAGCTTATCAGTCAACCGCTATTTTTACCAAATAGACCCATAGTAACTTAGTAAGATGTTGGATTCATTATAAGAGTTGTAGGAGGAAGTGATCAAGTGAATAATCGGTCAAATAAGACATAATGTATGTAAAATAGTGCTGAAAAATTAATTTGAATGAATTGTTTTATTTTGCTTTTTCAATGAATTAATATAATTGTTCATTAAAATTAAAATTATTATAAAAAATTGGTAGATAATTTAAAGCAATTAATAAGAATTATTCAAAGTTCAAAGAATTTAATATACGGGAACAAAGAACAATAAAAATTAAAATAAATGAGCTAAAGCAATAAACTGCCAAAAGTGAAAGGAAAAAAAGTTGTTACAAGATAATGACACAATAAGAAGAAGATAAAAGACAATTACACAATAATTTGTTCATCAAATTCAATCATACAATCTAATGTGAAAAAGAGAAAAACTCTCTGATTTAGTCTACTTTCAAATGTTGTTACAAGAGAATATAAATAAACTAAAAAAAGAGTCTTTGGAGTTCCCGCAAATCAAAGTCCATTTTTTGTCTAAGTGTTTCTCAATCTCTTCAACTCTTAATATATGAATCACAAAGATTCAAGATGTTTAAAATATTTTCTAATCCTCTTTAGATACCTCCAAAGATTTTTCAAATTTCAAGATCACACTCTTAAAAATTTACCTTTGCCTCTCTAAGATTACATTATGATTCTCAAACCCTTCTCTTTATCTTCAATTCTAAAGTTCTAATAGAGACTCATAGTTATAACGGCTGAAACCCAACAAACCTTTAATGTGCCCAAAACACAACTCATTAATTTTTAGAATAAAAATTTAATATATATATATATATATATATATATATATATATATTATAATATTTTTTATATTAGTTTATAATATTATAAATATTTTAAAATATCTTTTATATTAATTTAGAGTATCTTAGAGTATCTACAAGTAGCTTAGAATATATCTAAATTAATCTAAAATATTCTAACATTAATGAACGGATATGCGAACTGACTCGATCATATCTAATACTGACGAACCACATGGACCGGATCCGCCGCAGGCCAGGCCTGCCTCCGTGATTATTATTCCTGTCAATCTCGAAACATATTTTCTTTCTCTTCATTCCTTAAGGTTTTAAGACATAATTCAATGAAAACAATTAATATTAAAGTAAAATGTCCTAAGAGGTGTATAATATGCAACAAAAAGATGAAATAACTTTAGATAATTTCCCTCTCATGCTCCTCCTTAATCCCTTCACTACGTGGATGGCTTGCCATTTCTTACCACCTGTCTATTTTCCTTCACTACCTCATATTTTTCATAAGCCAATTATGTTGTGATACTTGTATGTTTGCTAATGTAATTTGAATTCATGTCATTACTCCCCCATTAAGAGTAAGCTTGTCCTCAAGGTTAAGATTGGGGTACGTGCTAGCCAACTCCAACGAATTTTCCTAAGTAAGTGTATCTTCTAGCAGGCATTTCCATTGTACCAAGAATTAAGGGACGTTTTGATTATTCTGCAATACCGTACGTGTATAAAGGACAAAATTAGTGTTAGAATCAGGCCTTTTTTAGTGGTAGTAAATGACAATGACATGTAAGGATCAATATGATCACTTTTGCAAGGTTTTAGAAAACATATGTGAAAAACGAAATAGATTTGAGCCATTGGAGGTAACAATAGTTTGTATACAATAGAACCAACTCTTTCTAGCACCGAAAAATGGTCAACATTAATGCATACCAACTTTGATTGTGATGTAGTGCCATAGATTGCTTCCTACAGGGATTTTGTTTAGCAAAAACCAAGTCACCCACTTGGAGTTCTAAGAACTGTCTCTTGGTGTTAGCAAACTTCTTCATTTGGAGTTGTGCTTTGGTCAAGTTATGTTTGAGACCCTGTAGAATTGCATCATCGACTAGCATCATATCACAGACTGATGCAGAATAATGTGAGTTAGGAGAGTATTTATTGAGAGTGGGAGGATCACGGCCATAAATTGCCTTAAAAGGTCTCATGCCCAATGCTCGAATGGTTATACCAAAATTTCACCATTCGAAGAAATTTATGCCATAATTTAGATGACTAGAAAAACACCAAAGATACTGCTCCAAATACTTATTAACTCCCTCAAATTGTCCATCTTTCTGAGAGTGGTAATCCGAGCTCATAGCCAAAGTGGTGCCACTTAACTTGAATAAATATTGTCAAAAGTGACTAGAGAAAACCTTGTCACGGTCGGACATAATGGTTCTAGAAAACCCATGAAGCTTAACCATTGTATTCATAAAGGCCTCAACAATTTTCATGCCAGTAAAATCAACTTTGAGTGGAATAAAGTGAGCATATTTAGACAATCAATACATCACCATCATTGTTACCATAAAATTATCAAGAGAAGGTAATCTGATGATAAAATCCATTGAAATATCTTCCCAAATTTTCAAGGGGATGGGAATAAGGTGTAAAAGGCCCACTAGTGGTATTAGCTTGTTAACAAATAAAGCATTGTGAGACAAACAAAGCAATATCTTTATTCATAGTAGGCTAGAAAAATTGGGAGGCAATCCAAGCTCTAGTTCTAGCAATACCAACATATCCGCCAAGTAGTAAAGAAATAAACTCTTTGAGAATGATTTGGATCAAGTCATGGTTCAAAACAAATGATCCTTCCAGAATAATAACCCATGTTTAACATGATAAAATGGCCCAGAACAAACTCCTTAGCAACATTGAATTTTTATGGCAGCAAGTGACACCTCATCATTGATTGCAAGAGTAATGCATGCAATTAATCGAGATTGCAACCTAAAAAAAGCAAAATATGTGGAACATGATAGCCCACTGGCATTAATGTTTTCCTTCCCTGCTCCCCGCCCCACCCTCCAATTTATTCCCCATCCCCAATCTCCGCCACGGAGGGATATTTCCCCTCATCCCCATCCCCACAAATCCCTACGAAGATCGAATCTTAAGAAAATTTCTATATTTTTTGATCAAAATTATGACATTAGTATTTCCTTATTACCTTATATTTGAAAAGTAATTACCATAAGTATAATGACCAAAGAGAGTGGTTTTTATGGTGATGATGAAGAGAACGAAGAAGATGATGAATGGAGGAGACAAAGATAATTGAGAAAAGTAAATGAGGAGACGGTGTATACATTTTATGTATTGGGTGCACTTTCTAGAGTTAGGTATTTGGGTAGTAAAACAATACATTATACAATAACACATAAAAATAAAATGTTACAATAATGACTCTTCATTTTCTAATACATTAGTATTTTTTATATAAACTTTTATAATTATATATTATATAATATACAAAATATAAAAGTTAAAAAATATGGTTGGAGTCGGGGAATCCATGGGGCGGGGGTACTTTCCCGATCCCCGCCCCAAAGTGTCACCGGGGGAACTTTTTCCTCCATCTCCGTCCACGCGAGGAAAAAATCTCCAACTTCGGTGCTCCAAACAGATAATCCCCACAGGGATCTCCATTAACAGATGCAAATTGATATCCCTAGATGTCATTTTCCTTTCCCGAGTTGTATTCGATAGTAAAAACATGTCCCAAGAATATGCGGAGCCAATGTTGCTGCTCCGATGTGTGAATGTGTTTCTCACTCAATGAACAAAAACTCTTTTGATCTGTTTTGATGATGAATTTGATGATGTCAGCAATTTCTGCATACGAGGGCTAAACTTCATAGAGAAATATGATATAGTATGTTTGTTTTGGATGAGAATGACTCATATTTTGTAACCAGAGGCATCAGTCTCAAGTGTAAAGGGAACCGAAAAATTAGGTAGAGTGAGTATCAAAGCTTGTGTGATAGATGCCATTAGTTTATTGAAGGACACACTAGCATATTCATTCTACTTGAAGAAGTCTTTCATAAATAAGGAAGTCCATGGCTCTGAAATAGAGGCGTACTGGAGAATGAAATGTCTATTAAGTTTATATGAATTTTAAATAATGATAGCAAAATGGTATGTTTATAATTAAGTAATTTTATTGCACTAAATACACTTAGTGTATTAATAATTATATAACATGGTGAAATATTTAACAGAAGAGTTGTAACTTAGTTGTTAAAGTAACTCACCATTAAATTAAATGTACATGGTTTGAACTCTATCAAAGTCAACTTTTTGTGGAAAAAATATGTATTAATCTTTAAAAAAAATATTGTAAGAGCCTTGAAGAGAGAAAAGAATTAAACCAATAAAGACAATACAAATTTAAACATATCAAGACAAATAATCATAGTCAAACATGTTTTGATGATTGACTTAATAAGATTAAACATTATGAACGTCATGGATGACATGATACCAGTGCATGTCATTTAGCAAAAAAAAAAAACCATCGAATTCTGATAAGAATTGTGCCATTTAAAAGCATTTAAGTGGAAAAAAGCTAAAATAAGCACTTTTGGGTGAAGAAAGGGGCTTAGTGAGAAAATTGGTGAAAAAGAAGCAAAAATACGCTGGATCCCCTAGAAAATACACACCCATAACATGCACACATTGTCTCTAACGTGCTCGCGCCAAAAAGAAATGTGCCCATGTTAAAAGGTAGCGCACCCATGTTGCATATTTTCACTGACACATTTTTTTGATTGCTTTATAAGGTGAGAAAGAGGAAAAACATGGGTTGGACGACCAAGACCTAAAAGTGACATTTTAGAGCAATTTTGAAGCATTTGGAGGTTATTGAAGCCATTGGAGATTCTTCTTCAATGATTCTTCATGTTCTTCAAATTTTCACTATGGGTATTGATTAATTTTAACATGAGTAGCTAGTTTCCTCTTAGGTTAAGTTTTATTTGATGATGAACCTGTTTTACTTGACTGGGACATATGATCCAATGATATTAATGTAATTGCTTTGAATCTTTATTATTATTCAGCTAATGATTGTGCACATTGCCTTTTGTTTAGGCTTAGCTTCTTTGGTAGTAGGTGCGATATTTAAGGAGTTAAGGGCTAAGGACTGGAGCTTTATTCCCACTCCCAGTAGAGTAGTCTGTCTTCAGTAGTTCGCTTGTTACGACTTTCAAATTGATCTTGATAATAGTGACTACCGACCCAATGGCTATTTATCTGACATATTTTAACTATTGAATTATCTGATTAACTAGGGATAATACGATTAGAAATTGTGACTTAGGGATTAATGAGCTATGTTGCCTAATCTGATGTGAGAATTGGCCTGAGGAATCAGAGAGTTGACATTTAGGATAGTGAGCTACATGCCAATTGATTGAATGTAGTGGTAGTGTTAATCTGTCGAGTAACTCTATATTCAGTGCATGTCTGTTAATGCATTTCCCAAAGTTTCCTTTTTTATAAATATTTATATCTGCTATACTATATAAAGAGGTCTAGTGCTCATTTAAAAACACACCACCAATAAAAAAACCTTCTATTCTCTACTCACTTTGTTTCAATTTTCATACATTACACATATATATTATTAATGCTGAGAGAGAAATCACTATATAGAATACTTTGTAATTTAGTCTCTTAGATGACCTTTTCCTTTCCCGACTTGTATTCGATAATAAAATCATATCTAAAGAATTTATGGAGCTAATGTTGCTGCTTTGATGTGTGAATGTGTTGCTCAGTCAATGAACACAAACTCATTCAGTTTGTTTTAATGATGAATTTGCAGCCTATGAGATAATGAAGGAACTTATCTAGTGCCTCAGTTACAACATACATTTCGTGTGCATATACCGATAGTTTTTGCATGCGAGCACTAAACTTCTTAGAAAAATATGTTATAATATGTTTGTTTTGGCTTATAATGGCTCATATTTTGTAACCAGAGACATCAACCTCAAATGTAAAGGGAACATAAAATTTGGTAAAGTGAGTATCAAAGCTTAGTTTATTGAAGGACACAAAAACATATTCATCCCACTTGAAGAAGTCTTTCTTAAATAAAAAAGTCCATGGCTTGGAAATAGAGGCGTACCGACAAATGAAATGTCTATTAAATTTATATGAATTTAAAATAGTGATAGCAAAATGGTATATGACTATTAAGTTTATATGAATTTAAAATAATGATAGCAAAATGGTATGTTCATAATTATGTTTTTTTTTTTTTTGCAGTAAATACACTTAGTGTATTACTCCCTCCGTTTTTTTATTATAAGTCGTTTTGGAAAACAAATTTGTATTTAAATATATGTCGCTTTACAATTCCAATGAATAATTAATGCTATTTTTCCTATTATATCCTTAAATATTTATTATTCTCTCTCCTTTCAATTATATAAATTTATCTTCCACATGTCATTAATGAAGGATAATTTTGTAAAAACCTTCATAATTTCTCATTTGGGTTAATACCTATTTTCACCTCTGCCATATGAGGTTGGTTTGAAAAAAACCCTGCCAAAAAAAAAGTTGCAAGAAATCCCCTAACATTTGAAGATTCTCTGGTTTTAAACCTTATAAAATATTTGTATTTAAAGCCAACCTTGCCATTTGAAAATTCGGTCATTTTGAACCCTACAATCTTGTAGATTATGTCATTTTAAACCCTCCGGAATATGACAGGCAAGGTTGGTTTTACTAAAAAAAATAATTTACAGGGTTCAAAATGATAGAGTCCTTCAAGTGGCAAGGTTGGTTTCAAAAATAAAAATTTTACAAGGTTTAAAACGAGAGAATCTTCAAATATTAGGGGAATTCTTGCAACTTTTTTTTGGCAGGGGTGTTTTTCGAACTAACCCCATATGGCAGGGGTGAAAATAGGTATTAACCCTTCTCATTTTCATACAACAATTATTATTTTTCTTAATCTGTGTGAAAAGTCTAAAACGACTTATAATAAAAAACGGAGTAATAATTATATAACATGTTGAAATATTTAACAAAAGAATTGTAACCTAGTTGTTAAAGTAACTCACCTTTAAATTAAATGTACATGGTTTGAACTCTACCAAACTCAAACTTTTATGGCGAAAATATATATTAATCTTTTTTAAAAATAATATTGTATGACCTTTAAAGAGAGAAAAGAATTAAGCAGATCAAGACAAATAATTATATACAAAAATGTAACACTTCCAACTTGAAATTATTTTTGAGTCCTTTCTCGCATATGATGCCAGATAATCTCTGCAGATTATATATGTGGTCCTATCTATAAACATGTTTTCATGATTGACTTAACAAGATCAAATATTATGAACGTCATCAAAGAAAGAACCTGAATCAAAAAGCGTGAAAATAAGTTTCTAATGATTGACTCAATGAAGATCAAATACTATGAACATCATCAAAGAAATGAACTTGAATATTAAAGCACGCATCTAATCTAAAGCTCAAGTATTTTTTACTTCATTTAGGATTATACTGTAATATAATGTGTAGCTCTATTATTAATATATATATATATATATATATATATATATATATATATATATATATATATATATATATATATATATATATATATAAATTCTGTTTTCCAAATTCATCTTTTAAATCTCTTTTGAAAACTTCATTGGAAAAGCAAATAACTTGTTTAACTTAAGCATAATCGTTTATGGTGTATAATAATCGATTATGAAGCATTTCTTGTCCTCTAACTGATTCTGATTGTGGTATAACCAATTATGAGGTATGTCACGTTGTGTAATCTATTATGAATTAAGCATAATTGATTATGGTTCAAATATAAGCAAAACTTTATGAAAATGTCTTTTCATAATCAAGTATAGTCTTACCATAATCGATTATGGACCATTTTTGACATTTTCCAAAGTTTACTTTTTTGTAATTATTTATGATTGCTCTACAAGAAGTTACAAGCCCAAATCTGACTCCATCGGGCGGGGCTTGGGGGAAACTGTTCCTACATGAACCGAGGTAGGATAAAGTCGACCTGCAAAAGAGAAACCATGTAAGCTGTTTTTATCCGGTCCCAGTCGTAATAAATGATCCGATGGAAAATGATCTATGAAAGTAACAAAGGTGTAAGGTGAATATATTAATTTTTAGAATGACGTCAAAGAAATGACATTAGGAGACAAATATCTTTTACCGAGTTGAAAGTTTTAGGACCTAGAGAACAAGTCTGGACTTGCCCTAAAGAAAACACTCGATCCAAACAAAGGAGAGAAAGAAGAACAGTTGGGTAGCAAAACAAATTATATCTTTCCATATGAGATAAACACTATCAAATTGCAGGTACCGCTCTTTTTGACGCATTATCAAATTGAGAAGTCATCGATTAGACTGCAATCACACTTAACAAAATCATCTTATCAAATTTCTAATTCATTGTTAGAATATTTTGGTCCGGATGGATAAACATTATAATTATTTTACAATGAAAGTGAATGCATATATATATACATATAGATAAACTCAAGAGTACCCCCCAAAAAAAGAAGAGTTTAAAGGTAGTGCACTAACAGTGTAAACTAATTTTACACACACAACTAATCTAAATCCTTACATTTGCCATGTCATATTAGTTTTTTTAAAATAAAATTGTGTTTTAATTAGATACATGGTTGTGATTGGTTGACAGTTGTCCCTTTTTCTCAAAAAAGAAAGTGAATGCATATGCATTTCCCACTTATATTCCAAAACAATATTATACTTCTAATATTAAAAAAATGTAGAAAAATCTCCAATGGAGTGTGTTTCCTCTCTTTAACTTCCCAACCAGACATAATGGCGTCATTGACTGAAGTCCTAACCAATTACCCAGACGAGAGTGGCCCACCTAAATTATTAATTTGACTCCTTTTACTGCAAATCTCCCCATCTTACAAATTTGTTAGACTAATTATTCATTTCTGGTAAATACCAAAATTTAAAAAAACATTTTTTCTATTCCAAAACAATAACAACCAATGTTAAACAAAAGGAACAAGAAAAAGAACAAAGCATAATAGAAGGTTCGGTTTCAGATTTGCTGTCATACCCAGCTATGTGAGTTTCTTTCTCTCTTTTTCCCCCATTCGCTTTCCCTCTTTTAACCCTTAATCTCCAAACTTCACTTTCACCTTTTCCGATTTTCACTTTATTATTGTGTATCTATCTTCTCTCATCCATCTCATCCATGTTTGTAAGTGTTTGTGTTCTTGTTTAGTGATTCTTTGTATGCTTCATTCGATTCCCCTTTGTGTTTCTTGATTTTTTTGCCTGCATTCAATTGAAGTTTTTCTGTTCCTAATTACATCATTGTTCTAGTGTTTATTTAGTATGGTTTATTTTTATATGGTGTTATTTGCTATTGTTTGGTTTTCATTTCTTAATGTTTTTTACACTGCAGTGATGAAGATTTCAAATATGATAGTTGATTGTTGATTGTCATGGTCATTGAATAGGTGGTTGATGCCAGCAAGTGGATATGGACTTGTTATTTGTACTATTGCTGTTAGGTTGCTTCTGTTCTTTTGTGTTGTCTGACCAGCAAGGTACAATCTTATGTTTGGATGCCGCCGAATGTAGCGTATGTAAGGTTTATGAATGTTGTAATGTTTTTCTAGCTGGTGTGTAATGATTTTGTTCATTTCAGGAGATGCGCTGATTGCGTTGAAGCTATCGCTGAATGCTTCAGGTCAACAGCTTACTGACTGGAATGAAAATCAAGTCAACCCATGTACTTGGTCAAGTATTAACTGTAATCAAAACAACAATGTTTTTGAAGTGTAAGCTATTCTCTAATGACTTTTTATTTAAATGTTTGAAATCTTTCATTGTCTTCATTGTTTATGGGGAACCGTATATCCGTGCTATGTATTTCACAGTTTTGTATCTATGGTTTGTGCACGCCATTTAATTCTGTGAGTTGCGTCGTTGCAGTTCATTGGGGATGATGGGATTCACAGGATACTTGACCCCTAGGCTAGGAGCGCTAAAATATCTCCAATTTCTGTAAGTATTTACATCACAAAACATCCCCACAATTCAGGTCAATTCCATATCGCTAATAATATGTTTCGTATTCTTTTAGTTTTAAATATTCATCATTACCGAAAAAAAGTTTAAGTGTAACAATTCATATTAAAAATGCAGTTCTTTGCAAGGAAATGGCATAACTGGTGAGATACCAAAAGAATTCGGAAACCTGACTAGCTTGATCAGGTTGGATTTGGAAAACAACAGATTAACTGGTGAAATACCGTCTTCCCTTGGTAATCTTAAAAAGCTCCAATTCTTGTAAGTATATGACATACTGTTTGGCAGGTTTCAAAGATGTAAAATGCGCCTTAGCTCATGTTTTTATCGTGTTATAATGTTTAAAAGTGTCATTTTTTGTCTGCTACCAGGACATTGAGTCAAAACAATCTCAGTGGGACTATTCCTGAATCAGTTGCCGGTATTTCAAGCTTGACCGAAGTGTATGTGAAATAATGGTTTCTGGAAGTTTACAGGCAACTTTCTAAGTATATTCCATCAATTAAGTATATGACTGATCGCCCAAACTTCTCTTTTGCAGTCAGCTAGATTCAAATAATCTCAGTGGCCAAATTCCGCAGCGGTTGTTTGAAGTTTCTAAATACAAGTATGAATTGTAGATTAGTATTTAAATGATCATTTAAAATACCATTGAAACCTATCTTTCTATAGACCAAAAAAAAAAAAAATTTCTATCCCTTACCCCAAGTATGAGGTGTGTGTATCGGTGAAACACTAGAAAAGTGGTTATATTCTACTTTTTTAACTGTGCTTCTCTCATTGCAGTTTCAGCGGAAATAATTTGAATTGTGGTGTGAGTTTTGGTCAACCTTGTGCATACAATCATTCAGATCAAGGTAATTTGATGGGAATATTTTGTTGGTCCTGTTCTATGGTGTGTGGTTGTCCACAACTTTCTCCCTTTCCCTTTGCTACAATCTGAATTTAAATTTACATGGCAGGTTCATCACATAAACCAACAGGCCTCATAATCGGAATTAGCATAACGCTTGTAGCTATCCTTGTTATTGGTGGTCTCCTGTTATTTTGGTACAAGGGTAGACACAAGGGCTACAAGCGCGAAGTGTTTGTAGATGTTGCAGGTTTGAGTCTCGTTGATTCTAATACTCTATTTAATCATCACTATTTTTTTCTTGTCTCATCAGGTGAAGTTTGATTAATGTGCAGCCAATTATTGACTCTAAAACTATCTATTTTATACAAATCAACTTTTATTGTTTCATCAGGTGAAGTTGATCGGCGAATTGCATTTGGTCAATTAAGAAGATTTGCATGGAGAGAACTACAAATAGCTACCGACAACTTCAGTGAGAAAAATGTTTTAGGACAGGGAGGCTTTGGAAAGGTTTATAAAGGCGTCCTTTCTGATAACACAAAAGTTGCTGTTAAAAGGTTAACTGATTATGAAAGCCCTGGGGGAGATGTAGCTTTCCAGCGTGAAGTTGAGATGATAAGTGTAGCAGTTCATCGGAACTTGTTACGGCTGATTGGATATTGTACTACTCCAACCGAACGCCTTTTAGTTTATCCCTTCATGCAGAACTTAAGTCTTGCGTATCGTCTTCGAGGTATTAAGTTACAATGCATACTGGAATCATTACTAGTATGCTAAGCATTCAATTTGATTTTCTATAAAAAAAGAAAGTATTACTTAACTGTGTAAAAACTGATGCAGAACTCAAACCCGGGGAACTTGTTTTGGGTTGGCCTACAAGAAAACAAGTGGCTCTGGGAACTGCACGTGGCCTAGAATATCTTCATGAGCATTGCAATCCTAAGATTATTCATCGAGATGTGAAGGCAGCTAATGTATTACTCGACGAAGATTTTGAAGCAGTTGTCGGCGACTTTGGTTTGGCAAAGTTAGTAGATGTTCGAAAGACTAACGTGACAACTCAAGTTCGTGGGACAATGGGCCACATAGCTCCTGAATATTTGTCGACCGGAAAGTCATCAGAAAGGACTGATGTTTTCGGCTATGGGATTATGCTTCTGGAGCTTGTTACAGGCCAACGTGCAATTGACTTCTCACGATTGGAAGAGGAAGATGATGTGCTGCTACTTGACCATGTAAGATCTCTTTTTCCTTGTATCTTGCTCTTCATTTATCAGTTAATACTTGTCGGTGACTGTTTTTATCTGTCGTGTTTTATAGGTTAAGAAATTGGAGCGAGAGAAAAGACTAGAAGTTATCGTTGATCGCAACCTAAATAAAAACTACAACATACAAGAAGTAGAAATGATGATAAAAGTAGCATTACTGTGCACTCAAGCAACGCCGGAAGACCGTCCACTAATGTCGGAGGTTGTAAGAATGCTAGAAGGAGAAGGGTTGGCGGAAAGGTGGGAAGAATGGCAACACGTGGAGGTGAACCGGAGACAAGAATACGAGAGATTACAAAGAAGATTTGATTGGGGAGAAGATTCAGTTTATAATCAAGATGCCATTGAGTTGTCCGGTGGGAGATGAGAAGATGCATAGATTTGAAACAATTATCCTTTTTTTTGATAGGTTAGCTTGAATGAATAGAGATGGAAATTTGATTGCATCTCAAGTGGAAGAGGAAGAAGAAGAGTTATAGTTTTGATGTCACAATGATGCTTATGGTATTATTGAGGTTTCTTTCTTATGGTGGTGTGGTGTGTCATGCAAGTTTCAAACAATGATTGATGTACATAAAGATGTTTACAAAGAAACCATGCTCTTTTGGAATCTGGTTTCACAAGATCTTCTATGTACCTCAGTCCTCAGCTGAAGCTCGAAACTGAGGAACATTATTGGTTTCATATTCGGTATTTTTTTTTTCATATCAGTGAATGTACAATGAACAATCTCCTTTCTCGGTGGTGGTATTCAAGAAAAGAATTGTACATGCTTTTATTAATTCTATCATGAAAGTACATGCAATTAACAAGTAGAGATCTATCTTCAAGGCTTTAGCTTTAGTTAGGAACTTAAATCTTGATTCTGGAAGTGTTTTAGACATTAAGATATCTATTTGCACATTGACTAATATTTTGGCTATATGAAGTGAACTTTTACATTGATGATGCTTATAATTATAAACTGTTTTGAAGTTCTTCTACATATAATTTTGCTTTTAAATAGGTTGATATTTAACTATAAAAAAGATAATATGTATGATTAGTGTGCTGAAGCATATATGCTATTGCTATGCCACATGATATATTTAAAAATTGAAATGGCAGTTTACTCAATTTATATTCATATTGATGATCCTAAATTAAAAAGTTTACTTATGTAAAAAAGTTATTTCTTACGGTTTATATTATATGGAAAAAAAATTACTTTTTAATGTCATTATATAATCAATGTAACACTTTAGAGCACATAACATAATAGCTAACCCATAGTTATTTTCTATTGTGGAAGTCTCAAAAACACATAATGACACAATGTGGTTTCTCACACCGGGATAATCATTTAAAAGCAACATGTCTATTGAACATCTATCTAAAAGCACCGAGCTGCTAGCACCATTATGAGTCTTTTTTAAAGAGCAAAAGAGTGAAATAGATTATTGAACTTAGGCATCAAGCATGCCAAAAAAAAAATAAAAAAAGGTTACACATGTTTTAAAATTTAAGGTTTAATTCACACCAAAGAATTTGATGTGAGGATAAAGAATTGTAGCAACTAAAATAAATGATTTCAATAATAATAATTAATAAGATAGTAAATTTTGCAGAATAAGATAAAATAAGGTAAAAGGTACAAAATATTTGTTTACTTAGTTAATCAATCAAATGATATACGTTTGTGGGAGATAGTAACTCTCAAATTCACTATACAAGAAAATAACTTTAAAAATTCCCAATAACAAATCATATTTTCTACCTAAGTGTTTCTCAATTTTCCAACTCTCAAGTAACCACACAAATCCAAGGTATCAAGAAATATTGTGTAATCTTTTTTAGATAATTCAAAAAGATTTCTCAAAATTTTAAATCATTGTTTCTTCCTTTTTCTCTAAAGTTTTATATTTGTCACACTCTACAAAACAAGGAGAAATATATATTTATAATTGTTAAAATCTAACAGATCCATAACAAAGTCCAAAGCACAACTCATTAATCGTTAGAATAAAATATCATAATTATATTTTAATATTTCTTAAAATATTATAAATATCTTATAATATTAAACAACATATCAACAAACTAAGCCGATATAATCCGATATCCGCGAATCACCCAAACCAAACATTCTTGCTATTTTTCGGCTTCCTGAATTTTTTAGCAATCTCGAAATATGGTTAATAAATAGTTTGGACATATTTTTAGTCACTAGGTTTTGGCTTAGAAATTCATTTTCAAGATAGAAACATTTTGAAAGAATGTTTAAGTGTGTGTGTGAGTTGCCTTAGTACTCTTAAGCTACTGTCTTACTTTTATAATATTTGGTTAACTTAGACTGACCGACATAAATGATCTGACGAGCATTCACTTCTTTCTCCAAAAAGCTTCAAGACTTTTGCTAGATAGTTTCTGATTATACATGCACTTTTATCTTGAATTATTTTTGTTGATGAGTCATAGGATGCTTTCTTTGATTATGCTTTCATCATTGAGGTAGGTGGCTATTGTTATGCGTTTCCCTCATCAAAACTTAAGATGAGGAACTTTTATCTTCATAACTTGCAAGCACATAAACCCACATGTGGTAGTATTGGGAATCATTCACTGCATATCTCTTAAAGCAATCGTTCCAGGTGGAGTTATTTACCAATCTTGTGAGTCCTTCGGCTGCTATATGAATAAGAAAAGTGACAAGGGATCTGTTTGTCTCAAACCTTTGAATTTCTAGAAATCTTCAGCAAGACTTCCGTTATCGAGTATAAATGTTGAGCTTGAAAAGACGTATGCCAAAATCCATTTGATCCATACTTCATGGGATCCCATTCCGATGAATGTTTTTTGAATTCCACCTTTAAGAACATGCATTTATCCTTTCCTTTCTTAATCACATCGTTCAATATGTTAGTACAACTATTCATTCTAAGATTCGCCTTCCCGGAATGAATGTTATTTGGCACGGTGAAGTTACTTTGCTCAACACCTGTTTGATACGGTATGCTAGGATTTTTGACATAATCTTGTAAAGGCAACCAACAAGGAAGATTGGCATATACTTTATTAGAGATCGAGGGTTTTCAATTTTTGGAATTAGGGCCAGAAAAGAGGAAGTGTTTGCTAACTTTAGGGAGGGATGGGTTTTGATGGAATTCACAAATAAAAGAGATGGCATCTTTCTTCATTATTTTCCATTCTTCTATAATGACATTGAAGTGTAAGCCGTCAGAACTTGGGCATTTGTTTCTGTCACAACTCCACGATTGTTTCCCTTACCTCTTCTTCAGAGAAAGGAATCACCAGAAAGTCATTGTCTATTCGAGATATGGTTTTGAAAGAAAAACCTTTGAGAATGGGTCTTCTTTTGTTTTTTTTCTTTGAAAAAATATGATAAATACATTTTGATCTCCTACTTCATGTTTTCTACTCCCATTACCCAACCACTTCCTTTCATGATTGTGTCCAAGTGATTTCTCCTCAGTTTGTATTTTAGGCTTGAGTGAAAGAATCTCGTATTGGAGTTGTAACACCCCATATTTTACATTTATTAATTTAATGGGAGTTTAAATTAATTTCTTGGATTATGGGTATTTTAATTGGACTTAAGTTGGAAATTGTGTAAAATAAGCTATTGGGCCAAGTTGTGGTTAGTAATGGAGGGGGTGTGATTGGTAGGTCATATTACTAAAGTTATTTTGCTTTATTTTCATAAAATAAGAAAAAGAAGGAAATTGGAAAATAGAAGAGGAAAACCTAAGAGGAAGAAGGAGAGAGCTCATGGACAAAGACTTATTTTCGTATTCATGGTGCAGTCTTCACAAAACGAGTCATAACTCTCTGCTCGTAGCTCCAAATTAGGCAATTCTTGAAGATTCGGATTCTACACGAAATTTATTTCTATTTGATATATTAATTTGTGTCAGGGAGGTTTTTGATGAGGGAGATAAGCGAGTTTGAAGATGGGATATTCTTGCTGAATTTGAGGAAAAAGGGCTTACGGGTTTGATGGAGAAGAAGGGGAAAAGTACAGATTCTTGGATAAGGTAAGGGGGACTCTTCCGATTAACATCTATTATCGGGTTATGGATAGTAGGACTGATATAGGTATATTATTTCATGTCAATTGAGTCGTACGATAGAGTTTGGATTTTGGGGATGTTTGTTGATAATTATCTGTTTTGACGAATCCCATGAATTTGGCGTTGTATGAATGTTTGATGATGCATAATATATGTTATAGGTGTGTATAATATGTGTTGTGTGGCTGTATGTAAAATCTTGTCGATTGGAATCGGTTTGGTTAGGGTTTGGTGGAGTTGGGATAAAACTTGTATGCTGTTTTTTGCGATTGGGGGTTTTATGAAATCGCCAGTTCGCGCCGCGTCCCAGGGTTGGCGCCGCGAACTGCTTGGCAGAAAGCTTAAGGACAATTATTTCACTCAGTTTGCGTTGCGTCCCTTGTTGGCGCCGCGAAGGCGTCGTTTCCTGGCAGCGCGTCGCGAACAGTGTGTGGCGCCGCGTGCTGCTAGTAATTTTTGAAAAGTTTAAAGATGTATAACTTTCGAACCGTTGGCCTGTTTTAAGTGCCGTTTCGAGCAGGATGAAGATTATGAAATATTCTTTGTGTTATAATGATGAAATGAGAAGTAGCTCGAATTTATTTTTAAACCATGATTTGCTTATTTTGATGAATGATATGTTGTGGACATATACGATGAGATATGACGATACATGCTATGTTTAAAATATGAGTCGTATGATGATTTGTTTGATTGGATGGTGAAGTTTATGAGATACTCTATGCGAGGATATGGGTATGATGTAAATATTTTGTTAGTTTGATGAATGATGTATTATTGACATATATGATGAAATGTGACAATATAAGATGTGTTTGAAAACATGATTATGTGATGATTGTTGAGAATTGTATAATGATGATTGATTTATTTTGGAAGATGTGAATATATGTGTGTTCTTTATGGATGACGATGATGAGGATTGATGAGGATACATGTATGGTCTTAATGATGATGATGATGATATGATTGTATTTGAATGATGCTAATGTATATAAACATGCTTGGATGATGATGATGGTTTGAGTATTGGATGATGTTACTCATAGACTTGACGATGGTATAAGTATGTTTCATATATGTTTGCATTCATTCATAATCATGTGTTGAGGGTTGAATCCAGATGATGTTGTGGATTCAGTGAAGGGCATAATTCCCATTGTGTGGAATTTGTGCTGGCAGGGCCGTATCTTGATGATGTTGGATCGGTCGATGGGTTAATCCCATTGATGATATTGGTACCACATGCATAGTGTCAGTTGTATTCATATGCATGATTTTTATAACATGAATTGATGTTTTTCAATGTTATGAATATTGATGATGTGTTGGTTGTTGTGATGATGAAACTTGTCTGAATATCTGTATATGATACAATTGAGTGAATAATGTGACTATGATTTGTTATTGTTTATGACTCTTTAACATTTGTTAATTTGAATGAGACTCACCCTTACTGTTGACATTTTTAGATTGGCGAGTAGCGGCTTTTGGCTTTAGTGAGGATAGCTCATAGGCCAGTTTGTTTAAGTATAGTGTCGGTGTCATGCTCTGATATTGTAACACTGAGGGAACGCTATTTTAGAGTTTATGATGATACTCTATTTTGTTGTTATCAGATTAATTTTGTGAGATATTGCATAGATGATGTTATGCTTATCCGTTGATTAATGTTCTGCTGTGTAGAAATATGATTTTGTTAAATTGATGATTCGTTCCTAAGTGAAGCATGACAATTGATTTATGATAAATTGGTTTAAATTGAATTGTGGCACCCTTGTTTTTACGTTTTACTCTGATATAATTATTTAAATTTCCGCGGGGTTTAGAAGGGTGTTACAGGAGTCACCCTCCATGATCCACTTTTGTCTTGATTTTTGTCTAATGAGGCTTTCTTTGTGGCAAGTTTGTTGCCATAATTGTGTCTCTACTTATTTCCTTGTACGCGTGTTTGCTTCCTTGTCTTTTCCCACTGCAAACTCTATCTCATTTAAGTCTTTAACTGTGTTGTCCATTGATAGATCAATCCAGCCAAATACCTCCTTATTCCAGTGCCTCAACTTCTCTTTAAGCGACTTCAACTTCTCCATAATCACATATGCCTTGTTGCCTTTAATGTTGAATGAATTCCAACAACCTCTCACAAAAGGGTTTGAATCGGTTGGCTATGTCTTCTAGCTAGCAATTGCTAAATTAAAACAGTTTCAAACCTCCATTTTAAAGTTGCAAGAGAGTCAGATGTGGCAGTGATCTAAGATGCCTTTGTCACCAATCTACTAGATTACGACTCCCTATTCTTCTATTAATCCTTTTGATATTAAGAATATGTTGATTCTATTTATTGATTTCCTATCTGGTCCGAATCCGGAGAATTTTTACCTAGGATGTAGACACCGACTAGTTCCATGTTGGTTATGAACTCTCCAAACTCTTTCATCTTGTGTGAAATATTATAAGCTGCTAACCCACGTCTCTCACTGTACGAGAGGATTGCGTTAAAGTCCCCTCCATTGTCCCATTTCCCTTCGAAAATCATTCTTTTAGCGGTAGTCAGTTGTCCTCGTTCTCCTCTTTTCATTGTCCTATTGAGTAAGGGTCGGTGTTAAGTCATATAATAAATATAACTAAAAACTCCTTAACATTAATCATTTTAATTTATTGTCATTAAAATCGTAGGCTTAACATAATTCACTCCATGTATATACCCTTGATCTAAATCCCTAGTTTTATTTTTGTTTTATAATTTTAGTAAAACAATCTGTTTTTCTAAATGATTAAACGTGTTTAATATTTAATTAAAGTATTAATTTTCAAAGATTAAAATCAATGTGACTTTTATTCACAAATATTTATTTATATGATTAAGCTTAACTAAAAATGACTTTTAAATTATTATACTAAACAATGTTGATCAAAGAGCTAAGCCTAATTAAAAATGAATTTAAATTAATCTCTACTAAATAATGTTGATCAAAGAGTAAAAACAAATTCTTTTATTAATTTAAAAATATATCTCAAACTTTTTTTAATTAATTGTGCAAGTCCCAAGAAAATTATTCCAACAAGACAAGGTTCCAAGTCAAACCCAAAACTTATCCAAATCATCAAAGAAACCATCAGGTAACCCATCACTTTCTTCGGTCAAAGTTGCACCCTCGGCCACACTTTCCCCTTCCGCCGCCACGGATTTACCTTTCTCTTCTTCTCCCGCCGCCTCAACAAACGCCGGAGAATGCCCCTCAAACCGCGCCACGTGTCCAAACAGTTTCTCCTTCCTAGAAAACGTAGTTCCGCACGAACACTTCCATGTAGACTCTCCCTTACACTGCTTCATATGACTCTTCAAATCCGAAACCACCGCAAAGCTCTTCCTCCGACACCGATCACACGTGTGAGTTTTCGGACAATGACTTCTCTTAAAATGGTTCCTCAAACAGAACACCGACTTCAACGGCGCGAACTTCTTGTGTAGCTTGTTTCTTTTGCATCCTTCGTATGGACAAGAGAATCGCGTCGCGGTTAAGCGCGTTTCCTTCACGCAACGCAACGCTTCGGGTGTCTTGAACTGTTCCCCGTGAGCGCGCTTGTGCATTCGTAGATTAGCGTCGCGCGTGAATCCTTTCCCGCATATCTCGCAGAAGTGATAATGCTTCGCGAGTAACTCCACAGCGTCCAGTTCCACGATGTTGGAATCTTCATAATTTGTCACGTCATGATCTATGCAAGTGTCTTTCTTGTCGCATGTTGTGTAACATTCTGCTGATGTTGTTACCGGACATGTGGCAAGAAGAGCAGTTGCATTGATGATGACGTCGCAAATGGTTGAGGAGATTTGGTTAGAGAGTGAGTCTAAGTGTTGTTTGGGGAGGAGAGTTTTGGTTTTGATGGATTGAGATATGAAGCGTTGAAGAGAATCCATTTTGGTGCTTAGATGGGAGAGGTTTTGTAGAGGAGTATTAGTTATTTCTGTGTTATCTTGCTTAGTTATCTGGGTGTGATCTTGCATATTGATTGATTCTTTGAATGTTTAACTGTAGAGTATGTTGAATGTGTATTGGTGGGAGAGTGACTTTGGTGAGTGAAATGATGCAGGTTGGCTTTCCACAAATAGCCTTTAAATATGACAATGGTTTGCCAAATTTGAATATGAGAGGTGGATAGAGACAGGACATGCACACGTTGTTTTTGTATGTACATAGAGCACGTGTTGTTTGGTCAAAAAGGCCAATTCCATATTGTTCACCAGAAAATTCAGCATAACTGTAGTAGTAGTTAGAACTAGGAGATAACGCGTGTTACTTATTACTTCCGTGACAAATACACTACTGTAAAATGACATTAACAAAAACACAATCACGAAATAACACAATACTGTTTTGTTTAGATGCAATAGTGACATGGTTGGTTATGACAATCAGTTTGGTTTTGGAAAGTGGAAAATCAACAAAGATAACTTGCTTGCAGTAAGAGGCAAGAAGCTTTATAAACTATATTCGACAAAAGCTTTGGTTGTTATAGGGATAGTGTGAATGCTATCGACAAGGAAGCATCTTTGGGTACCGGAGACTTAGTCCTATTAATAAAACGAGGATAAATGTTTTGGCTAAAAAAGATGTTCTTGCATGGCTGGTAAACAGACTAGAGTATCCTTCAAGAGACATTCTTTCTCAAAGAAGTCAAAGTTGTTTCAATTTGTACATTCGGATGTTTGTGGTTCATTAAAGATAAAACTTTTTAGTGGGGCACTTTATTTTATTACCTTTATTCTTGATTGTTCCAGGTAACTATGGGTTTATGCTTTGAAAAGAAAAGACTAGATGTTGGAAAAGTTCAAAGAATTCTATGTTTTTGTTGAGAGACTGACAGGCGAGAAGCTGAAATGTGTTCGTTCTAAAAATGATGGTGAGTATTGTGGACCATTTGATACTTATTGCAAGCAGCATGGTATTGCACATGAAAAAACTCCTCCTAAAACTCCTCAATTGAATGGTTTAGCAGAGAGTATAGATCAAACACTAATTAAGAGAGTTAGGTACGTATGCTCTCTGAAGCTAAGTTGCCCAATCATTATTGGGGTGAGGCACTTTACACGATGGTGCATGTTCTTAACCTCACTCCTACTGTTGCTTTGAATATTAAAGTTTCAAGCAAAATTTGGTTTGAAAATAATGCCAAGTATGATCATTTGAGAGTCATTGGTTGTAAGGCTTTTTTTCATATTCCAAAGGATGAAAAATCCAAGTTGAATGCAAAGTCAAAATAATGTATCTTCATCAGCGATGGGCAAGATGAGTTTGGTTACAAGATATATGATCCTATAAGGAAGAAGCTTATTAGAAACCGCGATGTGGTGTTCATGGAAGACCAAATTATTGAATACTTTGAGAAGGTGGAGAAGACTACACCCAAGAAAGATATCAGTATGTCTAATAGTGATCCAGTTCGGTTACCTGTTCATAATTTGGATATTATTGGCGGTGTTGATAAAAATGGTGAGTTAAATGATTATGTTGATGATCAACGACTTGGAGATGAGGTAAATATTCCAACTAATGACGATGAAGAGCAGCATAATGATATGTCACAAGATGATAATCTTTATGAAGCTTCATAATCGTTTCAATTTCAACTTAGGGGGCAACCTTCTAAAAGGTATAATTCTGGTGAGTTTGTGACCTTGACTGATGATGGTGAACCTGAGCGTTTTCAAGAGGCTGTGGAAAGTTATAAAAATCAAAAGTGGTTGGATGCAGTGCATGATGACATGAAATACTTTCATGATAATATTACCTATGATTTAGTGAAGTTTCCTGAAAGCAAAAAGGCTTTGGAAAAGCGGTGGATTTATAGAGTTAAACATGAGAGCAACTTTAAGTCTTCAAGGTATAAAACCAGATTAATGGTGAAAATTTTTCGTCAAAGAAATGATATTGATTTTAATGTGATATTTTCACCTGTTGTAAAGATATTATCAATCAGAATTGTGTTGGATTTACTCTTGATTTAGAGGTTGAGCAAATGGATGTGATAATGACTTTCCTTAAAGGTGATTTGAACGAAGAGATCTACATGAAACAATCTAATGGTTTTCAAGTTAAAGGCAAAGAAGATCAAATGTGTAGATTGAAAAAAAATCTATATGGGTTGAATTAAGCTCCAAGGCAATGGTACAAGAAGTTTGATTTTGTTATGTGTCATCAAGGATACCAGAAGACTACTTCAAATAATTGCGTCTTTGTAATGACTTCATTATCCTATAGTTATATGTTGATGATATGATCATTAATGGAAAAAATATTTCTAACATTGACAAGTTAAAGAAGCAATTGGGCGAGTCATTAGGCATGAACGACATGGGAGCATCTAAATATATTCTTGACATTAGAATCATGTGTGACATAAAAGAGAAAAAACTTTAGATGCCACAAGAATATTATATTGAAAGAGTGTTGCAAAAATTCAAAATGGAATGTTCTAAGACGATAAGCACTCATCCTGCTACTCATTTCAAATAGAGTTCTAATCAAAGTCCTTCAAGTGAAGATGAGAATTGATATGGAATGTGTTCCTTATGCATCTGTTGTGGGTAGTTTGATGTATGCAATGGTGTGTACAAGATTAGATATAGAGCGTGTTATTGGTACAGTCAGTAGATTTTTGTCAAATTCAGGTAGAGAGTATTTGAATGTTGTAAAATGGATTTTAAGGTATATTCGCGCTACTACGTGTGTGAGGCTTTGCTTTGGAGGAGATAAGCTTACTCTAGTGGGGTACTCTGACTATGAATGGCTGGAGATATTAATTCCACTACATGATTAAATTTTCAGGGGGTGTTGTGGCTTGGCATTCTATATTGTAAAAGTATGTAGCATTTTCTACTACAAAGGTTGAGTTTATTGTCATTACCGAAGCATGCAAAGAGTTGCTATAGTTGAAGAATTTTTTGCAAGAGCTTGATTTTGTTCAAGACAAATATATGTTATTTGTTGATAGTCAAAGGGTTATTCATCTTAGTAAGAATTTGACTGTTCATAATAGGTTCATACACATTGAAGTGACATATTATTGGATACGTGATGTTTTGGATGCTAAGTTGTTGGAGTTAGCTAAGGTTCATACAGATGATAATGATTCTGATATGATGACTAAATCATTACGAAAAGAGAAGTTTGAAGCTTATTGTGATATCACTGGTTTGGCGACATCCTCCACATAGTTGTGAGGGATAGATTTGTTGGGTATGAGCTCCCATCCAATGTGGAGAAAGACCCCGTTTTGTTAGCTTATTAGTGTCTCACTTATTTAAGTGGAGAGAGTTAATTTAGGGCTGAGACAAGGAGAGAAAAATGGCATAAAATCAGCTACAAAAGAGAGAAAATAAGAGAGAATTCTATTCCCGTTTTTCTGCAATCAGTCTCACTAAATTGACGATTCTAGAATCATTAATAGTTAGATCGAGCTCAAATTTGGAGGGCAAGTTCGCAACACTTGTTTCTATCTTTTAAACGTTAGGATTTTCAAAATAAAATATTAGCTGAGAGATACCTGCTTCACACGGAAGCTGCTTATTTGAGTGATTTTTCAGCTTCTTGATTCTTATTTGTAAGTTAGTTTGCTTTGTGATTTTGCCGTTGTTAGCACTAGTTTGTGAATTAAGTTAAGATTCTCTTGTACCCTTATTTGATTATAGTGGAACTATTTTTTTTGTCTGGACAAATCGTAGTTTTTACTCTCATATTAAGGGGTTTTCCATGTTAAACAATTGCTATTCTTTTGTACCTTTATTTGTTCTAATTTATGCCATATATTTGTTGTTGATTCTCAAGGTTCTTACAAGTTGGAGGAATTTTATATCTGATACATATTTGTCTGTTATTATGTGTTAATTTCTCATCAATATGATCTTTATGCATTCCCTGAATTCAAATATTTTAACTATACATACTTGGTAGGCGAAGAGAAGACCGTGGCCGTAAAAGTGGGAGGAGTTTTAGATTACTATTTTAGTGTCAAGGGCATTTCGCATTTTACAAGTAACGGGAATAAAAGGTCAAATGGCAAGCTTGGATACATGGTCTTTCAAATTACCTTACTCCTAATGAATATCTTCATTTACTTAGTGTTGCGTGCAAATATGGGGATTCAATATAAATTGATGAGAACATACATAAAGGTCTTAACTTTAATTTTTCTTAGCCTCTAGAAGTTGGGAATTGTAAGATATGTAACTTTTCTTATATTGAATGCTTTAGCTATGGTTGCAGACCAATTGATCTCTCTAAATTTCGAAGAAAGTAACAATTGGGTGCATAGACACACTGAAATTGGGGTTTGACATATTGTCCCGATTTTCAACATTGTTTTCTCAATCAGTGCTTCTGCTCCTGTTTTGGGGTCCATAATCTGAAAGTTTGTTCCTAGCAAAACCACAAAAATTGTAACCAATATAGAAACTGTTTCAGCCCTTAATTCAAAAAAGGAAATGATTGACCTTAGTATTCCCACTGCAACTTTGAAACTCTTGGAAGAGACAAATTTGGAGAAATGCATACGGGCTGGCTCAATTTACATTCTATGGTTCCTATGAACTTAGTCTTTGGCATGTTGTTTGGCTGGTGAAGCATGTAAGTTATGATTTCTCTAATGGTAAAGGTGGAATTTTCGGAAGACTTTAAAGTAGAAAGTTATTAATTGAGCACAAAGGGGAGACTGTGATTAGTAGCTACATGGAAGTATGAATTTAGTATTATGAATCAAACTTTGAAACTCAACATTGTTGTTCTCTTAACCAAAGTTGTGATTGAAGAGACATTTGTCCCTCTGCTTGTAGTAGAAAGTAATTTCAGCATTCTAAATGCAACGGGGTTGAAATTGTGTGGAGTGGTTAAATGTTTGAAGCTAGCGCGACAAGAAGAGGAATAAAGTCCACTTCCAACCTTGGAGACAAGGTTGTTAATAAATAAGAGAGTGGCATTAATAGGAAGAGAAAGAGATCCAAATAAAGAGGGAATTGCTGAGTTGACAAGTTGGCTAGAGATAGTGGAAAAGTTACCCACAAATTAGTTACAAATTGGTTAGAGAATTGAGAAGTTACACATGAAGAGGAGTATATGAGGTATGTGAGAGGGAAGTACTGATATTATTCCGTAACATTTGTATTAGACCCTTCTTCCTTAAGGAGTTTTGCTATGGAATTATAGACAATTTCTTCCTTTTATCATTGATAATACTTTTCTCTTTATCTCTTGAATCTCTTGAATTGGGTTCCTTACATAGTTTCTTTTCAAAATATCAATCTTTGCCTTAGGACTGTACACTTAATAGTCCAACATTGATTATGAGAGAATTGAGTTTGGTAGAATTGATTTCAACATAATTGAGTTTAAAAGAATTTATTAATGTTTGGATACAATGATATAGAAGTGATTGTTATCGATTAATGTTGTTTGGATAGTTTTAACAAAATTAATATTGAATTGTATTATTAACAAAATGGTAAGAAATTCTAATACAATCAAAAAGAAAAGAAGTAATTGATGAAAATTGAAGAGGGTAAAGAAGGAAAGTTTAAAAGAGTTGTAATAAATAATATATAATAAATGTAGAATTGATTTTACTAAACTTAAAAGCTAAGAATTGTAGTTTCTACTAGAATTGTTTTTGGAGGAGGAGAATTGATTTTGGAAAAGTATCTAAACAAGAAAAAACAACCAATTTTCAAGTTGAAGTGGACTAGAAGTACTTTTGAGGTTTGTAGAAGCCAATCCAAACATGCACTTAATACACAGATATGCTGCTCCTAAATTCCAAAATTTTAAGTATCCCATAAAACAAAAATTTGTCAGAGAAAAAAAAAAAAGTAAGACCATATAGACCACACAATAAAAATTAAATCTCATCAATATTGAAAAAAATATAACGCATGACAGGAACATTGATGCCATCTCTTTGGTGAAATGTATGATTCCGAGCAGGCTCTTAGCTGTTGTGGTTGCGAGACACAATTACCCCAGCTCCACTCATACATAAACTCAACTTAGATAGAAAATCAATGATAAATCCGACCCTGTAATGCAATCATAACAGAACATGTCATTATCATTACTGCCAAACAAATCCAATAACCTGTCAAGACTTAAGACTCCATATACTTGCAAGAACTAAAGAAAAACTACCAACTTAAAGTCATGTCACCATTACAAATAAATCGAAAGCAAAAAGTTGACTTAAACCTTCCAAACCATACATTAATGTATAACTAGCCTCCAGATCTTAAGATGGGGAATTCCAAATATATGGAAGTCCTTCACCTCCAATGGAGCCATAGAAAACCTAAGATGCGTCCTTGCACACTCTAATGTAATATCCATCAAATTCTACACCAGAACTAATGCCTGTTATGGCTGCAACAGATTTGGCTTCTCATAGAATCTCCATTACACTTCACTGCACTGTACCAGTATTTAGCAACACTTAACCATGATTAGATGGAACAGTAAACTACCAATGCTGTGATGCTAAAAACATGAAATCATATGAATCATATAATTCTGCATGACCAAATATATTGAAGATATCATAAAGCCAGCTGCAATATGAATAATTACTGGCTTCACACTATTGTTAATGCCAGTAATGGAACCAGAACCAGGACATGTCATTGAGCAAAGGACCTACCTACTTCCTAAATAACAAACACAATTAAGAACCACACCAATAAAAGTATACCACAAGTTTCATGTACAATAGTCTAAGAGAGAATGACAATTTTGAGTACAAAAGTTGACCAGTCATGTATCTTTAGGTCCAAAAATTGGTACTGTTATATTGGATTCACCAACATTCCAACAGGATATTAGAAAGTGATAACTTAAATAATCATATGCACAATACATTAGTTATGATTTGAATTTTCTTATCTAACACTATCATACCAAAACAAAAGTTTATCATACTCAAGCCCCAAAAGCAATAAATTGTGTTTCCACTCTTCAGTATTTGGCATTTCCTTGGCAAATCCAGTGATTGCCACAAATGCAGACTAACATAAATACCCAGTTTCCTTGGCAAAAATAAATAACAATAAAAGTGAAATATATCCAAAACCATTTGTATTTCAAAAATCACATTAATCTCAACATCAAAAATCCGATAAGAGCATTCCTATAAGGAAGTAGAATGAAATGGCTCTCACAGTTATAATATTAATAAACTGATAAAATGAAAATAAACAATCTTGAAAACACTAGCTCTACAACTCAAATCAAATTTCCTCCTTCATACTTTCCAAATTAGATATATCAACAATCCCAACCCTCTCATTCTCTGGCAAAATCGACCAATTCGGACTCTGCACAGCACGCAACCATCGGAAATCATCCACATTGGCCCAGTTTCCCGTCTCAGCATCAAGATCAGCACCGCGGAGATCTTCTTCAATCCCTCCATAACTCAAACAATACGGCGCAAATCTCACATCATTACAATCCTCAACTATCGGCCTGCTCCTAACCCTAAGATAGAAATCACTTCTCCTGGCACCATGAATCCGAATCTGATGTGACGCAATAGCAAAAACACATCCCTCAGCTTCTTCAATCAGAATCGACCCCGTCACTGGGCCAACATAAACTCTACAATTCTTCAATCTATGAATGAAAAGCGCTCTAATGCAACCAATTATTCTCACTTCACAAGAATCAAGATCCGAAATCGTGAATTCTCCAATCTCCGAATCTTTAAACTCCCCAACCAAAACCTCACCGGTTTTGTTCCTAAACCCTGGAGAATCACGCGCCACATAGCTCGGTTGAACAGAATCACGAACCGGTTTGGATTCTGTAACAACTGAATCTTGATCTTTCTTACTAGTCTTAGCCTTATTCTTGAACGAGAATTTCTTTTTAGGTATAAGCTCGGAGCTGAGACTATCAAGGCTGCGTTTCAAATCGGAAACGGCTTTGAGGGAAGATCGAACGTCGTAAGACGGAAGGAAATAGGAGCTTTCAGCGACGAGTTTTTCCAAATCGGAGATTGATTCGGAGATTTTATCGAAGTGCGGTTTGAGCTGAGATGGATCGGAGGAAATCGATTGGGACTCGGCGAGATGAGACTCGATGGAGGATTTTAGTTGGGAAAAACGGGAGAGGAAGGATGAAGTTGAATCGGTGGAAGGTTCGGTGGAGGTGGTTGAACGGGATTGTTGGCGTTTGGAGAGACGGTCTAGCATTGATAAGTGCTTTTTCTGTAACGCGGTTTCTGCTTCTTTGGTATCTGAAATAATTTCTTTCTCCATTTCATCGTCCATTCTTCGAGTTCTAACTCAGTGGTGTTAGTGGAAGAGGCACGCTGAAGTTTTGAAATCGCTTATGAAATGCAGATGATTGTCGTTTTTCTAAGTGGGGAGACGTTGCTTTGAGTTAGACGGATGGACAGCGGCGCAAGTGCTTTAGCAGCGGCGGTGCTCTGAGAAATACACGGGTTTTTATTTTTGGTTAGTAACAAGGAAAAGGAAAGAAAACTTTACCTCATACCCGTTCAATTATCTTCGTAATGCTAATTTTATCCTGGAATGTTTTTAATTAATTTATCATTTCATTTTTTACTCTCTCTATCGCACGATGCGTCATTCAGTACACTATTTTTAAATATACGTTTAAAAAAGTGTATAAAATTAAGAGAATAGTATTTTTATTATAGTACTCTTATCATGTATTGGAAATGATGAAATTTTTATTAATTAGACGATAAAATTAAAAAAGTTATATTAAAAATTGAAACGGATTATTCATTTTAGGACATCATTTTATTTTAAATGAATCACTTATTATAGAACGGAGGACTATAAGATTTAAGAAATTGCATCCCCTAAACATATGTATCAGATGATTTTGAAATTGAATTTCGATGTGTTTTTTTAACCGAATCACTTTATAAAAGATATTTGATTTGTATTTAAATAAATTTTAGAAAACTTGTAAAAAGAAATTCGATTTTTGCTTATATTTTAGTGTACCGAAACACCTGTCAAATGTGTTCCGGTTTGTACGTTTGTGTGTATCATAATTCTTTTAGACAAGATATTCAGTGTATTTTTTGTGTGTCGGAACACTTATGTCAAGATGTCCGATTTGCATTTAAATTTTTTTTTTGTATGTAAGGAAATTCCTCTACAAATATGCAATAAAAAATAAATATGTGTAGATACCTCTAATGCATTCTCAACTACTCAAAGATTTGATACACGAGAAAAGATGATAACGTGGATTAAAGATGTTGGAATAAAAAATAAAGTAAATATTATTATCACTCGTTTAGATACTGAAAGAAGCAAGAGAGGGAGAAGCAACAAAGTAATATTTGATTATAATAAAGGGAGGGGAAATACAAGGTTAAAGATAGTGGAAGTGCCACTAAGAAATGTTGATGTCCATTCAAAATCAGGTTGACTTCGGCGAAAGATAGGTTTGATGAAAAATTGATGTAAAATGTGAGGTTCATAACCATGGTTTACCTAATAGATTAGAAAGTCATTCTTTTGTTGGTAGGTTGAACACATATGAGAAATAACATGTTGTTGATTTGACAAAGAGAAATGTTCCACCTAGACACATATTGTTTTCCTTGCAAGAGCGAGATCCGAAGAATGTCACTAGGATCACGTAAATATATAAGCATAAGAGTAAGTTACAAAAAGAGATATGAGGTCCTAGAAGTGAGATACAACATTTGTTTAAAATATGTAATCAAAACATGAAGATTACACTATGTCATTGAGTTTTAATTTCATATGTCTCAAGATCACATAGCTGATGAGAAATTAAACATAAGTATAAAAGTTAATACATATGAAAAATATAAAGATAAATCAATGTGAACGAGAAATGTGCAAAGGTTCAAATAAATCAGCAAACTGTGGGTCATCCTCGTCAACACCAACTTGTCGGAGATAATGATGAAACAAGATAGAAATACGAGTCTAACTTGGATCAGATGATCTTGCTTCGTAAGCAGGAATTGGAACCTCTCTTGGCGCATAAAGAGGGGCGGTACCAACCGAAGATGTGAAACAAGATAATACCACTTCAGATATCTAGCATTTGTATCATATGGAGTGGTGGCCAATGTTGTTAGACACATCATATCGACGACGCTCTCATGGTAATCAATCCACTCAACGTCAATATCATCAACCATCATATAAAGGAGTTTCAGTGTATTAATTTTTCAAAAAATTGGAATATTTTGTAAAGAAGTTTTGGAGAAGGTTTCACCAAATCGGAAGACATTGCAAATGAGTTCCGATATGCAGCATAAAAATTGAAAGACGTAGCATAGGAGTTCCGGTGAAATCATAAATTCGGAGGACTTATTGAATCTGTTCCGATTTAGATTTTGTAAACTGGAAGAGTTGTTGGAAGTGTATCGGTGTTCCAAAAAAAAAAGTTCTGAATTGGAAAAGTTATGAAACGAAAATGAAGAAAAAGTGATTTTTTTTTTTAAAGATAAACTTTTTATGTGAGGGTGTTTTGGTAAAAAAAAAAAGTATGAGGTAAAATTTTCACAAGAAAAATATGAATTGTAGAAATGGGCCATCGCCTATGGCCGATCCATTGGTTCAGAAATTTTTTACCCCATACTCTATATTTATCCTCCTACCCCTACAATATATTAATTTTGACCAATGTCCATGTATAAATAGTTTGTTTTTTTCACTTTTTTCTCATACATTTTTCAAGACCTTGTCTTGCCTTATACAATTATCGACACTTGTAAGATTATTAACATTTCTATCTTTCAACGCAGCCATTATAAATCTCGTCGCCAATTGTACATTGTCACGTTGTTTAGAAATTGTCTTTCTTCAAGTTTTAGACGGCCAGGTATGTCATGACCGTCTAAATCATTAGCTAGACAGTAGTTTTGAATACCACATCTAATATTCATGTTCCAACCACAACCAGATGACATAGATCTCAATCAAAATGTGCACACAACTCTTTTACTACAAGTAACTTCCAACTTTCCTTTATTCTTGTAATTTTGTCCCTTGTCACAACAAAGAATCAGTTTGTCCTTCCTGCCTCTTAGCCCATTTGTTGTATCAGAATGAATGATAACCACAATAATGTCATGATATCTCCTAATATATTATGCACATGATAACACTTTTATCTAGGAAAGAAATATTTATCAATTATAACATAAAATAAATTACTCATATATTCCATAAATCAATTAACAAATTCAAAAGTTCCGATAAAAGTTGTAAGTAAAACATATCAAATAAGTGGTGAAGAATTGTGTAAAATTTTCTAGAGCATCGTCTCTTACATATTCATTCATGGTGATCAGCTTAACAACAAATACAAGCTGAATTTTTGTAGGAAGGGAGAGGTTTAAAAAATTTTGGTGTACTGAATTTTTAAAATTTCCAATCGGTGAAAAAATTGCACCAAATTTTCCTAGATATCCGACATAAATGTGTTCTGGATTGGGCCGATGTCTGGCCCAAACTCAATCGGGTTACGGACTAGACCAATGCTTGGCCCGTTGGACTAAACACGTAGCCTCCTCGTCAGTCAGGCATAAACTTATGGCCTTCGGTCATTCGACTCCACTAGCTCTGGGTCGAGCAGGACATGTCCCGGGCAAAGGCACATGCCCGACCTTGGGGAGGCGTTCCCTGCGAGCACTTCTGTCCGCTCATTCCACCGAGGACCCTCCTCCTCGTAGGGTTCCTTCATTCCCAACCTTCAGATTAAGCGGAGTCCGCGCTCTCCCTAAAAGATCGCGTCTCCCCTTAAGATTCGGAATGGTTGACCCAAGATGAAGACCACATGCTGGTCTCCACTATCCACGTAGAATCCTGGTATACAGTTTGGGGCGGAACAGTTTTAAGTGTTTGAGTCCCTTGCAAGAAGCTAGTTATTCTGAGTCAGAACTACTACATTCTTCATTACAATACTTATTAAATGTAAAGGTGTTGATTTAACACAATGAGAACAGAAGCGGTTAAGAAAGACATTCATTTAAGTCTAGAACTCTGTTGCATATAAATTGTTTCAATGAGTGCAGGAATATGATGCGATCAGTGAACCATGATTTTCATAATCTTGTCTCTTTTCTTACAAAATACAAGCATAAAACATTAGGGCAGGAAGAAATGTAGGTTACTGCAAATAAGATACTATTACACTACACAATGAGATGACAACCTCCAGCAAAACCATAAAAACAAAAGACTAACAACGCTTTTAACCAATTAACTCTATAACTTGCATATTTAATCTGTTCATGCAGCCTACTCAGCTTCCGCGGCTTCTGCAGCTGCTTCCTCCTCCCGATACCTCAATAAAGATGGAGGTGGTTTTACAACAATGCTTTTCTTCCACTTTTTATCTAGCTTTCTGGACAACCTCCTACCGATGCCCTCCTCAATCTCTCTTTCCCGCTTTACAGTAAGCAAGCGAGCAATCTGCATTGATATTAACAGTAATCATTCATCCAAATAATAACAGACAGGTAATGTGTAGCATTTACTCAGACTCCAAAGAAGGGTATTACGCGTTACTAAAGCACACTACGATCATCTGAAGTTATAATTTATTATTAAAAAAACAAAATGAGAGTAGACCGGTTTGGCCATATTGTGATTCACTCCCCTCTTTCTATTGTGTGCATATCTTGTTTTTACCATAGAATCTAAACATTCTAAATCCTAGCTACTGTGCTGCTTCTTTGCCAACTGAATCCTAGTGCCCACTCTTCCTAATTCAATTGTTTATTGGGGACATGAACTGATAAAATGATGAAAGGCGAGTCACGAGCCTCCCGTGAGGGTGTGTTGCAGAAGGGGGAAAAGGAGCAAGGGTGGCAAAGAAAACGAGGTAGAAGCCATGAGCGGAAGTCAGTTACTACTAGTGAAGAGGATTCTATTATGCTGGATGCTAACAAAAGGAATACAGGGTAGTATGGGAGGGCAATGGGAGATGCGGGAATCGATGGAGCTGAATGTTAATAAGTGGGAAAGAATGAATATATGGAGGGATAGGAGATCACTTGAGGAATTGTGGGGTTGCTACTACCACAGGGCAGATATGTTTTCCTTATTTCTTAACAGTTTCTGTGTATATTATCCCTACAATTCTGGTTACATTTTCTTTGAATTTTTCTTATGATCTCTAAAGTCAAACCTAGTTCCTGACAGTTTTTATTTCAGGTCTTATCACAAAATCTCAGTTGCATGAATTGATAAGGTTAATGACTTAAAAGATGATAACTCAGAAAACCACAACAGGTGAATGTTAATAGTGATTTTAATAGTTAGAAAAGCAATATCATTACAACGGCTAAAACAAAAGAAAAGGTAGACATATTAATATGCTGCAGCTTAATTATAACACAACCGATTATAAGAAGAGGCTGCAACTTGCAAAGACAAACCTGGGAGCAGAGTGACCTGACATTATGTCCAGGCAACAAAACTGAAAAGATGTTGCAGCTAATTTACAAAGAAAAATTAAGAATGCTAAACTGCAGTGCATCTAGCTAAAGTTTAAACCTTGCAGTAGTTACAAAAGGATCAACTGATCATACAAATGAGAAAACTAGTTCAAGTATTTCCTAAAAGCTAAATTTCTCAGTATGCATGTATATCAATTTCCCACTATAGTACTGTTCATAGCCTAGGTGCTAGAATAATATTTTTGAAGTGAGTGGGCTACTAGTCCCATGTTGGTTGATCATCCAATCAGTTTGATTTAAAAATAAATCCCATCCAATTTATTTTTATTTCAAATGGATTGATTTTTTGGTTTGGATTATTGTTGATTTGATTGTCTATAATCTTTTGCTTTATATTATTTTTTATATATTACAATCTTTGACTAAAACAGGAGCTATCCACATTAATGAGGTCTGACTAAGGAAGGAAATAAGGACAAGCAGTCAAGTAGTCAGCAATGGACAGCGGCAATTGTATAAGTACATAATTTTCAGTTTGGATTGGATCGGTTTGCACAATGGGAACCAAAATCCGGTCTGATTCATTAAAAACGAGGTTTTTGAGATTTTTTTCCAGGGTTTTTACTTTCTTCTGTTTTTGGATTATTTGTTTTCGGTTACTGCAGTTTTACATTGGATTAGACATCTCCCAAAGCCCAAGCTACGTTAGCTATGAGCCCTTGGCAACAATTGGTTTCGAAGTAAGCTCTCTCCTCAAAGACCTGAAATCTTGAAATAGATTTCATCGGTGTGAACCTAGGAAACAAGAATCCTCAAGCCATCATATAAATATTAATCCTAATTCTTTATGGTATAAGTTATATACAGCAGTAAAACAATTAAAACAACCAATCAGTTTATCAAGCCATCATGCATAATGCATGGAATGGGAGATATTAATCCATAAAAGACGAAAAGATTTTAAGAGAATAAACATATGCTAGAGCATGAAAAAGAAGGAAAAGGTAATGGCTAAAAAAGATGAGATTTTTTTAAAAAGGATCAGAGTAAAATAAATGGTGATTTGTATTGGTTGAATGAAATTGAACACCACTAAGGAGAAGCCGAGAAGGATTTCAAGATTTCTCTTCCAAGGGTCCCCAATCTTATAATGGTCAGGCATGGTGTTTTTGGGATCAGCAGCTCCGCGCTGCAATACGTGATTGCCAACTATGATAAGTACATACCTAGATTGTCAATAGTGCGCTATAGTGGCGTAGCATAGCGGAACCAAACCTCACCGCTACACTTTTGGTTTGCTAAGCGCTACACGCGATAGCGGGAATAGCGGCTGCTATTTGTGGCGTCATGGTGGCGCAATCGCCGTTTCTACACTCAAGTGTTTGCGTTTCAGAAAGCCATCTTCTTCGCAAAACTTCCTCACACAACTTCTTCGACATTCTTCTTCACAAATCAGCAAGTCATCTATTGTTCTTCCAAAATCATCACCGTTCTTCACCTATTTATTTATTTCTTCACCTTTCTCATCCATTCACAACTGATTTCTCCTCTGTTTTGCCGTGTTGCCTGTTTCCCTTTTATTAGCAACCACGACATCATCTTCCGCAAGTGTGACACAAACTTCCAATAGCAAGAGTTACTAAACATCACCTAGACTTGCTACATTAGTGCCTAATGGAGACGAGGACTCAAAGGTGGAAGAAGAAGCAAAGATTGAATCAAGTGATGAGCATGATGATATTAATGTGATGGAATTTAGAAGTGGAGATGAGGCAGACGCATATGCGTGATTTTGTTATGTTTGTTTACTTTTAGAACTTCGTTTAGTCATTTTCACAGACTCTCATTCCCTAAAGCTGTACTTAAATTGACCTAATTTGTGTTTAAACTCATTCGTAATAAAAAAAAACTGTACAGAACTTAAAATTAAAAAACAAAGCGCAACTTAATCCTAAAAATAAAGCAAATATAAAACAACCATAACACAATTCACTCTAAATCAACAATCTAAAGAGAGAAAATATACCGTCTTGCGCATTTTCCGAAAATCACTGGATTTAAACTCATTGCGAACAGCTTTCTCGAGAGTAAGCATGACTAACTCGCCTTGAAGGGTAACAACCTCTTCGTTGATTTCTTCAATAGTTTTAGTTCTAATTTCCTTCAATTGCTCCTCTCTCTTTGCCATCCTCACTGGGACCAAAGCGGTGCGTTTCGTCGCTGGAATTGTGCAAGTGCTAGGTTGGAGTAGTCGAGTGCCATTGAAGGAGGTTTTGAATTGTAAGGGTTTGGGAAGAAAGGAAAGTGTTGAAGAAGATGGTGAAGTAACGGAGAGGCTCAGCATTTTGTTTCCGTTTTCTCCTCTGCTCTTTGGTTTATCGTATGAACAGAAAATGTATGTAATGTTTGAAGATAATATCCACACCCTATCTATCCCCTTCATCTTTTATGAGCAAGAGTTATCTTTTTTTTAATGATTATTTATTTAATTAAATGAAATGGTTTTCAACAACCGTGATAAAAAAGTTAGTGTTTTTTTTACACAAATAAAAGGGTTTTTATTTAAATAATTTTTTTATGGTACACTAAGATACTAAGATATTAAGGGATGACTCAAGTGAGAACACTTGGTTATTATGAGAAATGAGAACAATAAATCACGACCATCAAATTTTGATTTGTTGATTTTAATGAATTGGATTAGTTTCTCTTTTTATGATCCTTAATATTTATTTTAAATCAACATAGAAAGAGAAACCAATCAAGTTCATTAAAATCAACAAATCAAAATTGGTTATGACTTGACCTTGTTGAATGTGAGAGTTGTAGAATATTATGGTTACCTTGTTGATGGGCTTACATGAGTAAAATATGAGTTGTAGAATAATATTGTTATCATGTTGGTGAGTATATTTGTTGAGTAATAACATGTTTGCCTTGTTAATGAGTAATATTTAGCATGTATAATAATTTCCTTATCTTGTTTGTGGACTTACATGAGTAATAATATGTATTACTCTATTGACGAGTATTCTTAAGCATATATGATGTTGGGTTGTAGTTACATATATATTGTTAGTTGTAATTATATGCATATGTTGAAAAGTGTAGTTAGATAAAAACTATCGTGGTAGTCTTAAAGGACGAAGTTTATGGTTTGAAGAGGAACCAATGTATGTTGTTGTATATCATACATCATGTGTGTCGGTGATAGTTGTACGCACTTTGGTCCAGTGACGAGTCATTGGTTCAAAAGGGGGATCAGTGACGAGTAAGGATCCACTCCATTTCTTAAACTCCATTTCTTTTCCATTACTATAGTTTTTGTATATATTACACGTATTTCGAAGACATGTAACATATATTTACTATTTTTTTAACTTTATGCACAAAAAACTATAGTAATTGACCCTCCATTTCTTTTTAGGAAATAGAGTGGATCCTTACTCATCAATGACGACTCCGGGGGCAAATATTATTTCTTTTTAAATAAAAAATCAACTAAAATATGGACTTTTCCCGTCGGTTTCTAAATCCACCAATGTAGTAAGATTACATCTATTACAAAAAAAATGATGAATGAAAAAAATGAAAGAAACATGTATTATTTCCTTTTTTATAGGTTTTTTACCATTCACCAATTTTCTTGTGTGTTACAATAACCTAACAATGAACTATATTCAAAATAAATTGTAGTATGATTAGGAATAAATTTTTCAATGTTGTTAACCGAAAAAAATATTACAAAATATTTTCTTTGATTGATAGCATTGTAGAGTTATTCTAAAATATAACAATAGTTTCTTTTACCATTCAACATTGGGAAGAGGTGGAAACACCACCAACAACAACAACAAAAACAATACCATTATGTGTGGTAGATTGCAATAATAGAAAATGATTTGTTAATGGTGGGTGCTTGAAGAACAAAACATAACCAAATAATATTTTTGTCTTGCAATTCATTCCAAATAATGATGTTTATGAGTATGGATCAGCTGTATAGTTAGGTTTAAGGAAAAATTAGTGAAGAAATCCTTTTATAATTAAATTTGGGTGGCATACCCCTCGGTGATTATAGATACCGATGAGATCAACTATTTAATAATTAAATAGAAACGAAAAATAAAAAGAAAAACGTCGCATTTAAAGAAATAAAAACAAAAATTGTAGTTGTTGGGATTCAAAGCATGTAACCTGAATTAGTTTACCTCTTGGTTTTATAATAAAACCAGCAGAATAGATTATTTTTTTAGAAAGAATAAAAAATATGGTGCGTACAGGTATTATACCTCGGTTTTTTGTTAAATGAGATGAAATTGTTGTCACAAAATGTATTATTTGTAGTACTACATGTGAACCAACAAGCCTTGGACAACAAGATTGATGAAGACTTCTCTTAGGAGTGTCGTCAACATCAAAACTAAATAAATTATTGTAAACTTCATACATGTTAGCATATAGATCCACACGACCTCGTATTAATTTCTCATCGCCAAATCTACTTAGACGGTGACTTACACAAGACACCAGATCAAGTGGGAGCGGTTCTAAATGCCCTCACTATATAAAGTTCTTCACGCACCAAAACTATGTATTCTGCTTATTATTACACTCTTATTACTTCTCACATCGACTTGGGCATTAAGTACTAACATCACATATTCCCTTCGTTATGTCATATTAGAAGCACGCTCCACCGCATCTTAGTTTTACTTCACTCTATCATCAACTACTTAAGGTTTTGAATAAACCAGGTAGTAAAATCTATCTACTATCTACCATATACTAAACAATTGACCAAAGAGACAAAAATAAATTTGTACTACAACTTGGATATAAAAGTAATTAACAAATTAAGCACTGCCTTTTTAACTCTCCTCAAAGAATGTTACACCTGTTCACTTTTTATTTGGAACAACCTATTACCCGGAACATTGATTCAGTCTCTCTCTTTCTCCTCTTTATCGTATAACCCTTTCCCCTATCTTTGTTCTCTCTTTCTTTCAAAACCCTAAATCGCCGCCGCTATCACCATATCTCCATCACCGTGTATATTCGGTTCACCGTTCATCTTCCCAGGTTCATCAAATTGGATTCGTAAAATCACCTACTCCGAGTGACACCTCCGACACCAACTCTCAGCTCCGATCTCCGCCGACGCATCTAGGAATTTCCGATTGCAGGTTTTAGGTTTCTTCTATTTTTAACTTAAATCCACCTTTCGTCTTTCGTCTTTCAAATCAAACAAACACTTCATTTGTTTCTATAGATTGACCCAAAGATTTACAGTGTTTTTGAATCAAAACTCACATCTTAACTATTAACATTTGATTCAGAAGAAATCAGGAGCTTGTGAAACAAACAATACTCAAGCATGAAGCCATATTTAAGGACCAGGAATGTTAACTTTATGGTTTCTATTCTGAGTTTAAACATAACAGAACAGACAAAAACTGAGGATAATCCTTAAAAAACCTATGATTTCTATTCATAGTTCCTTTTGAGTTTAAATATTGTTATTGTCATGTTGGTGAATTATTGTACTTTAATGCTCACTCTGATATCTCATGAGTATTTGTTGTTGCAGTTTCACTATTTCTTTTCCGTTATTATGAAGGATCTACATACGGGTCGACTTCCTTATCCATAAGGATCGACATACTATCAAGCATTTTTATAGGATTTTTAACTATAAATAATTATTGCTTATGGGTGCTCATATATTATAACCCTTTGTATACACATTTTTTCCTTTGATATTATCTTTTTTATTTGTTTCAAATGTGATGAAGTAGTAACTTTTTTCTGTTGATGTTGCAGCTGAATCCAACCATGAATAAAGTAAAAGATCCAATGGCAGGAACCATTTGACATAGGAAGCGGTTTTGTGAATGCTACCGCATTATTAAACCTGGGATGGCTTTTCGATTCAAGTAAGCCACTTAATGAACTTCTAAAATATTTTCATTATATTTATAATGTCTATAAGCTTAATTGAACTGTGTATATGACATGTATTTCTTTGTATACAACAAAGTTATGCTTGCAATATCTGTTCAGTCATGGTTTTAGTCTGCCGTTTAACGTTACAAGATACTTATATTTGTGGTTTCCTCTGTAGGATAGATTCATGAGTCGATACAGGTCTTGAGGAATGGCCCCTGCTGCTAATTTCGGTGGGTTTAGTTTTAGAGGGTCGGGGATGGCTCATAGACAGCCTGATGCTGATAATGAGTCTGGCGGATTAAATGCATGAGCTTTGATTCAGGTGCTTCCTGTGTTTCTCATTTTGCCTCTCTTAAGTTCCCTAATGTGCATTTTTATTAGTATGTATGTCTTAACATCAAGCATTTTAACTGGTATATATGTCTTTATATATCAGCTATTCATAGTGTATCACTAACGAACATAAATTATGTAGTTGTTCAAGATCAATGAGGACGTAGTCATCGATGCAACACACACGGGAAATATAGCACGTTTAATAAACCACTTTGTATGTTTTTACTGGACTTTACTGTAACTTTGCTGCATGTTAGTTAGAGTTTCTTCTTCATAATTTAGTTAGTTCAATCTAAATCAAATTAAGATTTTGAAATGTTTATCCTATCATGTTTAATTCATTTTTTATTAGTCATTTGTTTAAAGAAGGTATCACATACCTTTAGAACCAATAAATTTAGTGCTATCACAGAGTCATTCTTACTATTTTCCAGACCTTGTCTCAGCTGATGCATCATTGTCACCCCATACATTGACTTGATGGTAAGGTAAGCAAACACTACCATAATCATGATCTTTGTTTGAGGAAGGAAGATAATACAACTCAAACCGTTTGTTGACTTGATGGTTAAGTATGTTGTTGTCTGGTTTAAAAATGCTTAACTGTATTGGTTTTGAAGTGAAATAAAGTTTGGTATGCTAGAAGTATGAAAAAAATTGTGAAGTTTAAAATAGTGTATTACAAATTGAGCTAATGTCATTTAATTGATTTGTTTTGTTTCTTATGAATACTTATAGCTAGCATAGATGCATAGTTAATCTTAATTGTGTTTGGAGAAATGTTGCTTTAAAGGATAGTCTTTGGCATATATGGATAAGAAAAAAAAAACTAAAAATAAGATGTTTTTCATAAAAAATGTTATTTAATAATGTTCAAATATTCTGCAAGTGTTGAAACTAGATTGTTTGCCAAAGAGAATTTTATATAGTAGTGTTTTTCCTATGGTGGTTTTGACTATTTTTGTAATCTTTTATTATTCCAAGGTTTGAAGAAATAACTATATTTTGTATGGATTGTCATTCTATAGGTACAAGAATCTCAGTTAGCACAGCAGGGAAGGGGAAGCTAATACATGACACCGTAAATGATAATGTTGGAGTAATTTTAAGCCTTTGGTCACGTGAAGAATTTTTGAACCTGCATGTATAATGGCCAAAGTTGTGATTAGCTTATGTGGTTATCAGTTTATGTATTAAATCAATAGCCAAAGTTGCATACTGTGTTATGTTTTATTTACACGTGAGTTCTCCATAAGTACATCATTTTTATTAAAATTAATTCTAATAGATTTCCAATATAGCATAATGAATCATTTAATTTTTATATATTTTTGAGATTATACTTACATATAGACATTTTACATAATATTGATTATCAAATTTTTAAATTATTAAACTTTACATAATAAATAATAAAAAAAGTTAACAAAATATAATAACTACCTCATTCTCTTTCTCTTTATAAAGAACAATTTCAATTGAAAATATAATATAGTTGCATATTTATAATTATTATTCATTTATAATTGAATCATTCATTTTAAATTTACATGTTTTTAAAAATATTTGTTACAATATTAAATAAATTTACATGATATTATGTTGTAGTTTACGGGTCACTATTAACATAACACACATTTTATTTATTTTTTCAAATGTTAAAATTCTTTTTATTCTCTTTATGTCTGATGAGTCAATTTTTTCTTTGTATAATTATTTAACAATTAAGTAATTCATTTTAGATTTATTTGTATAATGTATTTTTTTTTATTTTAATAACATGAAAAATGTATTTATCTCACGGGTAACTAACAAGACAATATTTATTTTAGTTTAATCAATCATTATTTTAATTCAAGAGACAAAATCTTTATTTTTAAATATTAACTTTTTTCTCCATCTAATAAGTCTAATAAGTATATTTTTCTTCTTCTTTGTGTATGATTATTTAATATAGTTAAATCTATCTGATTATTGTTTATTTGAAAATAAGTAAATAATTTTAAATTTTGCATTTATATCTAAAATTTTACATTTGTATTTCATACTATATAAGTGATATTACATTAAGCCTCATTCATGTATTATCACATTAACAAATATTTTATTTTTATTTTTTTTATTTCATGATTATTATTTGAAGATTCTAAATTACTACATATTTTTTTAGTTGTTTACACAATATCATAATTAAATTACCCATCCTCAAAATATATGTTGTTGGAATTGCAAAGCATTGTGAAATTGACTTTGAAAATATTATTAATAAAACTTTTTTCTAATGGTTAATTTCCATTTTATATATATATAATTTTGTCAAACTTTTTTATTTCACATTTTTTCGTATCATTCAAAAAATACTACACCATAAATAATACACCCGTGCGACAGCACGGGTCTCTGACTAGTTAGAGCTTATAAAATAATTATCAAATGGGTCATGCTAACATGTGTTTTAAGATTAATTTAACTAGTAACAAACCCGTGCATACGCACGGGTTCTGGTCTGATACGCGCATTTGTTTATATAATATAATCATTTTAAATAGAACATTTAAAAAGAAAAAATATTCTGATCAATAATATATTTTTTCGTATATAAAAATATTTAGATGAATAATAATTTTTTCTCTTATATCATTCTTGGATCATAAATATTTGAATCATAAATATCATCTTTCTTATATAAAAATATATGTAGACAAGAATATATTTATTTCCGTATTCAAATATATTTATGTTTAGGTATCATTTACAAAAATATCTGGATCAATAGTAAATTTTCGTATATAAAAATACTTAGATCAATAATAGATTCTTTCCTGTATACCATTTTTTAATTAATTTTTTTTGGATCATAAATACCATTTTTCATATAGAAAAATATTTAAATCAATAATAGATTTTTTCCCGTATACAAATATTATTTATGTTTAGGTATCATTTATAAAAATATCTGGATCAATAGTAAGCTTTCGTATATAAAAATATTTAGATCAATAATAGATTTTTTCCAAGTACAACATTTTTGAATAAAATTTTTTTGGATCATAAATACCATTTTTCGTATATAAAAATATTTAGAACGATAATAAATCTTTTCCGTATATAAATATTATTTTTGTTTAGGTATCATTTATAAAATTATTTGAATGAATAGTAAATTTTCGTATAAAAAATATTTAGATCAACAATAGATTTTTCCCCTCTACCATGTTTGAATCAAAAAAATTTGGATCATAAATATCATTTTTCGTATATAAAAATATTTTGATCAACAATAGATTTTCCCCATTTTCAAATATTATTTATGTTTTGCTATCATTTACAAAAATATCTGTATCAATAGTAAATTTTCGTATATATAAAAATATTTAGATCAATAATAGAATTTTTTCCGTATACCATTTTTTAATTAAATTTTTTTGGATAATAAATACCATTTTTCATATAGAAAAATATTAGATCAATAATAAATTTTCCCGTATAAAAATATTATTTATATTTAGGTATCGTTTACAAAAATATCTGGATCAATAATAAATTTTCTTATGTAAAAAAATATTTAGATCAATAATAGATTTTTCCCCGTATACCATTTTTTAATTAAAAAATTGGATCATAAATACCATTTTTCGTATATAAAATTTATTTTTAATAATATATTTTTTCCGTATACAAATATTATTTATGTTTAGGTATCATTTACATAAATATCTGAATGAATAGTAAAAAAATTTATATAAAAAATTTTTGATCAATAATAAATTTTTTCCCGTATACCATTTTTCATTAAAATTTTTGGATCATAAATACCATTTTTCTTATAAAGAGAAAATGGAGTATAGAGATTATGATAGAAAACTAAAAAGGTGAAGAGAGAGAAAGAATGGTGAAAATAAGTTATAATATAATTGAATAAAATATTAAGATTATAATGGACAATTGTGTGGATTGAGCAAAAAACCAACAATTTTAATAGGTGTAGAAAAAGTAAGAATGGGTAATTTTGTAAAAACCAGAACCACTAATTTTCTTATATTATAGATTTTAAAAAGGTTTTGAATAATTATTTAAAAAATCTTTTAATTTAATTTTAAGTAGCTTCCAGTAAAGTTAATACAAAACAAGTAGCCTCTTAAATCTAAATTTGTAGTTAGTGACCCTACCCGTAGCTTTCACATCTTAAAAAGCGTTGCGTTGAATTGTATGCATAAAAAAATCTAAGAGAGGTGTTAAAGCGTTACAATTAATTCTGTTAAAGAAAATTAAGCAGTTAGTTGATATCAAAAACATTATATCTCTAATCTCTCTCAAATATTTAGGATGTGTCATGCATGATGTGAGTGTCTTTTTTCAAAGGTTGGGGGAGCATATTTGGTTGAGTGGAGGCGCTTGAAGGCAACACGGTGGAGAGGCAATTCCATTATGATGGTGATGTGAAAGCACTAACTAGTTTGCTTACGTACTCAAATGGGAAGGCTGATTATGGCTTCAGTGGGGGAAAACAATGTCCTTTTTCACAATCTTCTTTGATTTTGACCAATTGCACCTCACTTTCTCAAGCCTCCATTAAGTTTTTTCGGCCTTAATGGCTGGATTCATCGGAGAACTCAACTTGAGCCACTCCTTTGCACTTGCTTGCTACCACTAAAAAGATGGACCAGAAAATCAAACTATCATTGACTTGTGTCCATTTAAAATTTTAACACTAAGATTGGAATAAAAAACTACTAGTAAACTATAACAAAGAAAGCGTGGTGATTGAAGAGTGAGGTTGTTAAGGTGTAGACAGATTCATCACATCACTAGTACTACTACTAGTACTCGAGATGTTTTCACTTTCGTTGTATATTTGGGTGGATCTGAATTTATTTATTTGCGTTTAAAGTATTTATAAGATAAGTGTATTGTACAGACCATATATTCAAAAGGAAATTACGATTGGATGGGTAGAAAGAATTTAGGTTTGATGCATGGGCGGAGTCGAGGCCCAGTTAGTCCGGGCAGTCGTCCGGGCTCAACCCCTATTTTCTTTGAATTTCCCCCAATTTAATAGGCGATTTTTAGACAACATCAATGACAAAATTAGTAAAAATAGGGTGTGAAAATTAAAACAGATGAATAATCAACGGTGTAAAATTTTTGCGCAGGCTGCGTAAAATTCTTGACTCCGCCACTGATTTGATGCATATGAGAACGCCAAGTTATATAAGGAGAGAACAAAAAGATGATTTGACAAACGAACTATAAAAAGATAATTCAAAGAAGGAGAGCTAGTCATGCTATTCAATTTTACGTTGAAGTTGTTTCTTAGAAAGCTCTGTTCTAAATAGTATGGACTACAGCTGTCAAAATGGGTTAGCTCATATGGGTTGGTGTGTCAGACCTGAAAAATCAGAGGGCTTGTACTATAAAATTAGAGGTCATATTTTTTCAGGTTCTTTTTTATCTCGGTCGTAAAAAGCCCGCTAGTCATTAGAGATGACCGGTATGGACCGTGGGTAGCCCGTTAGACTCGTAAAGCTATAAATTTAAAAAAAAATTATATTAATACTTAGTGTTAAATATACAACACCCCCTGCAATATAGACAAGATTCAGAGTATTATTTTATACAATTTAGACATGTAATACATTTAAAAACACATTATATTATTTATAAAAGATAGTATAGTATTTTTTTTAATAAAAAAAGGTGAATGTATTAATTCAAAAATATCAATGAGTACAAGATGATCGCTAGGATCCAACCCACCAAACATACTAAAAACAAAAAAAATAGAGCTCAAAATCTAAAGTAGCAACTTAGCTACATGCTTTTCAGCTTATTTGTATACCAGCCCCTATAAACCATATTCTTTAATATCAACAACTATATCCTTATGCACGGTATGACTAAAAGTAACCTCGTTTCTATGATTCCAAAATCCATACAAAATTTCCGTGAATGCCAATTGAGAAGACTTGCTTTCTAACCCTTTGCTCTAATGTAGTGGATAATCCATTCTAATTCCTCAACCCAAGGTCTATGAATGTGATCTACATTTAGCCTGTAAAGAATTTGTACCCAAGTATGATTCATTATATTGCATTCGAAGAAGGGATGTTCAAGAGATTTGTTTGCAGCTTTACAAAGGCTACAAATAGTCTCTTGGATAAAACTGAACTAGTATAGTCTATCTTTAGTTGGCAAGCGACTATGACACATCAACCATAAGTTCAAAACTGCTATTGGTCTTGCATGATTCAAAGTCATCAGATGCCTCCAAGACACTGAACCATTATCATTGATTAATAACCTATATAGACCTTTCATCGAGATTTTATCTTGCTGCAACATTTTTTCCCAATCCTGTTGGTGAAGGGTGACAGTTACTCTATGTACTTAAAAATATATCATGTTTAAAATAATATAATTTTTAATTATATTTATAATAATTATTATGAGATTTTTATTTTTTATAAAAAAAATTTTGTTTAGGGTCGAGTAGTTTGAAGTCCATCTAGGGTCAGGCTCGGGTAGAAATTTCGAGTCCATATTACAACAGGTTTTTTAGACCCACCCTAAAATGCCCGAAGTCCGCCAGGGTTGGTCCGTTTAGGACCGGGTAACTCATTTTGACAGTTCTAGTTTGGACCCTTTCATGTAAAGAGCATAATGCCATCAAGAGTTCTTGAGGTATGAAGTGAATCCACCGAATCATTCATGGTGAACATGCAGAGGCTCGAACACTGTGTGACTGGAGAAGAGGTGGAAAAGGGAGCTAGCTTCACTCTAAAGGAGCCCCCTCGAAAATAAAAAATAAAAATTGAAAAGTCCAGGTTAATGACTTTAAACAAAGTGTTGCATGGGAGGCAACCCACAGATTTTTAATCTAATGATTTCTTTTGTTCTTGTTAGTTTGATTTTGTAGGAAAATAATGAGATTTGTCATGTCGTAGAAAAGGTGCCTTTTAGAAGGATATTCATGAAAAACTTTGGAAGATTTTAGCAAAAGTAAAAAAATACATAAAAATACCATGACCAAAAGCGCATAAATCAACCAATTTTTGCATGAGACAGTGAAAATGACACGCAGATCGTCATGGAGCTAACAATTATATTCTCTCTAAGGAAAAAATAATAAAAAAATAAGAAGAGGAACTGACTGGTAGGTCGTATTCATCATAACAATTAAAATTTTCCCGGATGATGTATGTCCTCAGCCATGACCACCATCACAATCCACCATCCCAAAGCCTTTCCCTTTAAGCGTTAACGAGTTGCTTGTCATCAGTGTTGACGACCGTCAACAACGATTTGACATGTCTTTTGACGTCTCGAATCTGCAAAACCCCGCCAGGTCTTCCCCTTTTTGCTAGTAAAAACTATTGAGAATTCACTTTAAAACCTTCAAAAATTTGATTTTATCTCCTCTCTCTTCACTTCCTGCAAAAAATACCATTCTCACTTCATCTTCTCCCACACTTAAAACACATTCTCAACCAAAGCCCCTCTCAAACACAAAAATCCTTTTCTCATAATTTGAAGAATTCTTCCACGAAGAATCCAAAGAAGAAATTCATCTGGAATGGGGAATAGGCAGAGAAGACATGTTGCTTCATCAGAACACCCAATTGGCATTATTTTCAGCAATGAAGATTAGAGGGTGTGGTTTAATGAGTTATTACAGAGGTGAATTACACCAAATAGCTATATCAATGAAACTTGCTTGGAAATCTTAAGATTGATGTTCGATGTTCAATGGATGTTTGATAAACTCGGTTGGAGGCATTTTTTGTCTCAAATATCACACTTTTGAAAGAATTACTCTTGAATTTTTTAGTTTGATTTAAAGTTGAATTAGGAAAAAGACTAAGAGATCACTTTGGAGCGGTCTCTTTTAAACTATTTAATCAAGATATGAGTTTAACTTTGTTGAAATAGGAAATATGTTTTAATTAAATGTGATTGGTAGGGAAAAGGCCCCTGTGGGTGGTATAAATGCCTTTGATTTTGACAGGTTTTGGAAGCGTTTAACAGGGGAAAAAAGGGCTACTAACATGGCGGGTAAAAATTCCTCTTGCATCCACAACTCCGTTATTAGGTGAGTTCAAAAAATTATCACACACTGTGTTTAGTAGAGGTGATAGTAGTAATACCAATTTAAAAGAGCTTTAGTTAATATAGTGCATCTTCAAATTGAAAATGTTCATACCGCGAGCTTCATGATCGCGCACATAGAAAAGGTAGTTGATGCAAAGAAGGGAGACATTATGGTGGGTGGTTTTATTACCTTCATAGCTAAAGCCCTAAGGTACAAAGAAATGATTAGACAACTAAAGCCTATTGTAGGAAAAAGGTTAAACATGGTTGCATGTCTTGCACAAAACTTAATTACGAAAATAAGCCTAAATTAGAAAAAGAAGTCATCTAAAACATGGTGTTTCTAAACCCGACAATCACCAACGTTCAAGATCAAGATAATAGGTTGTATGGAGTGAATTCATGTCCACTCCAACTCTAAGGATGCCAGTGACACTAAGATGGACCGGAGATAGCGAGTCTCTCCGTCTAGTCCACAACCACTTCTACCTCACTCCCAATGTAGTAAATGAACACTTTTAAGGTAATAAAGACATTCATTAGGATAACATCATTTACGAGTTGAATGCTTTAAGAGCCGAAGTGGAAGATTTGAGAGAAGCTCAACCAGCTCACAATGATCAAGAAACTGAACATGAAACTAGACACTGACTGCAACATATGATGATCCAAAGAATGTTATCCTGGCATGTTCAACAAGGCCATTTCTATCCTCCTGGTTTCCAAAGTGATGCAAGAATGATGACACTATGTCATTGTATGTATTCTTCTTAAAAAATGAAGAGAAATAAGTCAAAGATGACCAAATTTGAAGAATAATAGTCAAAGAATAATGCAAAAATAGCCAAGTATGAAGAAATAAGGACTTAGAGAAATTTGACTGAATAAGGAGCAAAAAGCGAGAAGATACTGGAATAATTAGGTGCATCATCGTGCGCGTGAAAGAGAAAGTAAAAAGATGCATCACGTACGTGAAAGTGCAGAAAAAGTGGCATCATGTGCGATGAGCCCTTTTCTGGGGAAATTCTAATGTGTTATGGTACGATTAGAAGGCCATAAAGGGGAATTTTGGCATCATTTCAAGGATTCTGCAATTGGAGACTGCAAGTAGGGTTGACAATGAAACGAACCAACTCGAAAACAGTTTGGAACTCGACTTGATAATTAAATAATTGAACTAGATTCATGAACCAAATGAGTTGAATATGAGATAAAAACTAAGTTCGTTAACTAAATAAGCAGAACTTGAACTATACATAATTCGACTTGTTAGGTTCATAAGTCAACTTGATTATGTGTGAGTTGAATTATATTATTTTTAAAAGTAAGTTTAAAGATTTTTCCCAAATCTCAGCCTTATCATTTCTTTTAATCTAATGATTTTAATTGATAGTTTATATTCTCAAGTGAGCAAAATATTTTTAAAAATAATTATACAAAATCAATGTCGTATAATTTTCAATCTTATAACTTTATTTTATTTTATATTTTTTATTTAAAAAAATATATATTTAAAATGTCACATATATAAAAAGAATAGACTTTAAAAAATAACTTCTAAATCCGTAAAGCAAACGAGTTGAGCCTAACAAGTTGAATAAAGTTGTTCGTGAACTTTTAACGAGTCGAGTCTGAGCTGGAAAAAAAGTCAGTGACAACTTGAATCGATATTTGAGCTGAATTAATTCTTAACGAGTCAAGCTGAGTTGAGGCAAGTTTGACTCGACTCATTTCAAGCCCCAACCGCAAGTGACAATTTACTACACCAGATGTGAGTTTTAGAGCGCATTCGAAGCCATTGAAGGCCATGTCTTCAAGGATTTCTTATGCAATCTTCTTCTTGTTATTTGGTAATGTAATTTTATTAGAATGAGTAGGTAAATGCTTTTAGGTTAGGTTTTGTCTAATGAACTTATTTCGAACTTGTTGGGATATATGTTTAATTTGATGTTGCATGATTAATCTTAGTTATATTTCTATTTAATTGCTTCTTTTACATAAAACGCATTATTTGAGAAACTATGTTAATGTGATCATGGACGTATAGGGAATACTGATTCTTAGCATATGCGTTTGAACTAGGGAAATTATTGTACTTATGTTGATTGAATAGGGATAAGAAACCTTTAGTGGTGGCATTAGAATTAACGCATTATATCATCACCTGATTTCACTTACGCCGGTTGAATAGAAATATGAGACCTTTAGTATAAATTAGTGAGCTATACACCAAGGGATTTAGTATAGTGGTTATGTTAATTCTCCGTGGAAATATAACAAAGTTTTATTCATGTAACACATTAGACATCAACAAGGGAGAAATAAGTGATTATAGGCAAAACCTGACCGTTTTCTCATATTTGCCGAAACAACTTTATTTTCTCGCAAATTAAACTCGAACCCCCCATTATTACTTTCTAAACATTGCACAATTTATATGGTTAAATAGCAATCCATATGGGTACAATCTTATTTATTACTTTGATAATATCAATACACTTGCCGAGAAGTCATCAAGTTTTTGACTCCGTTGTCGGAACGATTGATAGTTTCAACAAGGTAATTAGGTCTCTCTAATTTTTGTTTTCATTTGTAAATATTTTATTTGTGTTTCTTCTTGTTTTTTCTTTTCTATTCTTTCTCTTTTAGTTTTATTCTTGTTTAACTTTTTTTATCTAGAACAATGCTACTAAGGTATTTTTTTTGTATATGAGGTCAAGTCAATCATGCAATATGGAGTTTATGCTAACCTAACAAGGTTTGAAGCTTACAAAAAACAACTTGCAGCTAAAACTCTAATTCTAGGAAATGCAAGAAATTATTCAAAGCTAGAAATTTACATTAACACTAATCATTCATAGGAGGAGGATTTTCATCATCTTAACTTGCATAAACCTTTACTCAGTTCATAAAGATCACTCAACTCAATTTTCAGAAAATCAACAGGCATCGAGAAACCTTACAAAAGGAGATGGAAACATCCTTCAAGAACTTAGAGATTCAACTTGGTCAAGTATCCAACCAATTAGCATTAAAACTGAGATATAGTAAGGATTCTGATGAAAATATTGTAGATAGTCCTATGGATAAGGAAATTGAAAGAGAATTCAAACCGGAATGTGAGGTAGTCGATGAAGGAGGAGTTGAAAAAGATACATAAGAATAAAAATACACACCATCTGATAAAGGAATAAAAGCAAGAATAGAACAAGAAAAGGTGAAAAAGATATGTGGAAAAAGAGCAAGAATACAAGATGGAGATTGTATAGTTATGGGTGAAGCTTCCATAATTAGTTTAGACTTAGACATCCAACAACAATATCTTCAACAAAAGAATACCCATACTCCTAGCAACAAGGCTCATAAGAGAGAAGAAATAGATGAAGTATTTAATGAGATTTATGCCTTGTTCGATACTATCAAGCTGAAAAGAAGATGGAAGAAAACCCTTCAATTCCTTAAAATAATAAAATTCCTAACAAACAAAAGGAAGATGAAGGATAATGTATTTTTTGTGTCATATATGTCGCCCTAACAAAAAGTTAAAAGGTCAAGCTTAGGACCTTAAAGAATCGCTTAATGGGAGGCAACCCATCAGATAAGTTTATTTCATTTGCAATTTTAAATTTCATGTTATTTTAATTATTCGTTTTTTTATTTTGTAGCATGTCGTATTAAAGAGCAATAAGCCAAAGACGAGAAAAAGGGATTGAAAGAAGAAAGAGAGATTAAAAAATCTCTATAATCCTAATTTTTTTCTAATCTCTTTGCACTTTCGAGCGTTGTTGTTGTTTCAGGAAATGGGTCCAAAGAGTAGCCATTCCTCTTATGCAACATCATCAATCAGACAAGGGCAAAATGGACCAAATGGAGCCAAGACTTCAACAACATCATGCAAAACGTGCAAGACTTTTTCCGCTCCAATGACATTTTAATTTGGAGTTTTCTGAATTTTTAGCATTTTCCGCAATTCCTTTTTACGCCCAACAAGTCAATCTAGAGTAGTAGCTACAATAATCGGTCCCCCGTTATACAATTAAGTGGATGTTGGTCTTTAATAAACAAGTTTGTTGTTGTTGTTATTGTTGTGTCTTTCAGATTAAAAAAATTGCAACTTTGGCAATGAACAAATGAATCAAGAGAATCATCAAAAACTCCAACAGTTTGGTTTCAACACCATTTTTAGCCTTTGGATAAAAAAACATCCTTCATTTGACTTCCCTTTCCATTTCCATCAATGATGCCCTTTTTGATTTTTCAAGTGTTCAAGGGGTGTTCGCCAAGGCGACCCTTTATCACATCTTCTTTTTTGTTTAGCAGAAGAAGTTCTTAGTCAAAGTATTGCAAAATTGGTGTCCTCTAGTAACGTTTACTTGATTTCTAGCCCGGGAAAGGCCACAGTCCCTTCTCACTCTCTTTACTCAGACGACATTTTCATCTTCTACAAAGGTTCTACCTCCAACATCAAAGCTGTTACCTCCATTTTCAACTCTTATTCCTTAGCTTCGGGCAAGTTATCAACAGTGACAAATCTTTTATCCATTTTGGTGTTATGCCTTCTTCCATAGTTAAATATTTTGTCCTTGCTAACGGGTTTCAAAATAGGTATTTTGCCCTTTACGTATCCAGGAGTTCCTGTTTTTAAGGGTCAGTCAAAGTCCAATTATCTTTAACCAATTGTTGATATATTCCTTTGTAAGCTTGCTTCTTGGAAAAGTTCTATAATGTCGCTTGCTGGTAGGGTCGAGCTTGTTAAATATGCGTTACATGGCAATCTCAGTCACTATATGTCTATCTCACGGCCTTTGGAGCTTCTAAGGGGCCTGGAACATGCATCTCGTAATTTCATTTGGAGCGGTCAAATTTAGGAGAAAGTTGGCTACCGTTGCTTGGAAAAACAGTTGTAAGCCCTTTTCGGAAGGCAATTTCAGTCTTTGCTCCTTAGCTAGTCTCAATGAAGCCTCGAAATCATTGTTTTGTTGGGATCTTGTTAACTTCAATGAGTCTTGGGTTGTTCTGCTTAGAAGCCATGTTTTTCATAAATCCAAGGTTATCAATCATCACATTTTCTCTTCTATTTAGACTAGCGTCAAGGTTGAATTTTCTACAGTTAAAAGCAATTCCTCTTGGTTGTTTGGTAATGATAAATATATCAATTTATGGTCCGACGTTTGGTGCGGCCCCCTTTGAAGCATGCTATGCGAGACTATATATTTGATGGAAATCTTACTATAAGTAACTGTTGTGAAAAACGATACCAATAACAAAGTATAATAGGGAATTAGGGAAGAGAATAAGAACACAAGAATTGGTTATAACTGCTATTCTTTTACTTTCTCTTAAAACAAGATTACAAGCTTACAAGAATAACAAATAACCTCTCTCACCCTAAATTAGGATTTGCAGCTTAGCAATGATGAGAGACTAGTATGCTATCTATAATAAAACCTAACATACTAACTAATGGGCTTTTTCAGCAAGGCCCATTACACAAGCCAACTTAATAAACAAGCTAACTTAACAAATTAGGGTTTAAACACTAAAACCTAATTTAACATGCTAACAACCCTAGCATCTTCGACATCTGCATGCTAGACCCATCTTCGACTACAGCATGCACACTTCGACATCAGCATATAATCAATCCTTCGACTTCATGCTTAACTCTGTCGAACTGTCGAACTAAGAAGCTACCCTTCGACAATACTAGAGTTCGATCCAATATCTCACAAATCTCCACCTTGGACCTAACTCTACAACGTCAAGGAACAGACTAGCTTTCTTCATGCAGCTTTATCAACTGCATACAGTGGAAAAACTTGCAACTCGGCAATGTCTTGGTGATCATATCAGCAGCATTGTCTTCAGTCGAAACCTTCAGCACTTGGACTTCTCCACGCTCGATTACTCCTCTGACGAAATGCAGCCTCACATCAATGTGCTTAGTTCGCTCATGATAGGCTGAATTCTTCAACAGGTGTATTGCACTTTGACTATCACATTTAACAGTGATACCTCGACCTTGAAGTTTTAGCTCCTTCGCAAAACCTTCAAGCCACAATGCTTCTTTCACAGCTTCAGTTAGGGCAATATACTCTGCTTCAGTGGTTGATAGAGCAACAACCTTCTGAAGTGTTGCTTTCCAACTGATTGTAGTGCCAAACATAGTGAAAACATATCCAGAAATAGATTTTCTGGAATCCATACAACCTGCATAATCAGAGTCGACATATCCTTCTATTACTGCTTTACTATCTTCACCCAAGGCTCCACCATAAATTAGGACTCTATTTAGAGACCCATTTATGTACCTTAAAATCCACTTCAATGCTTGCCAGTGAGCCTTTCCATGATTCGCCATGTACCTGCTTACAAGACTTACTGCGTATGCTATGTCGGGTCTAGTACAGACCATAGCATACATCAAAGAACCAACTATATTAGCATACGGAATGCTATTCATATAGGCTCTTTCGACATCAGTACTGGGACACTGATCAATACTCAGCTTGAATTGAGGGTTTGTTGGAGTCACAACTGGCTTCGAATTCGACATACCAAACTTTTCAAGAATCTTCCGTAGATATGCCTCTTGAGATAGACATAACTTCGACTTCTTTCTATCTCTTCGAATGTCAATTCCAAGAATCCTGGAAGCAGCTCCCAGATCCTTCATATCGAACTCCTTATTGAGTTCAGCCTTCACCCTCGTCACATCTTCAACATTGTTGCTTGCTATGAGAATATCATCCACATAAAGCAACAAAATAACAAATGAATTCCCAGATCGAAATCTGAAGTAAACGCAGTGGTCGAACTGACTTCTAATGAAACTTATGCGTGTCATGAACTTGTCGAATCTCCTATTCCACTGTCGAGGAGATTGTTTCAGCCCATACAAAGATCTCTTTAACTCGCACACATAATCTTCCTTCCCCTTTTCGACATACCCTTCAGGTTGCCTCATCAGGATCGTTTCATCTAAATCACCATACAAGAACGCAGTCTTCACATCCATTTGTTCCAGTTCAAGATCGAACTGTGCCACCATGGCAAGCAACATTCGAATGGACCTATGCTTCACAACAGGAGAAAACACATCATTGAAGTCGACACCTTCTTTCTGAGTGAAACCCCTTGCAACTAACCTTGCCTTGTATCTTTTTTTGATCAGTTCCCAGGTATGATTATCATGAAGAGATTTTATCTCATCATCCATGGCCTTCAGCCATTCAGTCTTATTTCGACTCCTCATAACTTCCTTATAGTCTCTAGGTTCTTCGTCTAGAACCTCACTTGCAGAGATTAAGGCATAGGCTATAAGATCTGCATATCCAAGTCTTTGAGGTGGCTTGATGACTCTTCTCGACCTATCTCTCGACAATAGGTAGTCATCGTCAGTTTCCTCAACTTCAGCATCTTCTGCTTCTTCTTCGACTTCATCTGGGATATGCAATTCAGCATCAACATGCTCCACCTCAACAGGAATCTCTACCTGTTCCAGCTCTTCGTCCGATGTTTCTGTACTTCGACCAACATCATCAGTTTTCTTAAAAGCCATTTCAGCTTCATTGAAAACTACATCTCGACTGGTGATACACCTCCTGTGACCTGGCTCTAGGCACCATAGCCTATAAGCTTTGACTCCTTCAGGGTATCCCATGAACATGCATTTCAGAGCTCTAGGTTCGACCTTGTCTTGCCTAATGTGAGCATAGGCTACGCAACCAAATACTCTCAGTTTGTCGAGATCTGGTGGATGTCCCGACCAAACTTCTTCAGGTGTCTTCATATCTAACGCTGTCGAAGGACATCTGTTTATCAGATATGTTGCTGTCGAAACAGCCTCAGCCCAGAACACCTTTGTTAACCCCGCACTAGTCAACATGCATCTGACTCTCTCCAAAATAGTTCGATTAAACCTTTCAGCCTAACCATTTTGCTGTGGAGTACCTGCAGTAGTTCTATGCCTTGCAATACCAGAGGCAGCACAAAAACTGTCGAATGCCTCATTGCAAAATTCAAGGCCATTGTCGGTTCTAAACCTCTTGACCTTTCTGCCAGTCTGATTTTCAACCAGAGTCTTCCAACTTTTGAAATTCTCAAAAGTTTCATCCTTAGTCTTCTGGATGAATACCCATAATTTTCTGGAATAATCATCTACTATGGATAGAAAATACCTTGCTCCTGAATGTGATGGACACCTTGCAGGCCCCCAAAGATCAGCATGGATGTAATCAAGGGATCCATGTGTTCTTTGTTTGCCTTTGTTGAACTTCACTCTGCAAGATTTTCCAAGTACACAGGGTTCACAAAACTTCAGCTTTTCGACTTTGTCTCCACCAAGCAGATTTTGTTTCCCTAATTCGACCAGACCCCTTTCACTGACATGGCCCAATCTCATGTGCCAAATTTCTGTTTTCGACAAAGGTTTCGTGGATGCAACATTTGTCGAACCACTTACAACTTCAGCCTCAAGGGTATACAAGCCTTGTTTCTTCACGCCTCTCAAGACTTCCTTCGAACCCTTCATGTGTAACACCCCATTTCTACCCGGCAAATATATATAAATCAGAGTTTTTCAAAATTTCTCAATAAACAAATGAGGCGTCACATAATCAAAACAAAACAAATCACCTCGTCGCATAAAGCGGATACATAGCACCTTTGAAATAGAATAACTTATTTTATTAAAACACAGCGGAATCACTTAAGAATGTATTCAATAAAATATCTTCAGTTAACTTAACATTTTGTCCAACCAAAATTAAACAATTAGATAGCAACATCAATAATAGTATAAATCATTCCCCCCAGAGTGCTACGTATCAGAGCAACAACCGACTCGAGTAACGGCAACTAAATCTTCATACTTGAATACCTGCACGTTGCCAATATAAAGGCAACGGCGAAACAAGAAAAAAAAGGTGAGATATCAAATCATATAAGTGGGCATATGATAAATTGCATGCTAGGATTCAGACATATAAAATCATCACATCACATGTATCAATAGCTACTATACACACCATACTTCTACAGTTCATTAATCTCACATACTTTTCATCACACAACAAGTCATAATCATGTAAATAGTATCATCTAATAAATTTCACATATTCAAGTAAGCACAAAATTCAATAGTATAATACTCAAAAGATTCAATACTATTATCCCAAATATATACACAATCCATCATTATCACATATTCACACGTTTAACCAATTATATATCAAAACATCACCCATTTCAACTATCACATCTAATGTACACATGACAATCACATAACTGCATATATTCAAACATCACTTAACCTCAATGTGACTCAATGCAAGACATGTGACTCTATGCATGTGGTACCCAATGTGGACCCAAAGTTCCACCGCTTCCGATTCATATAGAATCTAGCCACGCTTCAGATCCGGACAAGATCAAAGCCACCAAATGTAAACATATAGTTTACCGCTTTCCGATTCACTCTAGAATCCAAGCCTCGCTTATGTTTCAAAGCAAACCACCTTTGTTTCAAGGCATCCATGATATGAATGTATGTACAATATTAATCAAACATATGCAATTAAGATCATCTCTACCATCTTAATATTTAGCATATCACAATAATTCAACTCGATGAATTATCCACCAATTGTACACAACACTCATAACACATACATATCATTCACGTATAAAAGGTCAATTAATCAATTACGATTCACAAAATCCAATTAACACTAGTAACCATACTATCTCATATTAATTCTCATTTTGCCAATGATATATGAACATACACATTTAAAATCAAGCAATTAACATTAAAATTAATGCTATCCAACTACCCACAGAGAATCAATATCAAAACAACATCATTGACATAATAATATATATTTCTCAACATACATATCCAAGTCAAAACACAATTACGGGTAAATTCTCAAAATATCGTAATTTACCGACAAACCAAATAGTTGATCTAATTCCAAATTGTATTCTAATCAATTAAACACATTGAAATTGATTCAACTATTAATTTAATCAACCAATTAATAATCACACTATATTAATTTAATTAACTTCTATTTCTACTCCATTTCTAATTTCTAGCATTCTATTGTTCAAGACCATTTTTTTATTGAAAAGAATATCGCGCTAGCTTTCTAACGCCTCGAACGGAGACTCAAACAGAGTTACGGTTCAAAAGATATGAACTGTTAAAGTTCCAATAAAAAAACAAACACCGACGTTATACACTGACAACTCTAAACATGTCAGAATGACTCAAAACAAATAAAAATATGACTTTTAATAATTCAAAACAACTCTGACAACTTATTGTCGACTCTAACAACTCTATTGACAACTCTATTGACAATTCTATTAAATTATTATAATTTATTTATAAAGAATATTTAAACCAAACACAATTTCAGTCGATTCGTAAAATATCACAATTTCAACAAAATAACACTACCATGTTAATCTACTAATTAAACTTAGCTACCACGTAAATTTTCATCAAATTCCAGACAACTAAATATACCGCTTAATTCGGTTATTTTGATCAAACGGGACTGTTTTGTATTTCATTATGTTCCATAACTGTTGCTAGCGTTACATAATTGTTAACCTGCTCTTTCCAATTATTTATCTTTATTTATCTTTCCATTATTATAGTTCATCTTCCTATGTACCATACAATACATATTATGTCTTAAGTAAATAAACATGGAAGAAACAGGGTACACATAGAAGCAGCCAGCAAACGAAATATACTATAACTTAAATGGGGTCCCATCACACTTAAATGGGGTCCCATCACACAGTAACTAGCATATGGGTTCTTCAAATAACATTAAGAAACATGAACCAAATATTAGAACAACTGGAAACAACATGAAACGAAAATGAAAACAAAATCTCATCACACAGTAACTAGCATATGGAACGAAAATATCCTGGGGTGCTTCATACTCTCGAACGGCATACGCTCTAGCAATTTCTATTTCGTTTTCCCCCATTTCTGTTACGCATACCATTGCATTATTATTTTCAAATTCAATTTTGTATGAACAACAACAATCAACACAAGATATTGCAATGAATCTAAATCCCTAAATCCCCAACATACAAAGTTTCATAAGCCCCATTATAGGAAGAGAACCCCACCCTTACCTTATCAATTGAAACAACTCAATGGGTCTCTATTTGCATCTTCAATTTGGCACCATGGATGAAAATTTCTAAGCTCCTTCTTCTTCTTCATAGTCTTGCCTCTTTCTCCTCTATTCTTGTTTCTTCATTATGACAACTCCCCCTTCCCAAAATCTCTAAAACCCTAATAAAAAAAATCAATTGGGCTTAGTGTTTAAATCCTCTCTTTATTTAATATCCTCCAAAATCAATTTAGGCCCAATAAGAGATATAACTCAAATAATTAATTATATCACTTATAATAATAATTCCTTCAATATAATAATTCCGACTTATAAATAATATTATTCTTAATACTATTTTCCGACTATCCGACTTCAATTTATATAATTCCAAATACGCCCTTAAATAACACTGACAATCCAAATTCGACTAAATCAAATATTCAAATCCTTCAATAATTTAATTAACCAATTTAATTAAATTTTGGGGTGTTACATCATGACTCTTAGGATACTTTTCTCTCCTTGGAAAACATATCCTTTCTTGTCGAATTCACCAAGAGAAAGCAGATTTCTCTTCAAATCAGGAACATACCTGACTTCAGTCAACAACCTTATTGACTCATCATGGAGCTTGAATCTCACAGATCCAACACCTGCAATCTTGCAAGCCTTGTTGTTTCCCAGCAATACTGATCCACCATCTTGATCACATAATTCCTCGAACAAGTCTTTGTTTGGAGTCATGTGCCAAGTGCAACCTGAATCCATAATCCACTCCTTCTTAGAGTCACTGCTTGAAACCACAAGAACATCAGATGATTCGAAATCATCTTGAACAATGGCAGCGTTGCCATTATCCTTACCTCCATGATATTTCAAGCGTTCAGGGCACACCTTTCTTGTGTGACCCTCCTTTTTACAATGGTAGCATCGAATGCCAGATGCTTCGCCACTGTAAGTCTTCGACTGGCTTTTGCCTTTCTTCTTGTCGAACTTACCATCCTTTCGTAAGAGTTTTCCTTTAACGGCCAAACCTTCGCCAACAGTACAGTCGAAGGTTTATGCTCCTTTCGTTCATTCAAGTCCTTAGAGTACAAGGCTGATTGAACTTCTTCAAACGTCAGGGACTCCTGTAACACCCTGGATTTCCGCTTACCCCGCAGGGCTTCCGGCCTACCAAGCATGTCACCAGCTTAATCAATAATCCCCCCTAGATCCGCTTATCGGCTGCCCAGGAAATATTGTTTTTGCCTCCCGCAGGAATCGAACCATGTACCTAGGGGTTAAGTACATATTCATAGCAATTCCTGCTACCAATTGAGCTACTAGCTCAATTGGTAGCTAGCTCAAGTGGTAGCAGGAATTGCTATGAATATGTACTTAACCCCTAGGTACATGGTTCGATTCCTGCGGGAGGCAAAAACAATATTTCCTGGGCAGCCGATAAGCGGATCTAGGGGGGATTATTGATTAAGCCGGTGACATGCTTGGTAGGCCGGAAGCCCTGCGGGGTAAGCGGAAATCCAGGGTGTTACATTAAAAGGCGCCTTTTTAATGTAACACCCCGATATCCGCTGCACGCATCAACCGTGTCGGCCAACCGAGCATGTTACCGGCTTAATCAATAATCCCCCCTAGGTCCGCTTATCGGCTGCCTAGGAAATATTGTTTTTGCCTCCCGCAGGAATCGAACCATGTACCTAGGGGTTAAGTACATATTCATAGCAATTCCTGCTACCAATTGAGCATAATGTAACACCCCGATATCCGCTGCACGCATCAACCGTGTCGGCCAACCGAGCATGTTACCGGCTTAATCAATAATCCCCCTAGGTCCGCTTCTCGGCTGCCCAGGAAATATTGTTTTTGCCTCCCGCAGGAATCGAACCATGTACCTAGGGGTTAAGTACATATTCATAGCAATTCCTGCTACCACTTGAGCTAGTAGCTCAATTGGTAGCAGGAATTGCTATGAATATGTACTTAACCCCTAGGTACATGGTTCGATTCCTGCGGGAGGCAAAAACAATATTTCCTGGGCAGCCGAGAAGCGGACCTAGGGGGGATTATTGATTAAGCCGGTAACATGCTCGGTTGGCCGACACGGTTGATGCGTGCAGCGGATATCGGGGTGTTACATTAAAAAGGCGCCTTTTTAATGTAACACCCTGGATTTCCGCTTACCCCGCAGGGCTTCCGGCCTACCAAGCATGTCACCAGCTTAATCAATAATCCCCCTAGATCCGCTTATCGGCTGCCCAGGAAATATTGTTTTTGCCTCCCGCAGGAATCGAACCATGTACCTAGGGGTTAAGTACATATTCATAGCAATTCCTGCTACCAATTGAGCTACTGGTCAAGTGGTAGCAGGAATTGCTATGAATATGTACTTAACCCCTAGGTACATGGTTCGATAGTACATATTCATAGCAATTCCTGCTACCAATTGACCATATGGTCAAGTGGTAGCAGGAATTGCTATGAATATGTACTTAACCCCTAGGTACATGGTTCGATTCCTGCGGGAGGCAAAAACAATATTTCCTAGGCAGCCGATAAGCGGACCTAGGGGGGATTATTGATTAAGCTGGTGACATGCTTGGTAGGCCGGAATCCCTGCGGGGTAAGCGGAAATCCAGGGTGTTACACTGTGAGTTGGATGTCATGCTCGACGTCATGACATCAGTGTTTGACAGCAGTAGCTGCTACATTTTTTATTCTATTTCTATTATGTTTCCTTATTTATCTTAGTCTTTATTTTGGGAAACTAAAGATTGTGCTGATTGTACATCAGTAATAGAACAAATCATGGGCTGTCTTTTTGGCACCCTGATATGTGAGAAGCTGAGAATTGAAGTGAAGAATACTGTTTGCTGTAATTTATGCAGAACATGGAATGTCACGACATGCTCTGTGACATCAGTATTTGACAGCAGTTACTGTTATATTTAGCTGTCACGCGCCTGCTGAGATGGAATATAAAGATTCAGTTTTGGTTTTAAAAGATGCAGAATATTCTTTGGAATATTATGCAATCCTATGTGGCAGGTTTAAAGGTCAAGAGAATCAAGATTAGAATATTGGAGAATTATGCAGTTTCCAATTATGAAGATAAATTAGGAAACTTATGATTGAAGACCTTGTTTTTAGCAGAAAGTTTTCTGTGATTTGTAACAGCAAATAATGTTGTGATTGTAAGCCCAAGTCCAGTTGGGAATAGGTTATAAATAGGAAACTTTGTAACCTAGTTTAGGGAGCTAGCCGGCGTTTAGAAAGATGTAACTATTAGGGTTAGCCGTGTAGGTGAACCTCCCGGTTTGTGGGAAGGTCACTGATTTGTGCCTCGAAGCCTGTAGGTAAGAGGTTTGTTTTATTCACTCAGAAGTTGTAAAGCAATGAGTGGAGTTGTGTGCTTGGAGGAAGCTTTGAAGCAACTCTAAGATATGTTTATTTGTGTGTTTTGAATGTTGGTAATTAAGCCGTCGATGCAGTGGCTGAGGTGTTGACTGCTAGACATCATTGGTATGATTGGGAGTGGAAGGGAGATATTCCATATCTAGGGAGAACCTAGGTAGAGGGGTCATTGGGTAGTGATTAAGTGAGGAGTTGTAAACTGGGAGTTTAGCTCTGAATTGATACTGCTAATAGTGGACTTCATCCCTGGCTTGGTATGCCCCCAGAGTAGGTTGATTGAACCGAACTGGGTGAACAATTCTGTTGTGTTGTTTATGTTTCTGCATTATTTATTTGTAAGTTCAGTTTGGATGTCATAACATCGTGCCTGACATCAGTGTGTGATTTAATGACTGTGCTAACACAGAATCTCTGTGATTCCAACACTTCCAGACTTCTGGATGTTAGAAGTAATAAATAATTGAGGGATCTGTATGTACTGCCTCAGCTAAACTGATGACAGACCAGATGTCACGACATCGTATATGACATCCGGGTTCTGTCTTACCAGAATTTCATCGGGCAATAACACTAAGTTGACTTCTCATACGGGTATTCAAGATTTTATTGTACTTAAAACTCTCAAGATCTTTATTCAACCTCCTAATGCGTAAAAAATTGTTGAAGTTATTTGGAAACCGTCTCCTTGGAGATGGATTAAAGCTAACTGTGATGGAGTGTCGTTAAACAATATGAGAATTTCAGCTTGTGGTGGTATTTTTAGAGACCACAGTGGTTGTTTTTTTGTGCTTTTTCTCAACATTTAGGTGTTTCAAACTCTATCGTTGCCGAACTTTCGGGAGTTATGGCAGCTATTGAGCTCGCCTATGAAAAATGTTGACTTCACTTTTGGTTGGAATCTGACTATGTCGCGGTTGTTCAGACTTTCAAACCACCCTACAAAGTTCCTTGACAGGTTCGTAATAGATGGGTAAATTATATCAATCTAACTTCTAGAATGTTTTTCATTGTTTCTCATATATTAAGAGAAGATAATACTTGTGAAGACTCCCTTGCTAACTTAGATGTCACTTCTGTTGACTTTATTTGATCCGATTCGCTGCCCTTATGTTTGAGAGCAGATTTTATAAAGAATAACTTGTGTTTGTTTTTCTTTAGATTTTCGTGTCACTAGAGGATTTTGGCCTAGTCCTTTTTTTTATGTATATATTTGATCTTATTCAAAAAATTATATAAATATTTAATTAAAGAATTTTTTTTTGAATTTGCAATAAATAAAAAAAATTCAATAAATAATTGATTTTTTTTTAATAAGCAAAAAAAAAATTGAAATTTATTACCGACCAAAAAAATGAAATTAATTTATTTCCACTACTATTTTCTTTAGAAAAAAGAAAATCAATTATATAGACTCAAATTTCCTTGAACGTTTTTTCCTGCATTTACAACTTGTGTTGCTCAGCTGTGCTCATTCTCTCTCTCTCTCTCTCTCTCTCTCTCTCTCTCTCTCTCTCTCTCTCTCTCTCTCTCTCTCTAGCAAAACCCTTATTTTCTTTCTTCTGCGATAATATCCATACAAAATTCAATAACCCTCCGAAAACCCACTCCGTAAACAAACCATAACGATCCAAGCGCCGAACTCAACATTTCATGGTTCGCATCACCGAGTTGAATCGGATTGGAATCTGAGTTTATCGTTTATCGTTGATCGATTGACGCGCTAATGGGTGCTGCTGGTTCCAAGCTTGAGAAGGCTCTAGGTGATCAATTCCCCGAAGGAGAGCGTTACTTCGGTCTTGAGAATTTCGGTAACACTTGTTATTGCAACAGCGTTTTGCAGGTATATTCAATCGATACTCTAACCTTTTGATTTTTAATCCGATTCAAGGGTTTTGATTTTGGACCTGTTTGAATTGGATTATTTGATCTTATCTATTATCATAATCACTTTTGAGACGGGTTGTAATTGAAAAAAGGTTATAGCTTAGATGAAAACTGATTGACTTTATTTTATGTTTTGTTATTGAAATAGATTATACATAATCACTTATTTGATAAGCACTTAACAAAAGTTGTTTGTCTAAACAGGTCTACATATGATTCTAATAAGTATTGAATTTGTAAATGGTTGTGTTTGTTGTTTTCTGAGTAGATTTTCTCGGTTGTTTACTACTGAGTTACTCATTTTGACACGTTCTGCAGGCTCTATACTTTTGTGTTCCGTTTCGGGAACAACTATTGGAGTATTATGGAAATAACAAAAGCATAGGGGATGTGGAAGAAAATCTTTTGACATGCTTAGCTGACTTATTTTCACAGGTAATTAATTTGTAGTTTGGGCATTCATGCATTACATGTGTGACCCGGGTGCTTTGTCTTATTTGATTGATCCAAGCATGATTCACAGTTTGAAAATTTGTATTGTCTTCACAAATTTTGGCTATGTTGCATGCCTTAGACTCTTGTCAGAGAAGCTGTTGACCTTGTTTTGCATTCTACATTCATTTGCTCTTATGGAACAAGTGCAGTTTTGTTATTTGAATGGTTCAAAGTGGTTATTGCTATCCTTAGTTTTATAACCATGTTTTCTTTATTTAAGAACACATCCTACAAGATTTTCTTATTTTCTGATTTTCTGATTTTGTTATTGCCCGTCGTGGGTTGAAGTATTGTCAGGCATGAGATTGACAAGTATACAAATAAAAGATAAGGTAACCTACTAGATAAAAACATAAATAAGTCGCTGCTAACTGACCAAAGAAGCTATTCCACGATTATCCAGCATTTGCATAGTATGTAATTAGTCTTTGCACATTTTACAATCAGCAAGATGCATAATACATCGAACAGGGAAGTTTGCTTTGAGAGGTTTGTGATCCTGATAGGATACTGGTTTTGGGCCTTAGCTCAATAGAAAGGCCTAATAGAGAATCAGTTATAACTGCTTATGTTAGAAGGGGGAAGGGTAGTTATATAAAGACACCGATAGCAAGGGAGAATTCATAATGTGTATTTTTGGATGGAAACCTTTTGGGTTGGGCAGAGTGAGAATATCTCTACTTTGAGGAGCACTCTGCTCTGGGATTATAGGGACTCGTCTCTGTAACAGTTTTAATTTCAATCAATAATACATTTTCCATTTATCTGAATTTTGAGTCTCTATCAGAACCTGAGATAAATCATTTTAATAAATCCTATCAATTATCAACTATATCTTAATGGTGCTTACATGCCTAGTTATGTCTTTCTTGGTCCTGAATGCAACATATTTGTTTATGTTTGGTATAGATAAGTTCGCAGAAGAAGAAAACCGGTGTCATTGCTCCCAAGCGATTTGTACAGAGGTTGAAAAAACAGAATGAACTCTTTCGCAGCTATATGCATCAGGTATGTGCCTTATGTTGAGAATAATCTCCTGTACATCGAATCGTTAGTCATGAAATCTGTAAATTCTTTTAACAGTAACATTTATATTATAAAGTATAAATATAAATATAAATATATACATAAATAAGAGATTATTTGGAGGCGAGTTTGTATGCAAGGTTTGACAATGATATTTGTTGCTCCATGAATATGTAAAGATGCCAGTAGGTTTTGATTCCAACTTTCAGCATTTCTTCACATGGATCCTAGTTAGAAATGCTATTATCTATATTGAATGTTTCCAGATGGTAATGATGGGAGCTCCTCAACAAGTATTCTAGTTGGTAGATTATTAGGTAGACCAGTGTTACTTTTTTATTCTGTCAGATTGGACCAAATTTAAACATGCATTTTTCCCCTTTGAATTATTAGACATTTTTATGAACAGTATATTCTTTTAAACTGTTAGTTAACTGCCATTAATTGAAATGATTAAGATACTTTCACTTTTACACATTTGTGATATTTTATTCATAAAAAATACAAGGTTGTTAGCCTGTGAACAGATACTACATGCAAATTATGTTGACAGTCACACGTTGGAAAAGTATTTATAAATGGGAGACAGCTCTCCACCTTATAAGCTAGTTTTATAGGGTGAATGCAAATTCACCTTATTGAGGCTGAATGCAAATTCCAAGATAAGGCCTTTAATTTAAATGCATAAAGAAATAATTTGCAAACAAAAAAATCTAAAATATACGTCACTATGTAAAAAATAAAATAAGATATTTATTTGTGATCCAGTGGTTTAGCTTGCTTGATTCGGCTGATTAGTTTTTTTTTCTCCGATGTGTTGGATGTTTGTTTAGCAAAAATGACAACTGTTACTTGCAGATGAGATTTTTATTCACCATAAATGTTACTGTAGCATTCAAGTTTATTCATTATTTATCATTGATTTGATTGTTTATTTACACATTGCATATTTTGTCTAGTTTTTCACTAAAACAACAATGTTACTGTCGGTCTACTCTTTTTGGTAGGATGCCCATGAATTCTTGAACTTTTTGCTGAATGAACTTGTTGACATTCTGGAGAAAGAGGCTCAGGCATCAAAGACTGATCCAGAGATACCAGCACCTTCTGAAAAGGTTGCAAATGGATTCAAGAATGGACATGCTAACGGACCTCAGAAAGAACCTTTAATTACTTGGGTACACAAAAATTTTCAGGTGACCCGCTTTGCCAATTTATTCTTGTCATTTTTTCTCGTTTCAACAAATTTGTAGGTTGTATAAATTGCGAACTTTGTATTGGATCCAGTCAATTAATGTTCTCCTTTTAAGTGTGCATGCCTTGATACTGTTCAGTTTTGTGATTATCCATTTATATTTGCTTCTACTTGTATTCTGGAGCAGCTTATTATGTGAGACACTAAAGCACTTCTTTCATTCTTATTAATTTATCTTATCATAAACTAACTTGAATGTCACACTTGATGAAAATGATAATGATAATAATAATAATAATAATAATAATAATAATAATAGTAAGAATAACAAAAATAATTTTGCTTCTGTCAGTTTTTATATTTTTATTTTTCTTTTTTCGGGGTGGGGGTCGATGTTATTTTCATTGTGCTGATCACAAAATTTAGATTTATATCTATGTTGTGGAATTTCATTGTTGCAATTTGCTGTGATTAGGGAATACTCACCAATGAGACGAGGTGTTTGCAATGTGAAACTGTGACAGCTAGGGACGAAACATTTTTTGACTTGAGCCTTGATATTGAGCAAAACAGTTCAATTACAAGTTGTTTGAAAAATTTCAGTTCCACTGAGACTTTGAATGCTGAGGACAAATTTTTCTGCGACAAATGCTGCAGGTATATGGATTTTATAGTATGGCATCAGCTGTTTGTTATAAGGTTTCTTTACTGGTTTGGAAAATATAAACAACCATCTTGTATCATGTGCTTAGCTATAATATACTGCTGCTTGTTTAACATGTATTTTAATAGATGCATTAGACTTTGTAAAAAACCAAAATTTCAGATATCTGTTCAGATCTAAATCATTTTGAATAGTGCCGTTGTTTTACGCCTTCCTTTTCTACTTTTAACTGGAGAAGGAAATAAATTGTTTGTGTGAAGCATATATGTCAAATAGTTTGAATATTACAAATTTGTTTATGTACAGTTTTATCTCCTTTTTATTTTCAATAAGCATACCGGAACATGTTCATTTTTCAATAAGCAGACCAAAACATGTTCATTTTTCCATTGATTGGCACTTCATTTGTCATCTGAACGGGATTTCTTGACCGTGTCAGTTCAGTATGTACAAGATGTCACGACCATTTACCAGTCTGTTTTTTTCATGTTCATTTACCAGTCTGTTTTTTTCATGTTCATTTACCAGTCTGATAACTAAGATATGAACTTTCTTTTGATATTAGTTTGCAAGAAGCTCAGAAGAGAATGAAGATAAAGAAACCGCCTCACATTCTGGTCATTCATCTCAAGCGGTTTAAATACATGGAACAGCTTGGCCGGTACAAGAAGCTGTCTTACCGGGTTGTTTTTCCCCTTGAGCTGAAGTTGAGCAACACTGTTGAAGATGCAGATAATGAGTATTCTCTATTTGCGGTAGTTGTTCATGTTGGGAGTGGTCCCAACCACGGGCACTATGTCAGCCTTGTGAAAAGCCATAACCACTGGTTATTTTTTGATGACGAAAACGTGGAAATGATTGATGAGTCTGCTGTGCAAACTTTCTTTGGATCACCACAGGAATATTCAACTAATACAGACCATGGGTACATTTTGTTCTATGAGAGCCTTGGCTCTGATAACAATAACTAGATGGAGGTGTTGTACTACTTTTAGGTACTCAAATCATTTGGACCAGTATTTTCCATCTAGTTCCTTTATTTATTTTCATGTTATACCATTATTCAACCTGTTGGGGGAGCTGTTACATTCGTTAGAGCATACAGGTTGTGTTGTGAAATGTATACTTAGGTGGTTGGCATGTACAGTGGATGGTGGGAGCACTGTCCTTTTTCGTCTCCTTTCTCACAATAAGTGCAGTATATATATGGTGGAAATTTTGCCGACAATATGTATTCATGGTTGCAAGTGTTCAACCAACATTAGAAACACAATGAAATGTAAAATGCTTGATGCTTAACCAACATTATTTTAGTTCCTTAAGAGCTTTAGGGTAAATCATGTTTGTGGTCGTAATAAATAGTGTATACACTCAAGATTGTCAATATCGAAAATCTTGCATAAGATCGGGAGGGGGTTGCAAAATTGTGAAATATAAAATTGTAACTAAGATTGGAAGATCATATCTGATTATTTTGTCAGATCGAGAGGGGGTAGGAAGATTGGAAAGTATAAGATCCTAACAAAAATATTTTAAGATCTTGCTAAAATGAAAAATAACACTAAATTTTGAAATATTTGTATATTTTGGTAGGCAAGTTTAATTCTGAGAAAATGACTTTTTTAAACTGTGTGATCAAATTTTTAATACTTTATTATGATTTATCATAGTAAACATTTGTCAGGGGCATATATTTGGTATACAATTTGGTTTAATAAGTCAATTTAAAACTTTATAATTTCAAAAGGTACGTATTCATAATCTCCGAACTATGATTGTTGCACCTTTGCATCTGGTCATCTTTTTCGACTTGTAATGGTGATCAGAATTGAGTGAGAGTATAAACATAAGATTTTAAGATCGAGATTTTGTCAAATAATTAACATAGGTTCCATTGCACATTTTAAGTTAACCAATGGGATGTACTGTATAATCTGTGAAAATAATGGTTCTCATGTTTACCTCAATGTGAACCCAACTTTAGTTCATCAATGGCAATGAACCATGCATTGAAATTTTGGCTTCACAATTTGCTTAAAGCATTTTGTACTGGCTAAGATAAATCTGCATTCAACAGCAAGAGTAAAGTGCGTATTTTTGGGGCTATGCAATTTGAGTTTATGCATTTTTGTGAGAAATTAGCTAATGACCCCACGATTTCCTTTTAACTACGTGAACGGGAATCAAGATTGCTACAAGGATCAAATTAAGACAATTGCCTGATTCTGTTATAAAATGCTTTAAGATAGATGGAAGCTAATTTCTAAGTGTCAGTAGACATGAAAGTATCTTCGTCCAGCAATGCTTCAAGATCAACGAGGTTATTGAATTGTCTCTGTCTTGTTTCTTCTGAATTGCTAAAACTCGAATCTTGCTTTACCTGCAAAAAGCATATGCAGAAGAAATTAAATGACTTTAACTGCTGGCATTTTGAACGTCCTGAGGATTTTGCATGGGTTCAGCAATTGATTCAGGTGGGAATAATAGAAACATCCAAATTTTGCATTCTTGATGCACTATTTTTGTTCTACTATTGAGCATAGAAATATAGATAAACTAGTAAAGATTACATGCAAGATTCTGCAACATGTCATTAGAAAAATACTTTTCTTACAACAGATAGAATACCTGGTTTTCTTGTATATCAGTTACAACATTCAATAGCCTGTGGTATTGGTCTCTTGCATCTGGATACTGAGCCATCGACTTCACCCTAGCAAGTGCTTTCTCCAACCTTTTCTCAGTTTGCTTTCTGCCTTCTTTCAAAAAATCGTAGTCATCTTCAGTGGAAGATGATGCATCTTGTACCATAGCTCCCTCGGAGATGGCCTCAGATTTGAATCCACGCAAACCACTACCTTTTCGACGCCAACGCAATATAATCTTTTCCACGATCCCAACCGACCAAATTATCTTTCCATAGTTTTTCCTAACTTGGTGACCTCTCACGTGAGCCTATAGCAACAAGTTACAGGTTAAAATGAAAGCATGTATTACAAACACTAAATGCAAACCAAAATAGTAACATTATTTGCACATGCAAAGGTTGGAAATAGCTCTGCAAATAAATGTACCTGAATTTTTACAATTCTCTGTCGAATAATCAAAAAATCTTTTCTACCTTTCCAACTGCGAAACTTGTTCTGAATTCGTGTTGCAGCAACATGAACAGGCTCATCACGTTGTCCAAACTTGTGTGACTTGGCATTTGCTGCTATCAGTGAAAGAGCGCGTTCATCAGACATTCCAAATTTGTCAATACTATGTTCCTTTTGCTGTTTTCTCTGAAACGATTGCACTCTGAAAACTTGATGAATACGAGCCGCAGCTTGAGTTGCATTGCACACTGCAGCCAATGAATCTTTCATTGATAGTTCATGTGATATTCTCTCATTGTTAAGTTGAAAAGTGTTTTGTTCATGGACTCTTTGTACTATTTTTGATTCAAAACTTTCTCCCGCTTCTCTTTTCAAATCAATAGACTTGAGTTGTGCACTCAGGAAAGATTCTGCAAGATAACCAGCAATTCCTTTGTGTCCATTCGCAGAAGCTAGGTCAGCTGGTGTTCTACCAGAAGGATGTTGTGGACATGGGTCAGTAAGTGCTCCTGGTGCTGCTCCAAGAGAAATGAGGGAAGCAACTGTCCTCTCCCTGATAAAGAAAGTAAGATGCAACACCTCAATGAAATCAAAAGACTGACAATTATGAAAAAACTCAGGTATTTCCAACCTTTCATCATTCAACCCAATGATGAAATGAAGCATATCGAGTATCAACAAGTAATCATTTTAACTGTTGCTAGGCCTATTTCACATATTTTATTTCAAACTATCACTCTTGCAAAGATACAATTCACATAAGTGATTTATCCTATTAGTTTAATGTATTGTCAAAGTGTAACGCGTTGGATTAATATAATGAACTATAATCAGTTTAGATGAAAGGCATTGAGATGCCGACCTGCCACAAAAAGCTGCCCAATGAAGAGCCGTCCATCCATTAACATCGCGAAAGTTCACATTCACACCAGCAACTATTGTTGGTTCCAAGGCCCAGTCGTAGCCAAGAGCAGCTGCAAAATGAAGCACACCTTGGCCACCTTCATCTAATACATTTGGGCCTTTTCCATCTTCGGTTGTTTTCTGAAGGAGCCATGAATTTAGCTTATCCTTTAGAAGATTTTGAAACAGCTTCTCCTGTACAAGTTCTGGAGAAAAATCTTTCTCTAGAGTATATTTCAGTATTTTTTCCCATTCATCATCCTCCCTCCTAAACAATGAACTGATTTTACTTCTCAGTTGAGATTTCTCATTCACACTAACTGAATCTAAACTCTGAGGGAACTCTTGATCCTGCGACAACAGTTCTCCAAACCGTTTATTAAAAGTCTCAAGAGTGTTGCTGCTTCTGTTCTCACCTGCAGTGTTGGCTTCTTGAGTACAATTGACTCGAAAATCGAATTCACGCACTTCACTACATGCTAACCTATTAGAACATGTTACATAGAAAGGAACCCTGCCAGCCTTGTGTGGTGGAGTATGACAGCAGAGAACACCATTCCCGATTATCTCCGCTGGCACTTCTACCTCGCCAAACATGCATGACCATTTACAATCTTCTGCTTCATATTGACTCCTTAAGAATCGTCCCGAAATGAGAACCTGTAAAAATTGTTATTAGACATGTGATTAGTATTTAGTCAGCAGTTAGAAATAAGTAGTTAGTTATTAGTTTGTGAATGCCTATAAATAGGCTTGATGTAATTACTTGCATTCAACTTTTCCATCTATATCATTTTACCATCATCAATATAGTACACTTTTCTGCCTTTCTCTCTTCTCTTTCCATTGATACCATGTTTTCTATAAATAGTTTTCTATAAAGTAGTTAACCAGAATATAGCTAACAGATGAACAAAAAAAGTAACAGATATTACAACATATGACCAAAACACAACGAAAGTGTGGAAATCAAAATAGTATACCTTTATTTCTGAGTCTTCAAATGTCCAACTTGGGGAATAATCAATGATTGTGAAAAGCTGATCATAGCAAATTGATGGATCAAGGACATAGTTGTCTAGGTGCACATGGGAAGGAATAGTTACACTGTCAATTCCATTTTCGCTTTCGATTGTATCCCAATAAGCACTAGAAGTGGATTGCTTGCTCGGTTCTTCGACATCTCCTAGTTCTTTACTCATCCATCGGTTGAAACTGTCAAGCTTCTTCATGCCCTCTTCTGCTACAGATACATGTAATAGACTCTTGTTTGAAGTGAAACAAATATCTTGTATTCCACCTACGCTTCTATCGACCTCTAGATCCGATTTTAACATGGATTCTGCTTGTAAAAGTATTTCGTGAGGGCTATTTTGCTTAGCTTTGTGTTGTTGGTGTGGATGAAGAAGGAACCGTTCCAAGGATTGTCGAAAATCAACTTTGTTAACTTCCTGCTCATTGTTACTATAACTAACCTCACTTGTTGAGCCTGAACACACGTTATCTTTGGGCCAACTGGATGTGCTTAAAGAATTAAAACCAGAATCCTGATCACAAGAAAATTAAGCATTGAGCTCAGCTACTATAAGAGAATGATATAGAGAATTAAAAATTTACATGTTTAAGAATTAGTCATGCATAAAGCAAAAGCTGATTCCTTGATTTGTCTTTTATTTTTAAGGAAACATGAAACAAGTAATTAAGCAATCGGTATCATTTAAGTATTTACAACATCAAATCAATTTGAAGTAAAGCATACATTTATTTTGCAGATTACTATATAACATGAAATAATGCAACAAAGAGTATCTCATTCATATTATGTATCAATTTCACTTGCAGACATCGTTGTTGCCTAAAGTACTTAAACACACTAATATGACACAAATTTCTTTCCTATATAAGTATAACTAGTTCAATACCTGCCAATTTCCTTTATTTTGTATAAGACTTCCATTCTCCTGGTGATTAGAAATGCCGATGCTTAGATGTTTCCCCATTACTTCATATCCTTGAGAAGTACTATTTATTCCCATGTCATTGAATTGTGTTTCAGGAAAAAAATGCTGAAAAGGCACGTTATGACTTCCGGCATTATTTTCTAAGATATCTTGCCATGATGAAAATCCAAGGAGTTTTGAGGGTTCACATGTCAATCCAACATTATTAATGACAGGCAACCTTTCTTGATCAGCTATCAAAATTTCAAATTTACAATTAGTTCGACAAGTTAGATACGATCTTGCCTGATTTAAAGGGAAGCATTTATGGAAAATATGAAATAACGATTTACCTTTGATGCACTATTGGTGTAGGATTTCATTATAATATCATTCAGTCATGCATTGCTAAGTCACTAAGTTTGATTCTTACAACAATTGCCTCAAAAGTCGACCTCTTTCCATGACATGGCAATGCATGATTGAGTGATAGAAGGGAAATCTGTAACCAATTAGTTTACACTACCAGTATATCAAAATAAATTGTTGATAACAATTTAAATTGAAGAAATTACCTTTGAGTGGTAGAGGACAGTTAAAATCAGCGAGTTGTTGAGCTTTAATCTTCTGAGCAACAGGGTGTTGCATCTCAAGAAAAGAGTGGAAATCGGAATTTGCATGGCTATTGAATGCTATAAACATTACATCAAGTTACAATATTAAAGTAGACACAAGAAAAACTAAATGAAGAACAAAAGCATAAAAAAGGTCATTCAAAATGTTCTCAAGGCACAAAAGTAAAATAGTTAGAATTGTAAATAAAATGAAGCTATGCTTTAAAGATATACCTGATTCAGCTTCTTCGTAATCTGATGGTTGAGCACTATTCATGCTAAACGGTAAAGAAGTCTCCATCTCTGTGTTGGGCATAGCCTTGTATGTTTGTTGAGCATAATGAGGATTAGATTCTTCATTTTCTTTGGAACATATTAAAGTTTCCTTGTTTCCCTGATTATTTGGAGCAATGAAGCAATAAAGTTTAATTTTGGGGAATAGAGTACTAATGTTAGTTTCCATGTTTTAATTTCTTAGTTCATATTTAATTGTTACCACAAAAGTATATGTCATTAGTTCATTGCTCCTTAAATTGTACTAGGGATGTAAAAGTAAGAAATTCTTATTGAGATTTTCATAAATAACAATTAGGCAAAAGGTGATAAAAACAGTTGTATGATTGCAACATTTTACCTTGACTTCCCGATAATGGACTAGAACAATGTGCGAGAGTTCACTGTAACAAGGTCAAATACAAAGAGCAAAAAGAGAAGCTCTAGTAAGAAGTACTTCCAGAGATAGGAATCAAGAAAAACAAATCAGAAACTTCTTGAAGCATGTACAGTTAATTTAAATCGATACATGTGAAATTTGAATATGTGATCAACAATATTGAACCTATCTCACTAATACTTGGTTAAAGCATATCATCTTCAAGCAGGAACAAACTCATCCAAAAACAAAGAAAAAGAAGTATAAGTTTTCTTCATTGGCTGTGTCAGGACATTTCCAATCTGTGTGAGACAGTGGGATGCAATGCAGAAACTTAGGAGTGGAGATATAAATAGTGTTTGGATAAACAAGTTAATTAGTCATTTATTCAATTAAAGTTTTAGCATATTGGAGCTTATGTATAAGTTGTTTATACAATTGAAAAGGAAATAAAGATAAACTATCTTCATATGAAAAATGAAGATGAACTCCACATATACTATCTATAACTTGTTTATATAAGTTATCTGTTTTTCTTTTCTTTTGTCTTAGTAATCTAAAGTTTGATGGAAAGGTAAGTAAAATTCAGACTACAGATGAGTCCTCCCGTTCAATTCGACCTTAACCACTTAAGTCGATTATAAGCTAAAAATTTAAACAGTAGAATACTAAATAAAAAGAAATAATTCTTGGTGTGAGATTTGAAAATGTTAAGAAAACTTACTCCTCAAGCATCCAGTAAGTTCGTCTTTGAAAATTTTGATTTTGTTCTCCATGAGCATAGTAGCAGTGCAATACCTCCACACTTCCAGCCTGAAAAACATTATACCTCAATCAACCGAACCAATATATCAATACACAGTCTACTTCCCAAAGCAGAATTGATCTTAAAACACATTCCAGAATACTAAGATTTCGGAATATAGCACTAAGGCTCGTGGTCAGAAAATTCAAACCAACATAAACTCAAACTCTCCACCACTAACATGTTAGTTTTTCTAATTCCGTCACGTTTGCGAGACTAACCGATTGTAAGGTTAGGAATAATTTATGCATACCTTAAGTCTCTCATGAGCTTCCCTAACAGTTTTTCCATCTTTTTTCTTCCTCCAATTATGTCCATCTTTTCTAAAGTATCTCATCACCTTCCGATCAAATAGAAAAAGTGAACCACCTAATAATATAAACCAACAAAAACATCAAAATTAAGACCTAAATTCTTTTGCAAGAAGCTAATTTAGAAACTAGAATCATTCATACTTGGAGGCATATTTGCAGGCTCTGAAGTAATCTGAAAGTGATTATGGTTAGTGAGAATTTGACAAATTTCAGCTGGGCGCAACCATCTATATTGCGCTTCTGACAAAATTTGCTGAATATCTGTTACGATCGATTTCATTGTTAATCAACTAGAGAGGTTTAACATAGAACTGATTAGAAAGCGACCATGAATAGAAATGAAGAAAAGGTTACCGAATTGATTAGGTTGACGGTAGCGATTGTTGTTGAGAGCCATATGAAGGATGAAAACACATGCAGAAGAATGAAAAATTTGAGAGAGAGAAAAGAAAGGGAAAGATGAAGGTGAATAGAGAATATATAGTAATGGTGAAAGATGAAATGTTAACGCGGTGAGAGAGTTACTGGGAGAGTGTGAGTGTGCTCGGCTATCATCCATCGACGCGGGAACTTTTTCGTCAAAGTCAAATACATGCTTTGACTCAGCTTTTTCGTTGGTTAATCGCTTTTCCGCGCAGCTTCTTCTGAGGTCATCTCATTTTCATAGATCAATCAGAAAGGTGCAGAGTCAAAGTATAGAACTAATAGAAGAATAAAAAACTACTTATAAAAATCATTTATTGAAATGTGTGACACTATAAATATCTTTTTTATAGAAGAGTAGTAGATTATAGATTTTATTTTATTGTTTAACTATTTTAGTTGTAAAATCTCATTCTATTATTATAAATTGCATAAATAAAAAGATAAATTTGATAAAATAAATATAATGAATTTTATTGAACACCATCTAATTGTCACTCGCTCTCGCAACAATATCTTTTATATTAATGACTTTAAGTCATGTATCCAAGGACCATTTGACTCACACACTTGTAACATGTTACCTCAATCTTTGGCTGATTTGAGAGTCAAAATGCTAATATTTTTTAATGTACTTTAATTATCATTGGAGAACCATCTCATTAGCATCAGAAGTGTCGTCACAGTGTTTTTCATCAATATACCAATCATTTTCTTTTCTAATGCGAAATAATGACTCCATCTGTGAAAATCGTCTTTTGAATCTCTAAAATCTCCTGTGTTGCCCTAGTGTAACTACTTTTAGTTGCTACTATGAGCAATTGTAACTTCTTTATGCTATTTTATCAATGACTAATTCAGAGTCATCTAGTGGTCTGAAAGCCACCAAAATCTAATCATCACTTGAGATCAAGATAAACATTATAATAATTCTTTCTCCAATAAGTAATGATCGTCCTCTCCAGCAAGATCCATAATTTTCAAAAACAATTTCTTTGCACCAGCCACTAATTCCTCAACCTCCGCTCCAAGCAAGGACTGTATGTAAAAAAACCTTTGCTCCATGAAACTCGTTTTCCTCCACCACATTTAGTTGCATTGGCAACATGTTTAATTTTCCCCAATGCCCACTCTTTTTACTTCACTGTATGCTTCGACTCCTCCCTTCATGTTTTAGTTCCCCCTCCATGACACTTCTTCTTACACTCTCAAGCCCCGCTCGATGTTCTTAACAAGAACATTTTTTTGATTGGTACCTTCAACCTTCTACAACAACAAAACTCACAACTTATCTGCATAAAAGAAAACTAGGAAAATATTTTCGATGAAACTTAAACACATATCAAAGTTTTGCAACGCGACTAACCTATAGAAGTTCTAATGAACACGTCAATTGACAAAGATTCCCAATCGCCAGGATTCAAAGAACAACCAAGGAGGTCACGGTCTCCCCATTGCCACAATCCTTCCCCTTCACGTGACTTTGATGGTGGAAAGAGTAGTAACACACCACCTATTGGCCATCTAAAGGAGTACATTAACATGTTCACTAAACAAGCTTTGAAGGTTAATGGAGCAAATGATAAGTTAAAATGTTGGATCTTTGAGAAAATGTTGGATAAGTTAAAATGTTGTATTCTTAGATGTTTCTTGTGTGCAAGATGGCTAACAACCTTCTTCATTTATTCTTATCCGTGTTGTATAACTACCTTGTGTCCCTCTGATAGTGTAACTCTTGGGTTTGGATAGTTTGTTTATTTTATTCGTGAGTTGTCAAGTTTACTTAAACTAATGTTTATGAGTTGAAATGAATTCTATTTTGATGAGAAAATGGAGTTGTGTTTCTTAATTATTCAATTTGCACTGCTACTAATCATAATTTGAGGAAGATGTTTTATGCAGAAAAAATGTGACACTCTTTTTGAGAAATACTTTGATGATTTTGTAAATTGTATGTTTGGATTTAGGGTGTTACAACACTCATCCTACGGGGAGTATTATGAAAATTTCACAAACATGAGTATGAATTTGTCATCATATAAAAAGGAAGATCGTGAAGTCAAGCTTCTAGATTGAATAATATTTTAATGAAGACAAATATGTGGAAAGAAGGAAAATATTGATCATGCTCAAGGTTGAAGAAATCCCAAATTGTCATAAGATGATCTTGATCATGATATGTGGAATAATCTAAGGTACAAATATGCAATTCATAATCTATAAGCTTTAGGTGCTCAAACATGTTCATCTAAATCATTCCTAATGTGTTTGCATCAATCCTTTTCAATATATATATATTTTAACTTAGCAAAATTTCTAAAATTTCATTGACTCAATTGATTGACATGAGGCAACAATCGATTGTTCAATGTCTCTGCTAAACACATTTTAAAAATCATCATTACAAGCAATCGATTGTCATCCTTCAACAATCAATTTTTCATTCCAAATTTTTCACTTTTTGCCTTAGGCAATTGATTGACAATCCCTCAGCAATCGATTGTCACTTTTAAATGTTCCATATTTTTGAAGGTTGAAGCTATAGCAATCAATTGACATGGTAGGGAAATCGATTTTCATATGTAGAAAATTAAAAAATTCTGAAGCTCTTAAAAACCTTTTTATTTGCACATGTTCATCATACTTTTTCCAAATCATTGCAAGTTTATCGTGAACATTTCTTTAAACGTTGACATTGTTTCTAAAGGTATCTTTTACACTATAAATATTAGAATTTTTTTATTGTTAGAATGACCTCTTTCATTCAAATTTTCATAATAATTCTTCTGCATAGTTTTCAAACTCTTGAAAACTTTTCTACATAACTTTTTCATATCAAATATAAATTTTTTGAGCACTTAGAGTTTATTATTCTGAATTGTTATATTGAAAGGGAAGACAATTGTTGGAATTTTATTGTGTATCAAAATTCTTCTGTACTCAAACTCTTATTCAAATATCTATAACTTTGTATTGTTGCTTATTTGCCAAGTTTGTGGAAACAAGTGTGTTAGAGAGAAAGTATAGTTCTTTCTCTTTGTGCTGTAAAATCAAGAGGTGGCATGCCTTTTTGATTATGTTAGAAAGTTAAGAGAGTCTTGGTGTGAGACTGTAACATTTTTTAACATAGTGATTTCTCTCACGAGGTGTGAAGGGATTAGATGTACCTTTAATTGAAAAGGGGAACTAGTAGATATTCGGGTGTTCTTTACATTCTACATTTATTTTTCTGCACTTTACTTCATAAATTCATCGAAATATTTTCAAAAAAAGAACATAAGAACCATCGCTTAAAAACGAGAAAAAGTCATAAAATCTATTTCACCCCTCATAGGTTGCACTCTATACTTACAAGAGCCGCACATGAGCACATTTCTCTATTGATTAGAGTTGTTGATCTTCATCAAATGACCACCGCATTTCATATCAAACAACTTGAAGACTGTTATAACAACCTCTCCTATAAAAGGTGTGACCTTGAGTTACACTCAAGGACGATTCAACATACACACTTACAAAGTATTACTTCAATCTCTTATTTACTTGGGTTAGAGTGCTATTTTTTTGCTTTTCATGTACTGAAAATGTTTTCAGTGTTCTACATCAACATACTATCATTTATGTTTCAATATGTAATAAAATCAAACATAAGACACCAAAGTATTTATCATAATGATAAATATAGAACATAATATTTTTTATATTAAAATTAATTAGATACTAATGCTGGAAAATATATGATTAATATAGAAAATTTCTTTGCCAACCTCCCAACCTTCTAGTTCACCTCTGGTGAAAAACCCAAACTACCCCTGACTTCGAAAATGAACTTTCGAACTGCATGAAAAAGGTGTTTTCGGAAGTTCATCTCCGAAAGCGCCTTTTTTTTTTTTAAAAAATTGTCTTATTTCGGAAGTTCATTTCCGAAACCACAATTTCGGAAATGAACATCCGAAATAAGACACGTTCTGCAGATTAAGCAGAACACTCCCCCTCCCCCATTCATTTACCCTAATCCAACATCAAACAACACCAAAGGCGAAATTTTGTTAAAAGACTTCCAAGGCAACATCAAAGGCTCCAACAAGCTTCCTATACTACATTAAAAAGCACTCCAACCTCTTCAATCGGTAAGCATTATGAGTTTTAGATCCATGCTTAAAATTGATATTAGGGTGTTTACAAATAGGAAAATATGTATTAGGTTAGGTTGGTACTGGTATTTAGGATGTTTAGAATGTGTAGACATAGGTTTAAAGTTTGATTTTGGGGTCTGCCATTGTAGGTTGCAGAAAAGCTCTGCGCAGGGGTGTTTCGGAAGTTCATTTCCGAAAACACCTCCATCCCAGTTTCGGAAATGAACTTCCGAACTGTATCAGAAGTGCATTTTTTTTTGTTTTTTCATTTGTCTCGCATATTAATCGATTTCGATTGTTTACAGGAACATGTCAGGCAACCAACCAGCACGCATCAGACAGGGCAGGGAGTCCCAGATTACGTCAGCTAGACGCGAGCGGGCGGCGGCGCAGTTGGCGTCGACACGCGGGCGGGGCCGGGGACGCCGTGTGCACGTTCCACAGGACTTGGTGGAGAGTTCATCTGCTTCAGGCTCTAGGAGTAGGCTGGCTCGGGTATCTTCTTCCCGCCAGCGAGAGGAGGAGGATGAGGATGAGGAGGAGGAGGAGGAGGAGGTCATACCGGATGTTGACCCTCCAGTCGGGGAGGAGGAGGAGCAGGAGGAGCAGGAGGTGGATAGCTATCCGGGAGGGCCTTTTGACACTTCCCTGCTGATTCGCTACCAGGATCACGTCGCTCGGCGGATCTGGGAGGGAGAGGTATTTTTTTTAACTTAGCAGTTTATTTGTCACCATTTTTTATAATTTTACCGTTTATTTCTCGCTTATTTGTTTTTTTTTGTAACAGGAGAGAGAGCCATTGAAAATGGTGAACCACTCCAGGAAGATTTTCGGTCTGTTTAAACCAGCAGCTCAGTGGTTTAACGACCATGTGCGAGGTTCAGGGCTTAGCGGGCTCTGCATGACCGGGTACACCACCATCAGCACCGGCATGCAGGGGGCATTTGTGGAGCGCTGGCACAAGGAGACGTCTTCTTTCCACTTGCCGGTGGGGGAGTTGACGATCACCTTGCATGACGTCCAGTGTCTTCTCCACCTGCCTATTAGGGGGCCGCTGTTGCACCACTCCAGGATCCAGAGGGTTGAGGCCATTGAGTGGATGATGCACTATTTGGGCCTGCCGCACGAGGTTGCTCACTTTGAGTGCGTCACGACTTCTGGGCCTCATGTCCGGTTCACCACACTGAGCACTTATTTTGAGTTCCACCTGGACGCGGCGGCCGAGGCCGAGCAGGAGGATAACGACCTATTCAGGGAGTACCACCGCGGCTGCGCTCTCCGGTGCTGGTACATGCATGTGGTAGGCGCTGCATGCTTTGTGGACAAGAGTGCCAGGTACGTCAACGTGGCCTACCTCCGCTATTTCATGGACCTGGATACCGTTCACCAGTGGAGCTGGGGGTCAGCTACTCTGGCATATCTCTACCAGAAGCTGAATGAGGCCTCCAACTGGAGGACGAGGCAGTTGGTCGGATCCTGCACACTGCTTACGGTACGTTTTATTTTAATACATTATCGTATTTATTTATTTATATATGTTTCGTATTTAATTTTAATACATTATCTTGTTTCTGTTTCAGAGCTGGATCATCTCCTACTTCTCCCGCATCCACGGCTTTCACATCGATCCTGCGTACGTGGACGCCATGCCCAGGGCCGCCAGATACGCTCTCCAGAGGGGGAACGATGCGGTGGGACCATATCGTCTGTACTTGGACCGCACGATGCACGACGACGTCACCTGGAGGCCGTTCGTCGACTACGCTCAGATTGTCCCCTTTGACGACATTGCTCTATATTCAGGCTGATTGGCATGCGGGACCGGCATCATGGTTCGATATCTCCCTGAGCGGTGCATGCGTCAGTTTGGATTCGTGCAGCGGATACCCAGGTCACCCTTTGAGGCTGCTCCCGACACTGTGACCCGAGTGCAGCTCACTGCCATATGGGAGCATTGGGAGGATCATGTGGTACCGCTGGAGTACCGTCTCACTCGGGTCACCCAGGACTGGCACAGTGAGGAGGGATACGTCACATGGTTCTACCGGGTGTCACATCCTCTTCTGAGACCCGACATTCCCGGCGCTCTTAGGCCAGCACACGAGGAGATCCTGGAGAACCAGCAGGCCGAGGATGATCACGCCATTGATCTCATGCCGATCTGCCAGCGGATATCGATGATTGGTGCGGGACGCGTTGGATCGAGGTATCGTGGAGCGGGGCGGTCCAGAGGAAGTCGCGGTGATGGAGATGATCGTCCTTGATGCGGACCGTGCGGCGACATACACGCGGCAGAGGAGGTCTCAGGGCGAGAGGTTTAGGCACCCAGTAGTGGTCGGGTTTATATATTTTTTGTTATCGGATTGTATCTTTAGCACACTATTTTTATTTTTTTCGGTTTGTATATATTATTTTCATCGGATTAGTATTTTTTTTTGTTTATTTATCATATTAGTATTTTCAGTTTATCTATTGCTTATTTTATTTGGCGTTTGCGTTTAATTAAAATGCGAGACTGTTATGAAAAAACATAAAAAAAAACACAGTTTCTGCATAATTCGGAAGTTCATTTCCGAAGACACCCCCCATGAGGTGTTTTCGGAAGTTCATCTCCGAAGACACCCCCATGGGGTGTTTTCGGAGATGCACTTCCGAATTAAGGAAATTTTTTAAAATAAAAAAGCGCTTCGGAAGTTCATTTCCGAAACAGGGGTATTTTGGAATTTTCGCTGGGGGTGACCCCCATAGGGAGGTGGCCAAAGAAAAATTCTTAATATATGCCATTGCAAAATAAAAAATGTCAATTATTTTGTAACAACTTGTTTGTAAACAAATCAATTATACTAATGAACATAGTATATAAAGTCCATTTTAAGAAGTTATATATTTGTTTAGTTGGTAATCTTGTAGTAAAACATTTTTGCAGGTATGTTTGAGTTTGAAAGATAAATGCTAAAAATATTCAATATTTTACCTTGAGCTTGACTTGAAGCACGTTGAGTTTGTTTAAGGGACAAATTAGAGTTTATAATATATTTTTTTAAAAGACAAATTGTTAGTGGTTAATTTTGTTTACTTGAAACACATTGAATTTGTTTAGGGGACAAATTAGTTTATAATATATTTTTTAATAATAAATTGTTATTAGTTAATTTGGTCACTTTATTAGGGAATGAACCAATTACCTCATTTTTTTTCATGTTCAAATTAATTAAGGAGTTTAAACTAATTTAACTACCTCGATTTGATGTGTCCCTAGAAATGAAACTAATTAAGGAGTTCTTAACTTAAGAATATCAAACTAATTAAGGTAATCAAAGTGTTCATCACTAAAGTTGTTTACACAAATAGATAAATACTTAATTAAAATTATTGAACAAATCTCAAGTCTCGCATTGGTTTGAAATAAAAAATTGAAATAATTTATATAGAGTGACAGATCTTATACGCGAGAGAGATGGGATGGAGTACTTGTTTTTAAAAATTAAATTATGAAATCATTTTACTTAAACATTTTTTAAAAGTTGTTTTTTTTCAAAAGAAACCTGTCAAACAAGCTAAGAGCTGTGTTTGAATAAAAAATATATCTGAGGTAAAAGTCATATTCATATTTCATAACATGAATTGTAATTTGTAAACTCATATCAGCCAAACATCCAAAACTACCAACATAAAATAGAATATAAAATACTTCAACATGTTTTCCTAGAGGTGTGGCCTAGAGGTGTGACTTAGACACTCAAGAAGTATTGTGAACAAGGTGCAGAGTTAAATTTCTGCTACTAACAGATTATCCTATCCTAATGAACTAATCATTAACATTTGTCTATAAAAAAAAAAAAAGAAGCAAAGTTTCATGATCTTTTCATGGAGTCTCCTATTCATCAAAGCATTGTCAGCTGCATAATCCAACGGTATAAAATGTGTGAATAATCAGCCAAATCTCTCAGGTCCATGATGCCGATACATTAGTGGAGAAAACTCTCATCCTCAATGATCAAACTATATCTGTTGTTTGAATTGCATGTATGGTAATCTATCTAAGTCGATTCTACTTTGAGAACTATCTTCATGAACTCGTATACAAAGTAACTAATAGCAGCAGAAGGTAACACCTGAAAATCACAAAATTGAAAGAACACATTTAAACATGAGTTTAATTTTGATATTCGATCCATTATCAGGGAAAAGTTTTATATTGTCGACGAATTATGGCTAATCACTTGTGTGATATTAAAAGCAGTTACAATTACATTATAAAGCATTTTGGATTGCATAGATAGACAGCCCTTGGAATTTCATAGGTATTGTTATCCTTCATACTCAAGAACACAGTTTTACACGTCTGTTATTTGCATGGATCCCGATTCACTGTGGTAATGGAATCACACATTTGATGCGGTCACATAATCTAGACCATCAGGTCAAAAATGGATGAACCATGCTCCAACTTTGATAAAAAAAGGCCCAAAATGCAAAGTCGAAACATAAATTATCAAATTTTGATGACGGTTCAGATAGGCAACTACATGAAATTTAATGTACAACTTGCGGCATAGAACAAAGTATTTATATATTCAAGAAAATATATTATACCTGCAATAAGCTGGGAGTTAATCCTGCATAGAGAGCAGGAACACCTCCTTGCTCGACAATCTTGACACAAGTCGCCAGGGCGTTCAACCTAGTTGCCTGAACTTGCAATTGAAGCTGTCTCCTTACAACTTCAAAGGGATATGTAGCAGCTTCAGCACAACAACCAGCAATAGCACCATATAATAAAGTTCTAACGGTGCCCAATTCCAGTTGTTCCAAAGCATTCAACTCCTGACCCTCTTCTTTCATATATTGGATTCTTTTCATTCCCTCAGGCGAATGTAGATATGCCGACTTTAAAATATCGTAAACACCATAGTAGACAGCACCGGAAGGTGCCATGCTGATAATGGAAGGTACTAAACCTTTGTAAAGAGAAAAGAAGCCCTCCGTTTTGATCATATGGCGGAAGACACCGATTACACCTCCCAATGCTTCACCACCAGGTGCTACCATTACTGTCCTGATCTGAAAGAAATCGCTCTTAGAATACAACTACAACTTTTATGTGTTCCAAGTCTTAAAGACGGGCTTTTTATTTAATAGAACATGATGCAAGTTTCAAGGTTATTGTTATTCAACAATGACTATCCTACAATCAAGGAGCATCCTCGAGAAAATATAAATATCAAATTAGACGACCGAGACTGTAACTATGTGATGCAATTACAGCCAGGAACCAATTTCCATCATATCATACATGTCATAGCATCATAATCCAAAGAAACTTTGAACACATATCAAGAAAAAAAAGTATTATTGAAGTCCATGAATTTGAACTCACCGTGTCCATGGGCAAGCAGAGCAAGGTAGCTGTAATCCCTGCAGCAGCACCAGCAACAAATCTCTCAAAATTTGTGGACTCTTCATTCCCCAACATTCTCACCAGCTTATTCTTATATGTATCATAGGCATAAAAATTTATAGCCTTAAAAGGCGCGGTCCGAAGAATATTCACAAAATTTCCTTTCCAAAAACCTTTCAACCCTTGAGAAACTGCAATTGTCTGAATGAGCTCAACAAGATTCTTCTGTTCCCCACGAACAATGTATTCGAGTTTAAGTCTCTCAAGTGGCGCAACAAAAGTCCTGAAAAATCAACACAACTTATACTTAACATAAAACTCCAGATTACATGACTCATTTCCATAAAACATATGATTAAGGTAAAACAATTATTAATGATTGCATAGTGATAATTAGAGATTAAGAAGTGAAGACCTTGAGACCATGGCAGAAAAAGCACCAGCCCAGAGATGTTTGGTCATGTTAACAGCACCGGATCCGTTTACCCGAATACTCTCCTTCTCTTGATACACATCTTGTTCCACTTTTTTCTCGTGTTGCTCCGAAACTTCATTGGATTCTCGAGTGTATCTATGACTATGATCTGCGTTGGTTCCGTTTATTGACAGACTTAAGGACGAGAAAAAACAACTGCCACCATTAATGCCACCTTCCAGCCGCAGAATCTCGGTACCGACCCTTTTTCTGATACCCCAAGAAAAACATGAAACAGTGGCTGAATTGGATGTAGAAGAAGAAGATTGAATTAAGGTAATGAAAGATGTTGGACGGGTTGTAGTGTCGAGGAAAAGACCACCTGGGAAGAACGAATCTGAGGGTTTGTTGTTTTGTTTGATCAAGTGGGACATTGTTTTTGTTTGTTTTTGTTTTAACTTTGAGTTTGGTCTGAAAATTGATCTGGTTTTGAGTTTTCGACGTTTTTGTTGGAATGTGTGAGAAAGTTGAGAAAGGAATGAAATGAAATGCGATTTGGGTGTTGAAATGAATGTACCACTATTTTAATTGATGATTCATAGTTTCCACCGTCGCAAACTGCATTGTGTTTGCTTTGCTGACGGAAGGTGGTGTACGTGCTTCTTTATTTAAATAATCACTTATTTAATCGCTTATTTTAAAATGTATTAAAGTTTTTTTTTTACTTTCCTTTTTCTAAATTTCAGTTTTGCCTTTTGTGGTTTGTAGTTTCTTTATTAGTAGTAGTACTTTCGACTTTTCCATTTTTAATCTAATTTTTTTCGTTTTTAAATGATTCTCTCTGTCTTACCTTTTAGCTTTTTGTGACTACTAGTGTTGTGCAATTCCGATGCTGCGTGGGTCACAATCACATGAGTATGATTCGCATCTCAAGCGTGTCGTTAAAATACTTTCTCTTTTATTGTTGGAGTCGCGGAAATACTAAGTAGAGGAATTTTTGTTGTCTCGGTCGCCTCCAAGTAGTAAAATCTTTGGTTTGTGGGCTTATAAGTTAGGTTGACGACTATGACGTGCAACTTAAATTTTGCATCCTAGTTAACAAAACATACATAGATTAAAGATTTAGTTGATAGAAAAATATTTGCATGAACACAAACATAGCAAATGGTTTTACAAAAAGCCAATCACAAATTTTTATTAATTAAAAAACAAAAATATTTTTTTTATCTCTCCTACTCAATCACAACCACTCCATGAATCCAATTAAAAAAAAATTAAATTTTAAATAAATTTAAAAATTTCTCTTTTTTTATTGGTTGTTCCTAATGCAAGTTTTTCTCTAGTTCATATACCCCTAGATAGTAAATTAAAATTTAGTGTTTTTTTTTTAATTTTTTAATTTATAAAATTTGACTAAATATAAATTTTATATTAAAATTTATTATTCAACTTAATTATGCATAAACATAAATTATTTTAAATTCAATTCAGTTTTAATCAAAATCACTTTAACAAAAATCAATAATTCAAAATAAAATTTTTTCACTGCATAATCAAACATATACAAGGTAGAATGATTGTGATTCACAAACCACCATTTAACTCGAAAACTAGAGTTATATGTAAGGTAGAGTAAACAAATACTTTCGCTTGTGGGTGCGGATCCTCTAACTTTCATTTCTCTATCTTTTTAACTTTCTCTCTATCTCTCTTGATTAACTATCTCTTACATATTTTTCTCTCCAAAATCAATACAAATATTTTTTTTATTTCATCCACATTTTGCCTAAAATTATTATAACTTTTCCCTCCAAAAAGTTAGAAAATCCTTTTACCTTGTTTGTGGAGAAAATTGCCCCCCTCTCGGTAGGTGTGTGTTAAGGACTTGGGTCCTATCACATCATTCATGATATTATTCACGCAAAATAAAAACAAAATTCCTATCCTTTTCACTTCTTGTTGTTTCCACCAACTGTTCTCGTTAAACTAGTTTGATTCTCAAGTATGGTCCTACCCTGGTTCAAACATTCCTTTTCATCTAAACTCAACAAACACAATATAAATTCCAATTTTAGCAAAGCAACACCGTGCTCTGATTATTTTTCTTCTTCTTTGATTGATAGACATTCTAATTGTGATTGAGTTCATTTGAGTTTACCGAGTTAATGTATATTTTAAATGTTTACAAAGATAATGCCATTTTATTCCAGAGCTTATTAAAAGTAGTTGCAATAACTTTTCAAATAATACACTTGCATGATGCAAAAATGAGGTTGATCAATAAATTTGGATATAATCAAGCTGAAAATAAGACATATTATTGAAATAAAAAAAAAACTGTTAGTTTTAAGCTTAACAAAATATAATCTGATTTCCCGACACAGGCACACAGCTCATTTTATAGATTTGCTTGGTTCAGATTAGTTGATTTTCAAGTTAGCACCAAAAATCCAAAAATCCTCGATCATCCCTACAAAGTATGCAACTTTGCTTTTCATGTGATCGCGAGTGTCCTAAAGTAAAAGGGGTCTGTTGGAGGGTTATATATTTCTGGCCTTGCACTTGCACATGCATTCAATCATTCATTATGAAATATTTGGAAAAAAAAGAAGATAACATACACCTAAGACAGAATTTAGAGGGCTTGTTTATTACCTGTATTCTTACATCCAGGGACTAATTGCATAACAAATGAAAAAATAACTATCAAACTTTTTTTGTCACGCATCAAAACATTACCACAGTTTGTCCCATGCACCAATTAACTGACGATCACTGATGTGAAAGCATGCTTTCCTCTAGCTTCACATAACATTTACGAGGTCATTCCCAGTATTATGCTCAGTGAATTGTATATATCCTAATTCATAGGAGAATCTCCTCTTAACATGCACAACCTCCTCCTTGCTGCTCTGTATTGGATGAATTCACTGTGGGTTTTAAATTTACGTCAACCATGTCTTCCTGTTTTGTAGAAGAAAGAGTCTCCATCCCTGGCAAGGCAGAAGCAATCTTCCGAAACAAAGGCTGCAATTTTACATTGGCAGATAACAATGAGGAAACAAGAACTAACATGGGAAAAAATATATACTTCAAAATTGAAGAATAGTTGGTCATGAATTTGAAGTTAATCATATAAGCATTTTGCACATTGATATTATAGAATACAGTGGATAGGAGCATGCTCTAATAAACCAAAAACACTAGATCAAGTAACTATGAAATTTCATTAGTTTTCACCTTGATATTAAAGCCTGCTTTTGCACTAGTTTCTATAAACATGATTCCAAACTCTTTGGACTTGGTATCTCCTTCCTCTATAGAAACTTGCCTGTTAAGTAACAAAGCGAACATGTAAGAAATAATTAGAATGTAACATTGTGATACTTGAAACTTCAAAGGCAAACACAAAGTGTAAGCTACCAGTTAATATAAAATTAGATGATAACATCATAATGCTAGTAAATATTAATACATATTTCACACCCTAAAAAAATTTACATTTAAGTATCTGAAGTTGTATTTAATCTGCCAGACATTTGGTATTCTAGATTAAAAAGAAACTCCATTATTGTAGATATTAACTTCACTGCAAGTATGGGTTTTGATATGATAGATATCGATATAAAGTAGTCTTAGTAGGATCCTCTATATTTTAAGTGTTGTTTAATTAATGTATTATAATACCAAGTTGATTGTGATCAACCTTCGTTGATGAAATTAATGAATTAATTAATTGAATTGATTATTAGGCACTCCACTGCAAGACACCAATTCTATCATATCAAAACTATTAAGAACATGGTAACAATCTCTTTACCAAAACTTTGAGCAAATAAACAAGATGCATTGAAACATAATATGAAAATTCCCATATGATATTCCACAAAAACTAAACCATATCCAGTCAGAGAACAGGTTGTGAATATATAAGACTGAACTAGTAACTCAGCACTCACCTTTTCTCAACAAGATCAGTTTTGTTTCCAACCAAGACAATGATAACATCACTGCCGCGTTCTTGACGCACCTCCTCAACCCACTTGTTAGTGTTCAGAAATGATTGCCTGTCTACATTAGAACAGCTTACTTAGGGCTAATAACTATAAATTGAAGTTAAATATGCTGTTATTTATCTGGAAAATGAGCATTGTACTGGCTAAATAACTTCCAGATCCGAATATGGAAATAGTTCAGATATAAAGAAGTCGTAAGAGAACAGACGTATGCTTGAACGCTGCAGGCACACGCGTCCAGGGAGGGAGGGAGAGAGATGTTCTCATGAGTCATGAAAACAAATTGTGTTTCTAGAAAATATTAGAGCAGTCACTCTCACTCAAAACACCAATAAATTGAAGAATGCATTCATTTGATACAAAATCCTTTTTCCCGAACAACACACTCAGTCAACTAATTCCAGATCAAGAGAAAATCAGCAAAGATAAAAAAAACATCAATTAAATAGATAATGAAATTAACATTATACTTACTAGCTACATCATATACAATAACTGCAACAGAAGAATCTCTTATGTAGCTCGGAATGAGACTTCTAAATCTTTCTTGCCCTGCAGTATCCCTGGAAATTAAATATACTAAGATCAGATATAGTAAAAAGAAAAGATGAAACAAAAAATACCTATACAGCTACGACACATGTAGTAATGTGCACTCTTAAAAAACTTCTGAAAAATTCACACATATATAAATAGGTTTCAGGTTCAAATCCCGTTAGGTGCTAACAACTCCTACATTGGATCAGTCCATACAGAGCTTTAAATGAGACACAAGTGTGTGGTGGGATTGGTCTCTCTTGGATTAGTCGGTTCTAGGGCCGGATACAGAGTTTTTTTAATAAAAAATCTATATAAATAGACTGAGCTTCTACATTATGATTTGAAAAGGAACTTATCTTACCAAAGCTGTAAACGAACAGTTCTATCTTCAAGGTACATTGTTTTTGACAAAAAGTCAATACCGATAGTAGCCTGAAATTATATGATCAAAAACTTCGTAAGCAACTGAGCAACATTGGAAAAGAAAAATGCAAATGTTGAAATGAAAATCAATAAAGAAAGTGTGAATGCTAATAAAAATGACAAGCATTATAAGGTGTTTGAAATTTTACAAGCCTCTTAAAAATCCACACAGCTATAATAATCAAGACCTTGAAAATCACTTATCAAGGAATTTCAAGCTCTTCTACACATTCAAGGGTTTCACATACTCAAATCACGGATTCCTGATTCCCAAATGTTCAAAGTAATAATGAATTTTTAAAAAAGCTGGCGGAATGAAAATTTAGGGATCAGTTTAATCATCCAAAGTTCTAATTAATCACTTGTGATCATTGATCAAAATCATACTAATTCATATTAATTCACGTGATAGTAAAACATACACATATATTAACGCATATCGTAAACGTCATTGTCTGTGATATAAATAACAAATCAACAGAAAATCAACGCATTCAATTCCAGTTTGATTTCACCGTATAAACCATACCAAAATAAAAATCGCGATAGAGAATGAATGAAAAAGAGGATTATGGAACCTGATAGGTGGTGTCGAATTTGTCGTACATGAAACGGGTGATGATGCTGGTTTTACCAACGGATTGATCGCCTAAGAAAACGAGCTTGTATTTGGCGAGAGGTGAAACCGTCGCCATGTATGAGAAATGGTTTGTTCTCGATCAATGAAATTTGAGATCTGAATGAATCTCTGAAAAATGTGTTACGAATAGGGAAACAAAAGAGAAAGAGACGAAATGAAAGATGACGAGAAAATACACGCCATTTCCGACTGAGTCGTATTTATATATGGGAGCCGAAACCGCTAACCACGTTGAGTACTACCGCATCATGCCAACTTTTTTTATTACCCTTTTCGTCCCCTTTCTTTCTTTAATTGTTCTTTTAACCCTTACTTAATGGAAAGTCCGTTTATTTTAATTTTTAAAAAAAATGATTTTTATGATGTTATATATTTTTGAGAAAATGGGTCATGCACTAACAGTGTAAAATATTTTTACACTGACAACCAATCACCACCATGCATCTAATTAAAACATTCTTTTATTTAAAAAAAACTTTAATAACATGGCACATTCATGACTCCCTATTGGATGACAGTGTAAAACTATTTTACACCGTCAGTGCACTACTTTTTAACTCTATATTTTTATGTAAACTTTTTGCATAAAAGTTTAAAATAAAAATTTAATTTGAATAATTATTTAAAAAAATATTATTTTGAGTATTTTATTGAATTTACTTTTTAATATTAAAATTTTAAAAATTCTTTAATTTTGAAGCTATTTCAAATAGTTTTTCATAAAAATCATCTTTGAGATATAAATTTTTTTAAAAAAATTATGATTTCAAATATGTTTTTATCATATTTATGTTAGAGGATGTCAAAATTAATTTTTTTCAATTTTTAAATAATGAATATAAAAAATTTGTAATATTTAAAAACAACGTTTTTATAAAAATTATTTTTGAAAATTAAAAAAAATTAAAATCTAAAACAAACAGTATTTGCTGATTTGTTTGAATCAGTTTAGAGTAAAATGAATGAGAAAAAAAATAGGAGATGATCTTGTAAGCTTGGAAATTGAGAAAATGGTAAGTGTTAAAGAGCATTTATTGACAAGCTTTAAGAGGAACACACGTCTACAAAAGTAGTTTCGACTAGCGTGATAAGCAATTGTTTAGAAGAATCTCAAGAAGAGATCCACAAGATTAGGAACACTCTCTCATCCAAACATGTCCAAAATCTTCAAAAGGGGTTTTCGACAAAAAGGATTGATTTCGACAAGGTCACCAGGTGTATAGGAATTAGTATATTTTTAAGTCTAAGATTCAGTCTTGAAGGAATGTCTCGACAAGTGCTAAATTAAATTCTCTTGAAGGCAGTTGAGAAGTTCAAAGCAATTACTAGCACAAATACTTGGTTCTTAGGCAGTTATATCCTTGAAGACATGTGGAAACACGTTAGAATGTAAAAGGATACATGTCAAAACTTAAGGTTTCAAGTGTCGTTGACAATTATTGTTAGATTAGTATAAATAACAAACTTATGCATTGTAATAAAGGTCGCAAAATAATATCTTTCTCTATAGATCTGAACGAAAGGGAAAAAAAACACAAGAAAGAGGGGGTTGAATTGTGTATTGTGACTTCTTTTTCGCTTCTTGGAAGTATCTTCAGAAACTGAATAAATTCATAGTCTAAGTTTAGAGTAGTTAGCAACAGAAATAAGTAAAGTGCAGAAGAAATAAGTTACAACACACACAAAATTATCTTGATGGATAGTTTGTGTCATCATTTGCTAATGATTGGGGGCTTTATATAGATGGTAGTTTTGAGTGCGATACATGTGAGTGGGAAAGAAAGAATTCTCTCAAGTGTGTGATTTTGTTATGGTCCGTTTGGTTGGGAGTAGATAGATGGGAGGGGAGGGGATATTTATAAATATATGTGTTTGGTTCATTTTTTATAAGGGGAGGGGAGGGGAGGGGGGAAGCAAAATTCCTCATAGACTCACTTTTTGCTCCCCTCCAAATTTGAGGGATTTGGAAGAGAGGGAAGATTCATTAATGAAAATTTTATTATTTTCCCTATTTTATCATCAATTATTTTTTTAATTCCAAGATTGTCCTTATTGAATTATTAAATACTAATTTTTTCTCTGTGTTATCTCACGTTTTATTTTTCTTCTATTGTGCAGTTGTTATTTATGCGTTGTTGCTCGCAAGTGAATTTTTTTTTATCATTTTGTTGAATTTCCCTTTTTTATATTATGTTTTTTTTATAATAATAACATACTTATATCAGTTTTTATTTATAATATATAATACTCCCTCCGTTCCTTTTTAAGTGTTGTTTTAGCAAAAAACTCTTCAACCAAGATAGTGGATTATTAGAGTTACTTTTCCTAGTATACCCTTATTTATTTTTCTCTTTCCAAATAAATTCAATCATAAACTCTCTTTTTCCAATAACTAATTGAAAAGTTTAAGGTGGAGTTAATAAGAAAATAAGGGTATAAATGACAAATTATAACATTAAATTATAAAACGACACTTAAATAGGAACAAAAAAAATCTTCTAAAACGACACTTAAAAAGGAACGGAGAAAGTAGTAATAAAGTTTTTTTATTATACTATTAATAATAATAGCAATATAGTATGTTTATGTTATGAATAATTTATGATATAAATAAAGATTTTAAGTCTAATATTATTTGTCTAATTTTTTTAACATTTTTTTTATCTATTTATAATTATAGAAATTATTTTATTGGATTAGATGAATCATCAAGATTAGATAATGGTTTGATTTGCGTTGAAGATCTATAGTTCAACTAATGTGTGTTGTTGTTTACCGTTATAGTATAGTTTATGAATAAACAAGTTTTTATTTGGAGAAATTTACTCAATACTATTGTTATTTAGAATTATTTTTATTAAGTACAAATAAAATATTTATAAGGTTAAAAAGGTAATTTGATTTTAAAATCCTTCCCCTCCTCTTATGAACCAAACATACATGTTGTTAAAAATCACTCTCCTTTTAAAATCTCCTCCCAATTGAGGTGTAACACACACAATAGTTTGATTCTCTGGTGGATGAATGTAATATGTATCTAGTGCAAGATTTGGATTTGAAGAAGAATTCATGCCATTGTTGTTTGGATTGTTGTTGTTTCTACTTCTCGCCATTGAAGAGATACAAGGCTGAGTTGGTCGAAACCAAGCTATGATACCATAACAACAAATCTATTGTCCATGATAAGTTAGTGAAGAATGAATGAATGGAGAATTTAATTAGAATTGGAACATTACAAGCTTTTATTTATATATATATATATATATATATATATATATATATATATATATATATATATATATATATATATATATATATATATATATATATATATATATATATATATATATATATATATATATATATATATATATATAGGGGACGACTCAAGTGAGAACACTTAATTATTATGAGAAATGAGAACAATGAATCACGACCATTAAATTTTGATTTTGTTGATTTTAATGGACTGGATTGGTTTCTCTTTCTAGGATCCTTAATATTTATTTTAAATCAACATAGAAAGAGAAACCAATCCAGTTCATTAAAATCAACAAAATCAAAATTTAATGGTCATGATTCATTGTTCTCATTTCTCATAATAACCAAGTGTTCTCACCTGAGTCGTCCCCTATATATATATATATATATATATATATATATATATATATATATATATATATATATATATATATATATATATATATATATATATATATATATATATATATATACACACACACGAGAGTTAGGTACCGTTTGACCTGATTTTTGTTGATTTATCTTCTATTTTAAAAGAGAAGTAGGGCCAAACAATAAAATGAGATCACTTTTTGAGCAAGTTATACAATGGCTCATACTATTGTTATTGATCGTTGTAGATGCATCACATCCTCTAAAGAACTGTTGCCTTCTTTAACCGGGCTTCCACTCCTTTAAAAAAAAGAATAATAAGCCATTACATTCCAACATCCTATAAAAGTGGTAATAAGATGTGATTTGGTGTATGTTAATAAATTACATCTTAAGTTGTATAGATACCAATCTTATTTATATTGATACTTCATTTTCATAGTTTTAGGATAAAAAGGAAACTACATAAATAATTGAATGTAAATAACCACGTATAGTATTGTGAGCCACACCACATTTCACCAATTGTTTCGCACTTTGTATGGCTTAAGAGGAACAAATGATGGCCCAGATCCTTCATAACAACAAGATATGGATGTTGCTATGTTAAGGTTAAAAATGTTACTAATTTATATATAAGTTTGTACCATTTCAGCAAATGCTTACATATGCACTACTCATTACTGACAATGAAAGCCTTTAATTTCAAATGTTTCAATCTTCATTAACTAAATAGAAAAATAAATGATAATAATACACACATGTACAGATAATTTCATTTAAGAGAAAAATCAAATCAAATCAAATCAAACAAAACCACTTAACACAGAGAAAACCACGTAGCATGTGTATACATGACTCAGCTTATAGCATTCCATATATGATGATAGAATTTAATTGAAGTTGATGGCCTAGAAAGAAAGAAACAACTAACCAACCGTCTTAACTACAGTTCTAAACTGACCACAGAACAGTTCTTAGCATTAATATAACGAACATGTCTGGTTTCTTATATCATTTAGGCTATAGTCATCAAAATGAAGTGTCTATCCCAAGCTTGCTACAGTTAGTTCAAGAATCACCATGAAATCACTTCAGGTGGCCCAAGCACCAGACCCGGAAAATCAGTCTGAAAGAACTGATCAAGTTTCGGATAAAAGCATAGTTATTCCCAACAAACATGTTACTATAGCTGATAGCATCAAAAGTGAAAGTTCAAGGTACTGTCAGATATATAATCCTTTATATTTTAGTCAAAGATGGTTCTCCTCCATGGCTCCTACTTTATCTTCTTAGCCCCCATGCTTTGAGGCTAAGTAGTAATTACCACTAGTTCTTTTTGTATGAAGGATTTTTTTTTCCGTTCTTTGTAGGTTTGTTGCTCCTCGAATCCCGACTGACTATTCGATTGAGGTCCAGGAAACCACTTATAATGTACACAAGGTATCGATAAACATCATAACATAAAGCCTTATAAATGTAGAAAATTATTGATCTTCTGATTTATCTCGGTAAAATTCTTTCAAATAGTATCATCAGCAGTGTGCATGAAGGACAAGATAGTGATATCATCATAACACTGTCTGAATTAGTAATCTCTCTTATCAATGATTGATACTGACGGATGAAGAGTACAATTTCTGTCCATAGAGCATAAACCATTTACTCTTTTCTTCCTAGTGTGTGTGAGTGCGTGCGCGTGTGGTGTGTCCATGCGTCTTTTTCCCACCACCCCTTTTGATAGGGAAAGAAGGAAAAAAAGTCCCTAAAGGAGGTAGACAGAACATCAGACATGAGTTGGGAATCCTTCATAAAAGCAAGCAAAACAGAAAAAAATAAAATAAAAAATGCCTTTACGTTACCTTAGCAAATTTTCTTTAAAACAAGATTAGAGTAAAAGCTTGGTCAAGTTGTTGCAATTAAAATGTATGAACTGAAAGTAAAGATAAAAAAGAAAGCAAACTTTGCATATAGCAACTTAATTGTTATTATGTTGCCTACTTTTTTCGTGTAACAGTATCCCTTGATATCAAAATGCGGCTACATAGGAAGGTTGGAAGCTCAGCCTCGGAACTCAAATTCTGGCAATACGCTCAAGCTTGAAAGCTTTCCAGGTGGATCTGAAACATTTGAAACCATTCTAAAATTCTGTTATGGTCTCCCGATAGACTTCAACTCAGATAATGTAGCTGCACTAAGATGTGCATCAGAGTTCCTCGAGATGACTGAAGAGCTAGAAGATGGCAATCTCATTTCCAAGACGGAAGCTTTCCTCACATTTGTCGTGCTTTCTTCATGGAAAGACACGGTTACTGTTCTGAAATCTTGCGAAAATCTCTCTCCATGGGCTGAAAACATTCAAATTGTTAGAAGATGCTGCGACTCTTTAGCTTGGAAGGCTTCTAAAAATGAGCCCACAGATGAGGATGCAGCATCAAGTCAAGATAGTTGGTGGTTCGATGATATGGCCAATCTCCGCATTGATCATTTTATGCGGATAATCTCAGCGATAAGAGCAAAGGGAATCAAGTCAGAGACCATTGGTAAATGTATTATGCAATATGCCAAGAGATGGCTACCAGGAATGCATGAGGAGTTGGAAGGGGTAAAAGGATACGGGTATGGGAAAAGTAATCTACAGTTCACTTTATTTAGCACGACGAAACAAGAGAGCACTAGACATAGCAAGGAGCAAACAACTATTATTGAGAGCCTAATAAGCATCATTCCTCCTCAACAAGAAGCTGTCCCATGTAAGTTTTTGTTGCAGATGTTAAAGATGGCAATGATGTATTCGGTATCACCAGCTCTCATTTCTGACCTCGAAAAGAGAGTTGGCATGGTGTTAGAAGATGCTGAGGTGAATGATCTTTTAATTCCTAGATATCAATATGGAGATCAAGGAATCATGGTCAAGTGAGTATGCTCAATTCATTTTTCCTATTCTTTGAGGCCCCAATAAAATTACTAACGACACTAATATCCATCTTTTTCTTTGTTCTATTATTTTCTTTTTAATTCGCAGCACGTCTAATTCACCTGAAGAATGCACTATGCACGACATAGATGTAGTGCAACGAATTGTTGAATACTTCTTGATGCACGAAAAACAGCATATGCAACAGCAACAAAAGTCTGGAAAATTCAATATAAGTAGGCTCTTGGATAATTACCTAGCTGAAGTTGCAACGGATCCAAATCTTTCAATTACAAAGTTCCATGTCTTAGCTGAACTGCTACCGGAACATACTCGATCATTTGATGATGGTCTATATAGAGCCATTGACACTTACCTAAAGGTTAGCCTTTCAATGCTTATTTTCTTGTGTTCCAGGTTTCAAGTGTTATAAAAGAGATTTCAATTCAAAACAAAGTTTTGACATTTGATATTGGCGTTTCTCTAGACCCATCCTTCACTGACTGACCATGACCGTAGAAGACTCTGCAAAATAATGAACAGTGAAAAACTTTCACTTGATGCATGCTTACATGCTGCACAGAATGATAGATTGCCTCTAAGAACTGTTGTCCAGGTAAAGTTTCCTGGATCTCTGGAACTTAGTTGTCAGTTATTTTAGCTTCCTACATTATAAATTCAGTTTAGAAACTGTCACCTGAACCAAAGTATACGGCGCAGGTTTTGTTTGCGGAGCAAGTAAAGATGAGGGCAGCAATGCAAGAGAAGGAACCAGCACAAAGTGGAATCAACTCAGAACACGAAGTAAACCAAATATCTGCAACTATTGACATCAAAACACTCAAAGCAGAACTCGAGAATGTAAAGTCCAAGATGGTTGAACTGCAGAATGACTACTTTGACTTGCAAGAGGAGTATAAAAAGTTAAGCAACAAAGAAAAGCCAAAGAATTCATTAAGCTTGGGCTTAAATTGGCGGAAGATCAAGAACTCCTTTCATGTAAAACCAGCAGGAGGAGAAACTAGAGATGGACAAGATACACCCGCGTCGCCAAACCGCTCTCGACGTAGATCAGCCCCGAGAAGAAGGGTCTCGACGTCTTAAAAGTATTTCAGCTTATAAAATCCTGTTGCAAGAGACATCCATATACTATTTTTTGTATAATTTTTTTATTCAAATTATGTTGCTTGTTTAGTAACAAAATCAGTCTCAAAATCAAAGTGCATACAGTTCATTAGCAATTGTAGAAAAATGAAACTAAAAACTGATTAACTTATATGCAAACAAACAAGAGGCGAAAACCTATTTTATTCTGAAATGAAGAGAAATAATACAACATATGTATACTTGTTTAACGCCAATCGTCTTCGCAAGGCGTTTAATCTAGTCTTTGACAAATTATCATTAGAACTTTTAGTTTTCGACTAGTAGTATTGTATGATACGAAGTATCTTGTATAATAGGATATCTACAGAAAAATATAAATCTTTGCTTAACACCTAAGCTACCATAAGTCCTCATTTTCAAGATCCACTTCAAAATTGCATTTGTTCTCTAAGCCTTGAATTTGAGATACTCATTATCTCAACCAGCTTCTTCAAAATCCTCGAGTCTTCTTCAAAGTAGCAATTCTTTCAATTATTTCTGAATTTTATTTTACTATTGAATTCTTGAACGAAGCTATATCTAAAAAAACTCCATGTTTTCACCTTGAAGAAGAAGCACCTTCTTTTTGCTTGGATACTCATAATTGTGGGCCTATATGCTTGCGGCTATTCAGTTGTTTGATTAGCTGTGATGGTTTTGATAATGACAACATTCAGTGTTTAGTGAAGTCATGATGACAACATCCTAGAGTGTGAAGTTGGTGGCGACAACTTTCTAACTCCTCTGATGTGATCAACTTGAAGTGATCTTAAGTCTCATTATTAAAAAGATTCAAAGTTCTAATTAATAAGAGTTCAGTGTATTTAGTAAAGAACTTGAAACTTTAGAGTTGTGAAAGAGAGAAAGTATGAAAGCTTGTTCGGTTGTATTTTTTCGAGTGACTCTTTGAATCCTCTCTTGTTATAAAATTACCAGAAAACATTTTAGAAGCTTAATAAATGGATTAGGGATGTGTTCAGATTAATTAGAAGCATTTTTACATGGTATAATGGACTATCCCATTAGGGTTAATCAATTAGTATCACTTTTGTAATGCCTATAATCGATTAAAGATACCCATAATTGATTAGTAGCGTTGTTGGTATAATTGATTTCTTTGTTTGGTTATAGAGATAAGCCTATGAAATATCTGTTTGGTTATTGAGATAATGATGTGAAAATTTCTGTTTGATTCTTGAAATTAATTGGTCAAACTCTTTACTAGGTTAGTGAGCCCAGGTTTAGAAGAGATCCGTTTTGTTTGGGGATCAATCTGAGTAAAATCTCTCATTTCGCTTGTAAGAAGGTTAATGAATCATAGGCATAACCTGCAAAAGCTGAGAGTTAATGATAAACTAGAAGAAATTATTGGGAGAGAAGAAATTAACTTAATAGGTCTGACAATGAACTGAACAGTTGGGCCTTCGCTCCTCAATTGGGTTCTATCATAGGAGGTATGTTAATTTTACTACATTTCACAAGGTGGGTAAGGAATTAAAGTAAGTAATAATAAGGTGGACAGAGACAAATTCATTTATGTAGAGATCAACACCCTTTTCGATGTTGAAGCTGTGCAGAACCACAGATCTACTAAGTTATGCATTTGCAAAGATGGGAGCACGGGTTGACCCCAACATATTATTTCCACCTGTAGAAAATAGCACCAAACCATGTCACACTATGTTTCTTCATGAGGTACTTTTGAATAAACGAGATGGGCACAGTACCATCCCTGTGATTAAGGTAAATATCTCAAACATGTCAAAGATAGCATAATCTTCAAAGACTTTTCAAGATAATCCCACGAGTAAACAAGTATGATGATAACCATAAAATCAGCTTCCACAAATGTCTGGCATTTCTGTTAAAGCTCCAAAAGTATGTTAAAAGAATTAATATCCTTTACATCCATTGAGTAAATATGAGAGTGGACAAAATAAGAAAAAGAAAAAAACAGAAACTTATGTTCTCCGAACATGTGTACCTTCTCAGCAAATTGTTCCAAAATTTTAGTTTTAATTACTTGTAACTGACTACAATAGCTGCCAGATCAAAGGGAGTGTTCTTTTTCACCATTACTGTGGTAATGTATATCATAGAGACCCAATCTGTACAGGATGCTTATTTGCTTGTGATAGCAGAATTGCAAGGAAACACACATAATATGTTCAAGGAGGAAGGGGAAATAACTATCCAACTTCTATAAGCAAAATTCTGGTAAGGAGTAACTTTGCATGTTTCTCTTAACTTGAGACTAGGCCTAACTCAATCCCAAAAAACATAAAGACTACATGAGTTGAAAAAGTTGCTTTATTCTTGAATAGCAAGCCGAGATATGTTGCAAGGAAATTCCCCCATTCCTGAATAACAAGATCAATGAATGTTTTAGGATCCATAGAAGAAAAATAGCTTATGATTAATAAGATCAATAGAATAGAGGGTGCATATAGAAAGGTGGTAACTTACTGGTCTTCTTATGCAACTAATGTAAACCAAATAGGACTGTTTTTCCTGTTGCACCTGCTCCCTGTTGCATCTAACACGAGTTGTGCTGAGGCAGACATCCCAGATGCTGCGGTTCTCTTCTGATTAGCAGGACACAGCCTTTTTCGCTTCACTGGTCCTGAAGGCAAGGTGTTTCCATCCTTGACATCTCCAAACTTTGTTTTATGACCATTACTCTTGTTCTTAGTTTTAGGCATGTGTAATTCACTCCGAACAGATGTAGGTGGCTCTGATTTGGTAATTTCAGACATCGCTAATCCACCGTGAGGAGTAACTGGAGACTCTACTTTGGCAAGAGGAGTCCCTTGTAAGTTTGACCTTGAGGACTTTGTTCTATTGCCTGCGCCCAGAGATCAGCCTTTCCTTCGGTAAGGTCCATATTGTTGTTTGTATCTTCATTAGGTCTATGTTTCTTAGAAGTCACAACTATGAAAGAACCCTACAAAAATATAACAACCATGCACGCGCATAATCACAAGTAAGTGTCATAATTGTTCAAGTAAAAGCCCGACCACAAATTGAAATGTAATGCAAGTCCTAGTGTCCTAAATTGAAACAGATGCTGAGTTTGCCAGAATATTTTCATTATCTGTTTCTTCTTTCTCTATGGAACCCAGTGTTGTCGACGGCGGATGGCGGTCCATGACGGAGATCCAAAATCCCGCCATACCGGTGGCTTCGCAGCACCGTTAGAGCAGAATATGGTAGTAAAACCCACAATATCGGCCGATATTTACCATTGCCGCGAGCCCGAAAAGGCGAAAACATCCATGTATATCCACTATGGCAGCCATGGGTCTGCTATTTGATAACACTGGTGGAACCTTCGGGGATAAAACTGCATCCATGTAAAGCAGCAGCCTTTCTTGTACCAGTTTTTGTTCTCTTTCCTGTAAAGCCTGTATGCGTTGAAACTTTGGGAGCACTAACCACCAATGATGAAGGGGATCTTTCCTTCCTTTTTGCTGGCAGGGGTATTGACGGAACAACTTCTTCGGGTTTAACCTTTTTTCGTTTAAAAGGAAATATTTTGGTCCTAATACCCCTAGCAGATTGTGATCAGGCCTGGAGTATGGTTGCTTTGCCAAGGTTATATGCTGTAATGGTGCAAAAAGACTAAAGGAAAGGATCTAAAGCTTGCATGCATATTTGCACTCACAATAACAAAATCTATGTAGTGCTTCCCAATTTCATTATCTTAAATAAGAAAATACAAATATTTATTCAAGAATATTAAACCAAACTAAACTAAAATAAAATTAGCAGCACAAAAATAAAGCAATAAAATTTTAATTATCGGACTCAACCTTTTCCATAAAGGATACCAGGGTGTTCTAGCCAAAAGGCTGATTCTATGATGTCAATATGTTTTACAATGACCTTTCCATAATTTTCAGAAGACTCTCCATTCTCCTGATGGATGAGAACATTGTCTAGCCTATCCCAAAAAACTGAGGATCCTAGTCGGAACATCACTGGCAATTTATTGTAGTCGATAGACAATTCCTCGATTTTTTTTTGCAGTTGAGCACCCTTTAAACTACGTTGAGCTTCCTTTTTGCTTTTACCAGATGCAACAAGCTTCCAGAAACAAGTGTTATATTGATTGTTTATGTGGCAATCCACTTGCCTCCATGAAAGATAGTCCAGTAATATCTCAGCAGATGGATAGCACACTGCTCGTGCATCAAAAGAAGGAGGGTAGTTTAACTCACTTTGAGGGAAGAAATCTTTCCATCTCATCACGTAAGTGGATGTGAAGAAAGACACAATGGCTGATACGATTTTACTAGCTCTCCTTCCATAAAGATCAGTGGAGTTCTTAAGAATGAAACTGTACTCATCACTAACCCCATAAGCAAATACTATATCCTGCCTAAATTCCTCTAAGACAGCCACTGCACATGAATTCATCAAGTTAAGAGCTCGATCATCATTTGGCTTCGCAAATTCATGTATCTCGGAAAATCTGTGGAAGTGGCATCCATCTATCCGAACTACAACCCATGTAGATGGCATCAACTTGCTATCAAATTCAAAGGACCTCACATACTCTGGTTTCACATTGTTAATCTCCTCTACAAAAACACCAAGCTCCTTCAAAAGAATAGAATGCTCATTCCAAAATCGTGGGCTTGCTATTTTCTTGGAATGCACTGTGATTATCTCTCTCCTTTGTCTTTTAACTGGAGCACCTGTTTCTGTGTACTTCACCACAGCCCCTACCATTGTCTTTAAAATACAGGAACCTTGTCGAAATATTGGATCCAGTGTATTGTAATTGACATTGAACTCGTCAAATAAAATATCATTTAAGTCACGTTTCTTGGCTCCATCCATGAACTCTTGTGCTTCCTTCTCATTCATCCCACGCTCAACAAGTCGCCAAAAGCATTGATCATACTGATTTTTCAAATGACATATATTTTGCCTCCACAAAAGATAAGCTTGAAGGGCATCTATGGATGCACAAGGTACAACTTGCCCATGGAAGGAAGGAGGAGAATGTAGTTCCTTCTGCGGAAAGAATTCACGCCATTTTCTCACAAAGACAGATGAGAAAAACGAAGAAATAATGGATAATACTTTGCTAGCTCGCCTTTCATAGAACTTGGTGCTTTTCTTGAAAACAAAGGTATACTCATCACTAAACCCATATGCAAGGACTACATCTGCAAACTCTTCGAGCACCGCAACAGCACAAGAGTTCATCAAATTCAAGAAATTTACATCATAAGGCTTGGGAAGTTTACAAGCATTGATCGAAACAAGGATGAAACTCGGAAACATCACCTCATCCTCAAGTTCAAAACCCTTGACATACTCATATTTGCTATTTGCCATATCTCACATAAAAATTTGTAAATCTGTTCTCTTTCTTCTCACAAGCAAACTATCATTCAGATGGTGGCCTTGTCTTCATGCAAGGAAGCAATACACTTATTCAGAAATAACAAAATTCCTGCATCAGTTTATTGACAATAAAAACTTCAATACAACCAACTCGTTTAATTAAACTAAATAACATAAAAAAAAATCAAAATGAAAGATAGTGAATTATAATTTCATTTCAGTAAGAACTAGGGTTAGGGTGGGAAAGGGCATTTCATGCTCTTTAACATGACCTAGGTCTGGTGGAAACAGTGAACCATACTTTTACTTTTAGGGACTGCATTAAAGGTACTAAGTTAGGGTTAAGTTCCCCTTTTGAATACAAATTTCATCAAATCGCAAATGAAAGGGATATACATGTATTGAAATCAGTCTGAAAACGTATGAAGATCCCTAAACAGTACTGTCGCGGAATAAAAAAAAAAAAACTAAAACAGAAGAAAAGAGAAACAGTACCTGTCGATGTATAAAAGAAAAAGCCTAGAATTATGGCGTTGGTGTACAGTGGGAATTGGGATCTAGATCATGCAGTGGTTGAAATTGTTATGGCGGCAATTTGTGGTGAATACCTGGCAATTAGGATTCGAATTTGTTTGTATGTTTACCATCTATTAGATTTTGTTAGCTCGGGCAGAATTACTAATAATTTTGTGGCTTAATATATATTTTCTCTGGTCATTAGTAAATATTCTTTTTTTAATTCATTAAATAATGAAATAATGAATGTATCTGGTCTTTTATGTAGACCAGATACATTGATTATTCAATGAACTTAAAAAGAGAATATTTGCTTATAATTAGGCCGGAGGAAGTATATTTAAAGGATCTTATTAACGAGTGCCCTCAAAACACTCTTTAAACATACTAAATAAAGAAAGTACTCTTTATAAAAGTCAACATTTCAATTTACAATACATTTTCAATGCAATGTTAATGCTAACTTGTGTCCCTAAATCCACAAGTAGAAATTTTATATTAAAAATAATAATAAAATTATTAATTATAAATTTGTATTAAATTTAATATATAATTTTCAAGAAAATTTTACTTTATTTATCTCTTAACCTGTGTCTTTGGGACACAAGTTAGCATTACTCGTATTTAAATGCATTTTGGATCTTTTAGGTGTTTATTTTTTTTTACTAGATTATAATTTTGGTCCCCCTATTTCGTCCAACTCATAAAATCAATTCTCCTATTTTATTTTTGGATCATAACAACATGTGTCATAACGACAAAAGTCCAAGAGAAAGATTACACCGGTACTATCCGGGAGAAAGAGATTCCCAATAAGTCACTTTCAAAGAAAGCACTTACAAAGTGAGGACAAACATTGATGAAATAGAAATCTTCCTGAAGAGTAATATCAATCTTGGCTAAAACATTCGCACATCTTACTTTGAAAAAATATAAATATTCCTGAAGAGTAATATCATTCTTGGCTAAAGCATCCGCCCACCTTTTAGGCGTTTTAAAAAACTGCTTCCCTAAAAAAATTTAAGATCAAGTTTCTTAATTTTGATAGTCTTTGAATTTTTGTGATTCCTGTTTGTGTACAAGGTGATAAAATCAAAGAGGAATAAAGAGAGAAAGTAAATGATAGCTACTATTCATTAAGGAAGAAAGAAATAATGATTGATACATTTATGACAACTACCACTAGTCTATTTATATACAAACAAAAGTGTCACACAGGCCCTGATAGAATAAACTTAACAACTAAGTTATCACTAGAATAATAAATACTAAATTATCCTCTAATACCATCCCTTAATTTAGAATTTCTAAAAACTAACTACACCAATTTCATTCCTTAGGCGAAGAAATTGATCTGTCTTGATTGCTTTAGTCAGAACATCTGCTAGTTGCTTCTTGGTGCTACAGTGCACAACTTCTAATACTCCATTCTGTACTTGACTTCTGAGAAAATGATATTTTGTCTCAATATGCTTGCTTCTCCCATGCAATATAGGGTTCTTGGCAAGATTGATTGCAGACTTGTTATCAATCATCAGCTTCAGAGGTTTATCTATCTTAACCTTCAGATCTTCCAATAGGTTCAGAATCCAAACATCTTGACATGCAGCTACAGCGCCTGCAATGTACTCAGCTTCACATGTTGACAAAGCAACAATAGATTGCTTCTTGGAACTCCAAGAAAGATGACCTCCTAGAAACTTAAACAAGTATCCAAAAGTACTTCTTCTATCAACTCTATCTCCACACCGATCAAAGTCAGAGTAGCTCATCAACTCTGATTCTGCCTTTCTTCCAGAAGGAAATAACACTCCATACTTCAGCGTTCCCTTAATATACCTCATAATCCTGACAGCAGCTTAGTAATGGGACCACTTTGGTTTACTCATGAATCTGCTGACCATTCCAACTGCATAACAAATATCAGGTCTAGTATTACACAAATACCTTAGAGAACCAATCAGCTGTTTGAAGGTTGTAGCATCCACATAATCACCTTCAGAATCAGAATCCAGTTTATGATTAGTTTCTGATGGTGTAGCAGCAACCTTAAAGTTCTGCAGCTTAAGTCTCTTCAGAAGTTCAAGTTCATACTTCAACTGATGCAAAATGATACCCTTCTCGGAGTACAAAATCTCCATCCCTAGAAAATATACCATATTTCCCAGATCTGTTATCTCAAACTCATTCATCAGAACTTCCTTGGACTTGACTATATCTTCTAGACAACTTCCTGTTAACAATATGTAATCAACATAGAGACACACCAGAATCATATTGCCTCCAGAATGTTGCACATAAACGCCATATTCAATTTCATATTTCTGAAACTTCTGCTTCTTAAAAAATGAATCAATCTTCAAATTCCAAGCTCTGGGCGCTTGTTTCAATCCATACAAGGCTTTATGCAACTTGTATACCATCCATTCCTGATTCTTTTTCACAAATCTAGGAGGCTGTGAGACGTATACCTTTTCTTGTAATAAACCATTCAGAAATGCAGACTTTACATTCAGACGCATCAAGGGACAACTTCTGTTTGCAGCAAGAGCAATCACTAATTTGATTGTTTCATGTCTAGCTACAGGTGCAAACACTTCAAAGTAATCTAGCCCAAGTTTCTGAAGAAAACCTCTAGCCACTAGCCTTGCTTTGTATTTTCCAATAGATCCATCTGGCTTCAATTTCACCTTGAAAACCCATTTAACGCTGATGGCTTTCTTCTCCTTCGGAAGTTTAATCAACTTCTAAGTCTTGTTTCTTTCTATAGCCTCAAGTTCTTCTTTCATGGCATTCAACCAGACTTTCTTCTTGAGAGCTTCTTCAATACCCACTGATTCAGAATCAACCAACATAGAACACTGAACGATTTCTCCCTTAGAATATACTTCAGTATCTTGCAGCATGTTGAAATCTGCAAACCTTCTTGGTATTTATCTGATTCTCTGTGGCCTCTGAACTTGTTCTGAAACTTCTAAAGAACCTCGAACAGTGTTATCTTCTAGACCTCATCCAGAATCATTACCTTCAGAAATACCACCTTCAAAACTACTTCGAGAAGCTTATCCTCCAGACCCTATGTCTTCATAGTTTTCCCTTCCAGAAGTATGATCACTATCAGATTCTGGATCATCGTCAGAATCTGGATTAGAATCAGATTCACTGTCAGAATCTTCCTCAGGTTCTGACTCATCTTCAAAGTTTTCAGAACTTGATTCATCTTCTGATTCTGATTCTGATTCGTCTCCAGAACTTCTTTGTTCTAACTCATTTTCAGAAGTTACTTCTAGTGTTGGCACTACACTAGAGTTTGATTGAGATTTACTCCAATCCCAAACTTTTGATTCTTTCACAATAACGTCTCTGCTGACTTCAACTTTATTAGTTTTTGGACAATAGAGCTTGTAAGCACCTGTACTGTGATACCCCACCAGTAACATTACTTTTCTTCTATCATCCAACTTTTGTCTCCTAGCTTCTAGAACATGTTTGTAATATACAGAAGCAAACACTTTCAGATGACTAACACTTTGCTTATCTCCAGTCCATTTCTCTAAAGGAACAATTTCTTTCAACTTCTTAGTGGGACACCTGTTCAGAACATATGCTGTTGTAGCAGCAACTTCTCCCCACAGAGTGTGAGGTAGCTTCTTCTCTTTCAGCATACTTCTGGACATATCAAGCAAAGTTTTGTTTCTTCTTTTAGCAAGACCATTGTGCTGAGGAATATATGGAGCAGTAACCTCATGTTCTATTCCATTATCCTCACAGAACTTCTGGAATTCTGTAGAGTTATACTCTCCTCCACCATTCGTTCAGAGAATTTTCAGCTTCTGACCACTATGCTTCTCAGCCTTCACCTTGAACTTCTGGAACTCAGTAAACACTTCATGCTTGAACTTGATGAGTGTTACCCATGTCATCCTTGTGAATTCATCCACAAAAGATACAAAATATTTGTTTCCTCCCAGTGAAGGTACTGGAAATGGTCCACATACATCAGAATGTACTACTCCCAAAGCATGCTTTGTACTTGGAACAACTTTTGATGTGAATGGTAATATGGGTTGCTTGACTTTCATGCATATCGCACATGACTTCTCAGGCTTCACAATCTTCGAAATACCATATACAAGCTTCTTAGAACTCATATGCCCTAGGCTTCTATAGTTCAAATGCCCCATCCTCTTGTGCCACAGCTTACTACCACCTTCAGTGCCTTCTGCACTAAGACACTTTGCTTCAGCTGTTTCTACATTCACTTTGAATGTTCTGTTGCTTCCCTGTTAAGACTTCATAACCAACTGCTGATTAGAATCATACAACGTCAGAAGATTATCCTTCATAATAATTGATGAGAAACCTTTCTCAATGAGCTGACCCACACTCATCAGATTGCTCTTAATGCCAGGAACATACCAAACGTCTTTGATTAGAAGATTATTCCCATTTTTCACTCTGACTTTGACATTTTACATACCTTCTGCATTAAGGTGCTTATCATCAGCACATTTGATTCTTGTTCTCCTTCTGGAGTCAAAATCTACCAGCCATTGTTTGTTTCCAGTCAAGTCATTTTAACTCAGAAGCCATCAGTAGAACAGGTTCATCATCAGAATCTCCTCTGGCTAAATTTGCTTCTTCTGATTTCCTTCCCTTGTTTTACCTACAATCTCTAACAAAGTGGTCAAACTGTTTACAACAGTAACATTGAACATTCTTCTTGTCGTACTTCTCATTTCCCTTCAGATATTTCTTCTCATCAGAAGTTAAGATTTTTTACTTCGAGAATCTATCACCACGTCCATTCTGCTTCTGGTCCTTCTTGACAAAAGAAGCTTTTTGAGCTTGCTCAACTTCCCTCTCAAAAGTTCTCTCAGTCAGACGCAACTCTTGTACTTCTAAATTGTTTTGCAACTCTTCTATTCTCATGGTTTTCAGATCTTTAGAATGTTCAATGGATACCACAATGTAATCAAATTGAGGGGTAAGCGACCTCGAAATCTTCTCAATGATTACTTGTTCGAAAAGTGTTTCTCCACAAGCTTTCATCTCAGAAACCTTCTTATTATTCTTCATGTTGAGATTTTCATACTGCTTTCTGAGAGACTGAAGCTTCACCTTTTTTACTGATGCGTCACCACCGTAACATCTGACCAGTATATCCCACGCCTCCTTCGACGTCGTCGAATCAGCAATCTTCTCACACACATTCGCATCCATACACTGATGGATGTAGAACAATGCTTTATGATCCCTCTTCCTTGTAGCTCTCTGCGCCTCTTTCTGTTGCATCTGCTGCAACCTGAACGTATCCTTCAGTGACAAGATCTAGAACATCTTGAGCACCAAATAATACACGCATCTGAATCATCCAACGATTCCAGTTTTTTCCATCAAACACTGGAAGTTTGGTATTCAAATTGCTTCCCCCACTCATCTTAAACCTTGTACAGTACACTCAGATTTTCACTCACACAGTGTTTCCCAAAAAAAACCACAGAATCATAAAATGTGATTCTGTTCAGATTTTGTTCAAAGATTCAACAAGAACCCATAATCAAAATCAAACACACACAGCTCACGTTTCACTCGTGTTTCCCGTGTATTTCCCGGTGGTTCTGGATCAGAACCGGAGCTCTAGATGCCAATTGTTAGTGTACAAGGTGATGAAATCAAAGAGGAATAAATAGATAAATCAAAGAGGAATAAATAGAGAAAGTAAATGGTGGCTGCTATTCATTACCAAAGAAAGAAATAATGATTGATATATTTATGACAACTACTACTAGTCTATTTATATACAAACAAAAGTGTCACGTAGGCTCTAGTAGAATAAACTTAACAACTAAGTTATCACTAGAATAATAAATACTAAATTACCCTCTAATAATTCCCTCCACTTTTACATATGTGACATGCATGATTAGGATAAATAATTATTTTTAATTAAATGACAAAGGTAATTAGGATATTTATTAATTATAGAATAAATTATAGTTAATTATTTTAATTACTACTTTTGTAAATTAATTAATTAATTAATTAAAATTTTAAAAAACATCCAGACCCGAGCTTTTGGCTTTTGGCTTGTGCCATTTAAGTGACATATGCATCTTCCTTGTGTTCTTTAGTTTTACATCAGACCCGAGCAAAATTGCTCCATTTAGACTATGGCTTGTCCTATTCAACTCATCATAATCTTCTCTATCCAGATTTGTAAAGGCGTTGCTCAGTTAATAGTTAATACCAAACTACTACCATTCCTTCCATACAGAAAGCTCTAGCCTTGTCTAGTGAGCTTGGTGGATTCTGTTAGTGTTATATTTATATAGTTAAGGAGACTATGATGATTATTTTATGTCGTTGTTTAGTTTCACAATATGCAATTGTTATTTGTATACTGCTTTTGTTAAATTAATTCCAATTTGAACTTTATTAGAATTGTTTTATGCATTGAACTTCAGTAAGAGATACTCGTGGAATTAAATTGGCTCTAATGGATTGACAATAGATGATGCAGAGACAACTTTATGATCTTTTACTGCAAAATTAGACTTAGCACCTTTTTATGCACTGGCTGCCACACATCAATTAATAACATTTGACACAGAATGAGGTTTTTTATTATTTGGCAATGACAAAAGTTGTTGGCCAAGTTGATACAACTAGGGTGACAATTGGATCCATTAAGTTAAAATCCATCTGATCCATCCACTAAAAAATTCATCCAATCCATTCACCACATACAAAATAAGTTAATGGATGGATTAAATTCATCCATTTATATACACGGATAGATCCAATCCATCCAACACATTTTGATAATCCAACGAATTATTTTTATTTTATACTTTAAATTATTATTTTTTAAAATAATAAAATTTGAAAATACAAAAAATCGGGTTTTTTCATAAAATTGAAATATTGAGTTTTTTTCGAAAAAACAAAAAATCAAGTTTTTTCGAAAAAACAAAAAATCGAGATTTTTTCGAAAAATAAAAAAATCGAGTTTTTTTTTAAAAAATGAAAAGTCGAATTTTATTTCGGAAAAACGAAAAAATCGAGTTTTTCGGTAAAACGAAAAAAATCAAGTTTTTTCGGAAAAACGAAAAATCGAGTTTTTTTTCGGGAAAACCGAAAAGCCGAGTTTTTTCGGGAAAATGAAAAGTCGAGTTTTTTCGAAAAAACAAAAAAACCGAGTTTTTTTTAGAAAATCGAAAAGTCGAGTTTTTTTGGGAAAAACAAAAAATCGAGTTTTTTCGGAAAAACAGAAAAGTGAGTTTTTTTTCTGGAAAACGAAAAGTCGAGTTTTTTTCTGAAAACAAAAAGTCGAGTTTTTTCGGAAAAACAAAAAAAATCGAGTTTTTTGGAAAACAAAAAGTCGAGTTTTTTTTCAGACAATAAAAAAGTCGAGTCTTTCGGAAAAACAAAAAAATCGAGTTTTTTTCAGACAATCGAAAAGTCGAGTTTTTTTGGGAAAAACAAAAAATCGAGTTTTTTTCGAAAAAATAAAAAGTCGAGTTTTTTTCCAGAAAAACGAACAATCGAGTTTTTTCGAAAAAATGAAAAATCGATTTTTTTCAGAAAAACAAAAAATTCAAGTTTTTTCGAAAGAACAAAAAATCGATTGTTTTTCAGAAAAACAAAAAATTAGTTTTTTTCGAAACAACGAAAAAAATATTTTAGAATATTTAAATTATATTTTTTTAAAATTTAAAAAAATATTAAGAATTTTTTAATTATTTTATGGATGGATGGATATCCATCTATTAGAAATATGTTAATGGATGGATTTTATTCTTTAATGGATGGATTGGATTTTTATTAAGAGAGTTTAATGGATTGATAATGTATTAATGGATTGATTTGGTTCATCCATTAACCATCCAATCCATATCCATCAAATCCATTCATTTTGCCACCCCTAGATACAACACTATGTTATGTATTTAATTAGGCCAGAACAAACCTATGGAGGAAAAATGAGTTTTCCTTATTACATGATGTTAAGCTAAATTCTTCCATAAGTTTAGAAGAATGCAAATTGTATATCTTATCTTATTTCCAACATTTATATGAATGGTTGTGTAGTTACCTAAATTGTTGAGAAGGTTGGAAGGCAAAGAACCCAACCAACATTGTCCTGAATATAGTTCAACACATAGTCACGAGGTTCGCAATTCGCTTCGATTCGTGGTACGAATTTGGGTATGCGGTTCGCCACTCTAAAAAAATTAAGTACGCATGGGGTATACATAGTCGGTATGCAAGAATTCTTGTTGAGCGCGGAATGAATGAAACTAAAGCTACGAGAATCATGCTGAGCGCGGAATGAATGATACTAAAGCGCAAGAATCCATGGTTAATATAATCATATTCAGTCCTGCATAAATTCTGTTGTCGAAAAAGCTATAATAATCTTGAAACTCCAGTTCATCAGGTTGCGCCAACCTTGCAACCTTCTTACCGTGGTTGACACATTTTAACAAATGTTTAAAAGAGTAATTGAAGATTTATGTTATCTCTCTCTCTCTCTCTCTCCCACACATGCATGGTCTAGATACAAAAGTAGCAGTGAAAGGTCTAATGTGCCTCCCAGAAAACCATCAGGCACGAAAGCATTTGCAATAGCAAGGACATATAGGAAAACATACGACACGTGAATCTAGGAAGACAATTCAGGGACATGTGAACTCAGGAAGTTGGTGCTTCAACATCGAATGAAGTTTTTCTTATTGTTCGTCGCGAGTGTATAGCTTTCTCTCTACGAACGGAGGCATATTGGGTCACTATATCATGTTTAATTCTTTCTTGGTTATCTGCAATTTTTCCTATAATCAAACAAGAAAAATCATGTCATAACCAAAGAAAGCATTGCCAAACTAAACAAAAAAAAAAGATTACAGATAACTCTAGATTTTGTTATGGACTAAGGGTTCGGATTTTAAATTTTGGACTATAGAACTAGAAAAATACGATGCAAAAACAATGCATGTACGGATCCTAAGCTCCAATGTTCAAAATTTCAAAGCAAATCGGTTTAGGACAAAGAAAAATGACATATCAATTGGATTTAAGTTTAATGTATCATACCTATAAACTATTTAGATAATGTGCATGCATGTCAAATCAAAAAAAGAAAAGAGAATGAGTCACTTACCAAATGTTTGCTCTATTTGATCTTAGATTGACAACAGTGTAGTGGAGTAGAACTTTAAAGATGTGCTAAGCTTCAATGCAATGGAGTAGAAGTTCTGAGAATGTTTGAAAAGAGATAGAACTATAGTATACTCTAATTTGCTCTCGATGACTTTGGTTTTGCTCTATTTGCATAAATAAAAAAGGAAAGGGAGAAGTAAAGGCGCGAATAGAAGGTCTGGATTCCAATCTCTATAGAAAATCCAAACATTAAACTCAGGTTCAAAAATTGGGCATATGTGTTGTATGTTGAGACACGTAAGGAATTCAATCTCTATGACTTATATGCTTCAAAGTCTAAATTGTTTTTAACTCTTGTTTTTTCGTGTTTCAAATAGAGCTTGATTCATATTAAATGCGTCTTAATTTTAAAATCCAGATTTTAAGGATATTTTTAAATTTTCGCTAGAGTGTGAGTAGGTCAGAGGGTATTGAACAATCTTCTAAAATTTATCTTTTCTTTCCTAATAGACGATATTCAGTTATTCGAATATTCAAACCTATAATGTTTAAGTTCATTGAAGAAAAAGGATTACAATAATTCTTTTAAAGTAAATCACTTTCAACAACAGTATATATATAATATATGTCTTCTGCAACATAACTTTCAAAATGAACCCCTTTCGGACCTCTATCACACATTGAAGAAAAGACCAAAATAAATGGCTCTTCAAACGATTCAGAATGAAAAAGAGAATAGAAAAATAAAAGTATATATAACATCCTCATTCTATTGAGATCGAGCAGACATTGAAAACAATTCTTGCCTTCTATCATTTACAATATACTTATATATTGTGTATATAAAACAAAGGAGCTTCATTGGGGAACTAATGAAGTAACTTCTCCTTACTCTGGAAGTCAAGTTTTATGATTCCTTCTTCTTAACCTGGTAGGGGTATTTCTGATATATTGAAATGCTACAGACCACGAGTGGAAGAGCCACGACACAATATAATGACGGCGGTTTTCCTTCAAAAATGAATTGTAGTAATGCTGTTACGAGTAAAGCTGAGACAATGACAAATCCCTGCGACAACAGTGAAGGAAAACCACTTAAGTAAATTTGCACAAATCAGAAAATATGAAGGATATCTTTTTCCCAGAGTCCTGGTAAAATGAGTTTCGAAGTCATAGAATTGTCATCATGTTCAGTAACTGCAAAGTTCTTCTATTTCATATGGTCCAGTATCAAATTATCAATAACTCAAGCAAGTACCAAAAAAGATGTGCAATTACTGCCTCTATAGCTCCACCAGTAAAGTGAAATAATAATCCCTCTCCAAAAATAATATATATTAGATAGAATGTTGATTAAAGCCACTAAAGCTAAGAGAAAACTAAATCATATCATGAAATAATACAGAGATATAGGGTTGGCTTGGTGGTTGGAGTGAGCGACGTGAAGTTGATGGTTCTATCCCCACCCACAATATAAAACTAAAATACTAACATTTGTTATTAAAAAAACAAAATCAAATGCAGAGAAGCTGTTTCCTACAATCAACCACATGATATAGGATGTGAAAACAGTATTAACTAACAAGGACCAGCTACCATCTGATGACAGTTTTCATCCGTCATCTGTGGATAGTACATCCCAAAACTAATTGAGCTCACAAAGTAAACCTTACCTTTCGAACACCACCAGCATGGCTTGTAACTAAACCAACAAGAATTCCACCAAGGGCATTCAAAATTACTGGGATCTGAAATGAATTAAAAACAATATGCAACTGTTCAAGTTGATGTAGATCAATATATATTAAAGACAGTTACTACGTGAGGATAACAATGCCCGTGACAAGGCACTAAATAGTCCGTATTGTAGATTTTGAATTTTTTTTAACACACTAATCAATACAATTAACAAGTTGATAACACTTTCATCAGCTAGAAACACAAATGTATGTGATTTAACTCGATGCAAAAAATAAAAATTCCAGAACCACAGATGCAAGGCATTTTAGTCATGTTAGTGAAAGTTGATATGCAGTTAGGGTAATCAACAGAAACTATTAAACCCTCCTCTCCAAAAAAATTGATATTGATTTGATCCTGAAAACCTATTGGTCCAAATTTACATGTACATGCATGTGATTAGGATAGAGGGTGTGATTTTAATTTTCAAGACTGATGTGATGGTTGTATTAGCTTTTACAGGCAGGGACAAAACAACAATCTAACTGGCTCCAAGGAATTTTATCCCAAAAGAAAAATATCGGTAAGAACATTACCCAAGTTAGAGCAGTCCAACCATGAAAAAATCCATGACGTCTCATAGCTTCCCCATCTGGAGATTTCAAGGTACTGGTAAGCAAGCATATACTTCCAACAATAGACATTTCTACAGTCATTAGGTATGATGAGTGTTTCTTAACCTGTGACAGAAGAAATCAATTGGATGAATAAAAATATTAATCAATTCAGAAAACTTAGGTTTGAACTGAAAATTGAAAGTTCTGGTAACCTGAGAAGCCCATTGGCACAGGGAAGAAGCTAGTCCAGAGAGCACTGAAGCAATTAATACAGGAATTATCCCATAGAATAAAGCTTGATCAGCATTAGCACTAGTAGAATTTTTGTTAGAGCCTTCACCAACACTTAGTAAAACTGCTGCGGCTAATAACAAGAACAAGGCTCCAATTTGTTGAATTGTTTGTTTTTGCCTGTATTAAGTATTAGAATTCAGGTTTATTGCTAGATTTATAACAGTCTGAATATGAATGGTAGATGTAATAAGTTGCTAACCCCTAACCTCATATTCCAATTTTATTTAATAATCAGGTAAAGTACTAGTACTACAAGTATAAGTCCAAGCCTTCCAAAACAGCAAGACAAATAAACTTAACCCTAATTTTTTAACACTCTGCCTCCCGTTAATAACCTTATACCAACACTAAGCTTTAACTTGTTTCAAATAGCGGAGTTACGGACCTGGCATAAAACAACATATCCAGTTTTAATAGGAAGCTGTCATCAAGAAGAGAAAACAACTTGAACCATCCAAGTGCAACCAAGTGAAGAGAAGCAATGCTGAATGACCCAGAGGCCAAAAAAAGCACATGGAAGAAATACAGATACCAATCAAGAGAAGAAGATAAGAGAAACCACTTAGAAGAATCTCCCAGGAAAAACCTGTTAGGTAACACCGCCCAAGACGTTGTTACTCAGCTCATTAGCTGGTTGGAAATAGTTAGGTTGGGATAGATAGAGGATTAGACAGTAATGTATCCAAGTAAGAGGAAGGGATTCGAACGAGGATTTCTTGTCATATGAGAGAAAATAAGGATGTTGAGGCTAGGGAGGTTGCAGACCTTCAAAGATCTGCAATATTGTAATTAAGAAGATTTTCCCAGAAAAGGGTCATAAGATACCAGGTTCCTAACATCATCCTAAGAAAGTGCTACAGATCCATGCAAATTACTGAACAAGAAATCAACATCATCTAGAATGCCGAAAAAAACAGCAAGTGAAGTACGCCAAACCCTACAAAACATGGTTGAAGATGCTGGAAAACACCTAACTTCACATTTCTGACCTCAATTTGACACAGAGTTCAAGAAAGTGACTGGCCTCAAAGAAAACAGCTTGCACAAAAGTTACACCATGACTGGCCAAAATCACAAGAACCAGGAACAACTCCTGCTCTACAGAATAGATTAACTTCAATTTTTTATGCTGAAACAATGGCTAATGAATGAAACCATTAACTTAACACATGGATAACAGTTTAACATCTCCACTTAGATATATTTGAACAAATGGGACTTTACAAAAATAGCAAAGATATTAACATTTGTTATAGCAGGAGCATACCTCAACATGAAATATGTAAATAATGCAGTGAAAAATATTTTTGTCTGATTCAGAATTGAGAATGTGAGTGAATCAAGATTCTTGTAAGAAATCTGCAACAAACTATTTTGCAGTGCATATATAGCTGCAGGAAGTGCTGATGCAGTCAATGCACCGACCAAAGTCCATTCTTTATACATTCTTCCCAGACTACCTTCTTTTGTCATGAAGTACAATGCAAATATAACCTAAAAAGCAGATTAAAAATACACATAAATTTTCCCAATAATAATAAAAAACCATGTACAGTACATGCTTTCTGAAAAAACATGCCAAATCCATTCGGTACATTTCAAGAGTTACCTTTGCAGCCTCGCATGCCAAAACGGATGAAGTCACAATAACTTCACGGCTGTTGGAAGAGGGAAAAGTAAGTTATTAAGGCATTCTTCACATGGTCATTCACAATAGCAATGTTAATTCAAGGATCATGCATAAGGAGATGAATGACTAATGATATTAAATCCATCAATCACATGGAGAAATGTATTTTTTAACCTAAGTTAAAAGTGACATCACAGACAAGTTATGATGACTAGTTGATTACTATACTAGTGACAAATTCATAGCCATGTTTGAACACATAACCAGATATGTAAGCCAGTATCATACCATATAAATTTGGTGCTGATACAGGCAGGATGAAGTGTGAATAAGATATAAGATAAGAAATCTACAATGACATTTGGTGATTTTCGAATCATCGGTATCTCTTTTCATTTTGATGTTTGAAGTTCATCTAGGAAAAACTAGGCATCACTGATTAAATTTTAAAAGCAAAGTGCTTATGTTATGATTTATGCTTTTGTTAATTCTGAAAGTTTCGTAAAAACGATGAGTCGTTGTTTTTCAGAATTTTTTGTACTAGTACCCATGCTTTGGAAAAATGAAGGCACACACTTGCTAAAACCACAATCCTATATAAAGAAAAAGAAATGTATCCAAATCTAAACAAGAGTTGATAGCAAAACGATCAAATATAAGCTTATAAAAATTAATTCCAGGCCTCATATATAAGAAGAAGAAAAAAATGCAAGGGCTATGCTAGGTTTGTGCAAACTAATATCACAATAATGGCAATGAAAATCATAAAGTAGTTTTGGACATAGTCAGAAACTAAAACCATAGACAAGGGTATACAAGTGGTTGTTGCCTTCTCATTTAAACTCATCTTGACCGAAAATTCCAACTTCTTAGCCGATTAATTGCTACCAGCAAAAAAAGTGTGAATAAATGCTGAATTTCTAGGATCCTAATTCAGGATAAAACCATGCTCTACTCAACAGTAAGGCCATCCACATGTTTAACAGAAACATCAATAAAATTGAAGATAGAATCCCTCATTTCTCTTCCACTTCCCTCCTTTCCCCTCTAACCAACAAAACATGGATACTCTAAAATATATGCTGTATCGTATCTGATACATACCAATACGTTGATACACTCGGATACCCCGCTGATACTTATTGAAGGAGTATCCTATTTTTTTATTTAAAAAATAAAAAATTCCGATATGTCTCAATACTCCGATATGCTGCGGATACAGCTAGTTAATCTCATGAGTATTCATATTTCTAGAACATGAATCAATCTTCCTCATCCTTAATTCTTCTTTTCTCAACTTTAATTACCTCATCACTTTCATTTTTCTATTACAAGAATCAAACTTTTTCTCTAATTACTTTTCTCATTTGGTTTCTGTTAGAGAACGATCTAACTAATGTTTAATTTTAATTTTTTATATACATATCTTAAACGTATCGTATTCTAAAATTTTCAATTACTGACGTATATCCATATCGAATATGCATCTAATACCCGTATCGTGTCCGTGTTTCATTGCCTCTTACAAAACACTGTATAAAGATATTTATTCTTTTTTTTCATTTGATCAACTTCAAAACACCTCCATAGGATATATTCTTTTCTTTATAATTGATCAACTAAATTCCTTCTATTCTTTTTCCTTTGTGTCAATCGGAATTCTACATAGCGTTATCAGAGCAAGAGCTAACTTTAATATGTTTAGATATTTAGCTTAGTCATTTGAATTATGTTAATCTTGTAACAATCCTACTACACCTAGTCACAGCCAATCTTACAAATAAAACTGCATAGTGCATATTTCACATAATGATCCAAACAGTGATTATTTACTATGCCAAACCAAAAAAAAGACGAACAAAATCTCACTCTTAGAACATAAAGTTGAATTTGAGAAGGTGAAAGAAAAACCTGATGAAGCGTTTGGAAATCAAAGGTTGAGCACCGTATTGGAGAGCGAGGAGAAAGGAAAAGAGAAGAATCCTTGCGTTGCTGCTCCGAGTGGCTCCTCTAGACTTGGGGGGAGCCATTCGAAGGCTTTGTGTTTAGCTTTCAGTTCTGATTCTTCTGGTTTCGATTCTCCGGTATGGCGATCGACGGATACCCAATACAACGGCCGCAACGACGTCGGTTACTGCTTACAATGCCATGCCCGCGAGTAAACGACGTCGTTGCATAGGGCAGTGCTTTTTAAGGAAAGTAGTCTAAGCAGATTAAATTAGCAATGAACGAAAAGTTAATGATAAATTAAGATTTTGAATAATGCAGATTTTTAGGAAGGTTAATAAACGACGTCGTTGCATAGGGCAATGCTACTTTTTAAAATGTTGCCTAAGCAATAATTAATAATCAAAGGCAACGGGTTCATAACCAAACCAACCAAATAAAAAACCGCAAACCAAATCAAACTAAATTGAAATTGCAAAAAAATCGTATTTGGTTCGGATTAGTTTGGATTAACTTTTAACAGAATAGCAAGAAGAAGAAGAGAGAATATTGGATAAAGTTGGAGAATTGAACTCAGCCACATAAAGTGTGATGGAAAAGTATATATACAAAAATACAAAAAGAGAAAAAGAAGGGAAAGCTAATTCTATTTGTTATAGTTAATCTAATTAGTTAAAGCTAATTAGCCAATTAATTAACACATCTTAATAGCCCCTCTCAAGCTAAGCATGGTAAATGTTGATCATGCCAAGCTTGGAAACAAACTTGTTAAAAGTAGCAACCGGCAATGCTTTGGTAAGGAAATCAGCCAACTGATCATGTGTTGAAATTGGAAGCAACCGCAGCAAGCCTTGTTGGAGTTTTTCGCGAACCAAATGACAATCGATCTCCAAGTGTTTGGTGCGCTCGTGAAAAACAGGATTGGAGGCGATATGCAAGGCACTTTGGCTATCACAGTATAAAACTAGTGGCTTAGAACATGTTATGTGCAGTTCTTTCAATAAGAAAGTCAACCAGAGCAATTCACAAGTGGCAAAAGATAATGCTCGATATTCAGCTTCGGAAGAAGATCTGGAAATTGTCTGTTGCTTCTTAGCTCGCCACGAGATGAGAGAAGATCCTAGAAAGAAACAGTAGCCAGAAATAGATTTCCGTGAATCTAGGCAGCCTGCCCAATCTGCATCGGAGAAGCCCAGGATCTGGAACTCAGATTTTCTGGAAAATAAAAGTCCTCTTCCAGGACTGCCTTTCAAGTAACGCAACACACGGCAAGCAGCTTGGTAGTGGACCATGGTTGATTTATGGAGGAATTGAATGAGTTGCTGAGTTGCATAAGTGATGTCAGGTCTTGTCGTGTTCAGATAGAGAAGACGACCAATCAATCTACGATAAGAACCAATGTCATCAAGAAGTTTGCCACTGTCAGCATGTAGTTTGATTGAAGAATCAAGTGGTGTGGCTGCCGGTTTAGAACCAAGAAGACCCGATTCATGTAACAAATCAAGGCAGTATTTTCTTTGAGACAAGGAAATACCCTCCCTTGAATGGGCAACTTCTAAACCAAGGAAGTACTTTAACAGCCCCAAGTCTTTTATGCTAAAGTTAGTATCCAAACAAGTCTTGATCTTGTCAAACTCATCCATTGAATTCCCATCCAGAATTATATCATCAACATATACTAAAATGGCAGTAAAACAGTTGGAATTTTGGAGAATGAATAAGGAGTAATCAGAATTTGACTGTTTGTAACCTTGTTTAATAAGAAGGGCAGTTAACTTTTCATACCATTTACGACTGGCCTGTTTCAAACCACCAATTTGCAAACTTGGTTAGGCTTGTCACAAGAAACCCCTTCTAGTATGGTCATGTATACGTCTTCTTGCAAGTCACCATGCAAGAATGCGTTGTTAACATCAAGCTGATGAAGGTACCAACCATGGATTGCAGCTGCAGCAAGGAGAGTTCGCACTGTAGTCAGCTTTGCTACTGGAGAAAAAGTGTCAAAAAAATCCAGACCCTCGATCTGATTGTACCCTTTTGCCACTAATCTGGCTTTGTATCTCTCGATAATGCCATCAGCCTTGTGTTTAACTTTAAACACCCATCTACTTCCAACTGGCTTGACATGAGGTGGTAAGTCAACTATGTTCCAAGTTTGATTCTTGTTTAATGCCTCTAATTCAGATGCCATAGCCTTAATCCAGTGATCAGATAAGCATGCCTCTTTGTAATTCTTTGGCTCAGTATTATGTAAAATAGAAGAAGCAAACACACGATGTGACTCAGACAGATTAGAAAGAGAATCAAATTTTGAAATAGGATAGGAGATATTTGTGTTACCTGAAGATGATCTGCCAGCTGAATTGAGTGAGGAATTGTACACATAATCTGAAAGGTAAGCAGGTGCACATCTATTTCTAACAGGTCTGGAATTTTGGGATGGTGTAAGGACATGATCATCAACAGGTTCTGTATTTGTGACAGTTTCTAAGTTTCTATCAACAGGTTCTGTATTTATGACAGTTTCTAAGTTTCTGTTGGAATGTGGTGTTTCAAGAGGTATACGAATTTGTGGAGTGGGTGATTGATTGTTTTGTAACAATTCAGGATCAATGGTATTTTCCTGTGCACAGAGTTCAATGGAATCTTCAAAGGGTATGGGTTGGTTGGGATTTGAATGATTATGGGATATTGTAGGATCAGTATGGGTATTTGTTTGGGAATTGTCAAGGAAATCAGATGGATTGGCAGATTCATCTTGGACATTTGGTTGAAGGTTTGTAGATGAAATTTTAAAATCAGTATGAACATGGTAATCCCAAGGGGGATTATGATCACTTTGGGAAGGGAATATATGTTCATAATGTGTAACATTCCTAGAGACAAAAATTTCATTACTGTGCATATCATATAAAACAACACCCTTCATGCCACTTTTGTATCCAATGAAGATACATTTTCTACTTCTGGGCTCGAGTTTGGTTCTGTGATTATGCAGTGTGGATGCAAATGCTAAAGAGCCAAAAACTTTAAGGGAATGTAAATCAGGGATTTCTTTATGTAGAATAGAATAAGGTGATTGATTGTTAAGAACAAGAGTAGGTAATCTATTTATGATAAATGTGGCATGTAAAATGGCATAAGACCAGAATTGCTTTGGTAATTTGGATTGAAAAAGCAATGCTCTACCTACATTCAAAAGATGTTGGTGTTTTCTCTCCACTCTACCATTTTGTTGTGGAGATTCCACACAACTAGTTTGATGCACAATACCTTTAGATGCAAAAAAATCAGGAATACTAAACTCAAGACCATTGTCAGTTCTGACAGTCTTGACTTTAGCTCCATATTGTTTTTCAAGAAGAGTAATGAAGTGAATGACATGCTGCCTTGTTTCAGACTTAGATTTCATTAGAGTAATCCATGTAAATCTACTACAATCATCAACAGCAGTCAAAAAATAAGAATGGCCATGTAAAGATTTCACAGCTAGAGGTCCCCAAATGTCAAAATGGATCATATCATAAGGGTGCAAGGCTCTACTAGTGCTGACAGAATAAGGAAGTTTTCTTTGTCTAGCATAATGGCACACATCACAAACATCTTTATTATTTATAACAATGAAGGGATACATGGAGTGTAAAGTTGTCAATCTATTTGAAGATAAATGGCCTAACCTAAAATTCCAAAGAGCTCTATCAGGTAAGGAAGTAATATGGGTTGATACATGATTAGAAACAGTGTGTAAATGCTTATCTCCTAAGGCCAAGTAATACAATCCATCCCTCCTTTAAGCTGAACCAATCATCTTCAGTGATGTGTTATCCTGAATAAAACATTGAGATGCAGAGAATTTGACATTGCAGTTAGAGAGTTCACATAACTTTGACACAGAAAGAAGATTTAAGGAAAATTCAGGAATGAATAAAACATTTGACACAGAGAAATCAGAGGAAAATTTAATAGTGCCAGAGAACTTTGCAAGTAAGGAGTGACCATTAGGTAGTCTAACAATGATAGGGGAAATAGCATTATAATGGTGAAACCAATGACCAGACCCACAAATGTGGTCACTAGCTCCTGAATCAATGATCCAAGGGTTATAGGTAGAGGAGGGAGAAGAAAAAGGAACATTACCTGCTGATGAATGACCAGCAGTGACTTGATTTGAGGCAGCACTTCCTGTAACTTGATTAAGGCCAAATTTCTGAATTAGTTCCATTAAAGCATTGAATTGATCTTGAGTCACAGCTGCACTACCACTTTTTGTGTCATGAGGGATGGGAGCAGATCCAGAATCGCTTCCTTCTGAAGAAACATTGTGTGCAGAATTGGAAAATTGCTTCTGCATATGAGGTGGAACACCATGTTTCTTGAAGCAATTATCTACTGTATGATTTGTTTTGCCACAGAAGGTGCACACACGATTGCCAGTCTTGGAAGGGTAGGATTTGGAGTAGAATTTCTTACTATCAGCAGCATTAATCAATGCCTGTGATTCATCATTCAGAGTGGGTAACTAATGTTGTCTTTCATGTTGAATGACCATAGAAAAGATCTTGTTGATTGGAGGCAATGGATCCATCAACAAGATTTGGGATTTAACAACAGCAAAATGATCATTCAATCCAATTAAAAACCTAATAATGTGTAGCAAATTGTGATTAGAACGTGCACTTCGCATAGCTTCACAAGCACACTGAATACGGCATGTACACATAGGCATAGGGAGATATAGATCAAGTTCTTCCCAAAGAATCTTAAGACTGGAAAAGAAATCAGTTACCGATTTGTCTTCTTGCTTGAGATTGAAGATTTCTTGTTGCAGTTCAGATATACGGATAAGGTCACCTTGCGAAAATCTCTCCTTAAGGTCGTTCCACACATCAACTGCGTTTTCCATGAATACGATCGATTGAGCGATAGATTCAGAAACAGAGTTCATAATCCAAGAATGTACCAACATGTTGCATCGATTCCAAGCTCAAAAAGATGGATCGAAATGATCAATAGGAGGAGGAAGGATTCCATCAATGAAGTCGAGCTTCATCTTTCCACCAAGGGCTCTCTTCATAGATCGCGCCCAAGAATGATAGTTTGATCCTGTGAGTTTCGGAGAAACCGTGACTGAGCTGGGACCGTCGCTGGGGTGAACAAAGAACGGCAAATGAGGATCGGAAAGGGGATCCAGCGGTGGATTCCGCGGTGGTGCCATGGTGAAGAACAAGAATGATGAGATTCAGAGATAACGATGCGGAAGATGGATCTTGATAGTGAATGATACCATGATGAAATAGTGGAAACAGTTCATAACTAACCACCAAATGCAACAGAATAGCAAGAAGAAGAAGAGAGAATATTGGATAAAGTTGGAGATTTGAACTCAGCCACATAAAGTGTGATGGAAAAGTATATATACAGAAATACAAAAAGAGAAAAAGAAGGGAAAGCTAATTCTATTTGTTATAGTTAATCTAATTAGTTAAAGCTAATTAACCAATTAATTAACACATCTTAATAGATTAACTTTTAACAAAATCGCACGGTTCAATTTGATTTGCGGTTTGTATTTTTAAACCGAACCAAACCGCATTATGTTACAACTTAACTTTTACTTAAATCACATTCAATCCAAACTTAAACCTATTATACCTTAACTTTATGATTACGAACAATTATCTCATCCTTACACATATGATTTCAGTTCCGATATTCCCAAATCTTTAAGAGCATTATCCCACATTCTTTGCCACATACATCTTCTCTCTTCTTCTATAATCTCTACCCTCTTATATTCTTTCTTTTTCACCATCTCATTTTTATGCAAATGTTCCATATTTCAGTTTCGTTTTTATCACACATCTTCTTCTCTAATCTCTCGACTCTTTCGTTTTTTTTTCACCTTCACTAATCTCCAGTCTTTTTTATTTTTTGTTTCATTATAATGATTTTTATATTGCTTTATGCTATTATTTTATGTTTATTCTTCCACTTTTGTCTAATTTAATTTTTACATATGGAAAGTTGTTGTTAAAATATGACGAATTTTGTTGTTATTTGATAATGTTTTAATGTATAAATACAAAATTATGTTGTCATATATATGTGTATGTATCGCTTAATAAAATATTTGTAAAAAATTGAACCAACTGAATCGAACCAAACCAAACCACACGATTTTTTCTCTTGCGATTCACCCCAAACTTAAACCTATTATACCTTAGCTTTATGATTACGAACAATTATTTCATCCTTACACATATGATTTCAGTTCCGATCTTCTCAAATCTTTAAGAGCATTATCGCACATTCTTTGCCACATACATCTTCTCTTTTCTTCTATAATCTCTACTCTCTTATATTCTTTCTTTTTCACCATCTCATTTTTATGCAAATGTTCCATATTTCAGTTTCGTTTTTATCACACATCTTCTTCTCTAATCTCTCGACTCTTTCGTTTTTTTTTTCACCTTCACTAATCTCTAGTCTTTTTTATTTTTTTGTTTCATTATAATAATTTTTATATTGCTTTATGCTATTATTTTATGTTCATTATTCCACTTTTGTCTAATTTAATTTTTACATATGGAAAGTTGTTGTTAAAATATGACGAAATTTGTTGTTATTTGATAATGTTTTAATGTCTAAATACAAAATTATGTTGTCATATATATGTGTATGTATCGCTTAATAAAATATTTGTAAAAAATCAAACAATCTGAATCGAACCAAACCACACGATTTTTTCTCTTGTGATTCGGATGATTTTTTTCGTCAAAACCGCTCAAACCGCAATTCTATTTATTCCCCCTTTTCCGGTGATACATATTAGGAAGTATATTTTTTGTGAAAATTTGTTTTTTCTGAGCTACATCTACGGAAGTAGTTTAAACTAATAAACATTGGAAAAAACTTAAAAATAATTCACTTAAGACAAGGTTCTGTAGATGCACCTACAAAATTAAAAAAAAAAATTGTTTTTGGAGATACACCTCCAGAAACAGGGGATATTTTTGGAAACACACATGGTGCATAAGGTGCATAAGAACCGTCATGGAATGGAATAAGAGATTCTATAATTAAATTAGTGTTGAATGGATCTTTAAAGGTAAATTAATATTTTGAATAATACTATTTTTTTTACTATACAATAGTGATAAAATGGACCGTCTGTTTCGCTCTGTTTTCGCCTCGTTTTAAGTTCGTCAAAAAAGAGTGGGACGAGTAAGTCCTTCAAGTGAAATTGAACTTAAAAGTCTAGTTCGTCCTGTCAAGATGGACTTAGTTCGTCCAAATCCAACCCTAATCGACCCGCGTACACCCCAACTATACAATGTTTTTTAGGAAGTGTTTGATCCGCCATTTTTTATGAACTTAGTCAACGTTTCTAACCAGTCCCCTTTATTTTATTTGTTTTGTCTCATTATGTGTTTTAGCAGCATGAGCCTAAACATGACGCCATGACCGTTGACCACTTTTTAGGTTTTAAATGTGACAAAATGAGTCTGAATGACCTGTTAGCCCGAGATGTTTTACAAACTCAACCAATACTTCTGATTTGCTCCCTGTAATTCACCTTTCATATCTTGACCTATTTTTTTGGTGGGTTTTGGTGGGGATTTTGTATTTCTTTGTGACCTCTAGAAAAAAAAACTCTCTAAGTCTTACAATGGACATCTTTCATATTTTTCAAATGTTTATATAATAGAGGTAGTCTTTTTGACGTGAGCCCCAAGATATAGAAATTTGAAAACAAAGGAAGTCGTGTTAATAATTAATATCATGTGTGGTCTGTTGCTTTGGGTTTGGGGTTGATATTAATAATCTTTTTTTGCACTAGAAACTTTAATATTCTGAAAAGAAAATTAAAATATAAAATTGGCACAATATCTCAAACGACCAGTTTTGACCGAGTACCATTACAATAAACATTACCTAAGCAAGTTATGATTGGGTGTGAAATTGTGCCACCTCTCCATGAGTTCTCTTCCACTCAAGTGGACTAATATTTACTTTTGAAACCTCTCCCACATTTTTTCCAAGGGGTATAGAAATTTTGTAAATTGAAATAGCGATGTGAATAATTAATATCATGTGTGGCCCTTCAAATCAGGCTTAGGATTGATATTAATCATAATTTTTGGCAATAGAAACTTTAATATTTTAATTAAAATTTGAAATTGATACCTTATCCCAAACATTCTTCTTTAATCGGTATCATTATAGTCATCATTGATTAAGCAAGTTGTGATTAGGTGTGAGACTATGCCATCTTTCCTTGAATTCTCTTCCACTTGACTTGACTAAACTTCCATTCCCAAAACCTCCCACATTTTGTTCATTTGATCACCCACTTCCATAATGGTCAAATGACATGGTTCGTTCGTTCATAGGACATGGTTGGAATTTTTGCTAAAAATAGAAACATTTAGTCACTTCTCAAATCACATCAAAACTTCACAGTCTTCCTCTTCATTTTTCTTCTTCTTTTTGTTCTTACATTTTTTAAATCCCCTTCTTCCCTTTTATTCATCAACTTTTCTAAGTATTTCTTGAAGTTTCTCTTTGGAGAATTAATTGTCTTTCGAGAAAATTTCTCTTAGGGAAATTATTATGTAGGGTCTAAAGACAATTATTTGAGGGTGTATTATATAACAATGCCTACAATGTAGTAGGATATCATACATTTTGACTGAGCTATTTTATTCTAGAGACTTCGTAGTTAATAGGTTGCTTATACAATTTTAAACAGTATCATGAAACATCTTAAATAGTGCAACCTAGTACGCAACTCAGTCAATAACTTCTTTGGTTACATAAATCGTTTTTCAAAACTTTTCAAAATTAAAAATAAATTGTTTTAAGATATTTCTTCGTGCCTTGTCTATCGAAGAAATTATTGATAATGGTTCAATTAAGTGAAGTCATTTCAAACGCTGGCAACAAAATATGTTTTTTTTCAACAATGAAAAAAGTTCTCATTGTCTTGACTAATGACACACCAATTGTGGACGAAATAGTTGGTTCAGCCAAAAAGGATAAAAAGGCTAAAGAATCACTCAATGACATGAGAATTACAATCTTTAAAAAAACTATATTTTGAATGGTATAGCGGATGGTTTATATGATTATTTCATTGTCTATAAGACTACCAAAGAAACATGGGACGCTCTAAAATAAAATATGACAATGAGGAAGCTAGTGTAAAAAAATGTTCTGAACCGCCATCTCAAATATTAGATAACTAATGAAAAATATGCTAGGAAATCCAAAAGTAGCACACAAAATCATCATAATATATGACTTTAGTTGAAAATTTTCAAATTATTGTTATAATTGACAAACTTCCCCCCTTTTGGAAGGATTTAAAAAAAAATTAATGCCACAAGACTAAAGATTCTTCTTTTGAGCGAGTGATAACCTCACTTTCTATTGAGGAGGAATCTCATAAAAAGGATAAGAAAAAGTGTTGTTTGTTTCAAATAAGAAAAAGAAAGTCATATGTGCTTCTTTAAAGCCAGCAAGCAAACCAATAAGAACTTCAACATAAATGGAAACAACAATACTAATTATAACAAGAATGCATATCATCCAAGGAGACAAGCTCTCAGGCATCAACCACCACTTTAAATAAGTAAACCTAGGGGCTCATAATTCACATGTTACAATTGTGAGAACACGGGGTTATATGGCTTATGTTAGAATCCCTGATCCAAACTGAGTTAAACTCGCAAGTAGAGCCTATGAATGTTTATTTATTGGCTGTGTAATTAACAACAAAGTGTACAAATTTTATAACCTAAATGCTAAGGTTGACTTCAATATTTTGACCCAAACTGAGTCAAACTATGTTACTCTCATGAAACCAAATTCCTTTAAATCGAGAAATATTAAGGGCATTGGATTAAGTTACATTCGTGATTCAGATCGGTGAACGCAATACGCAAGGAAAAATAAAACCTCGGATAAGCAAGAGAACGAGAATTGTTAAAGATCATGGATCCAACTTTATTAGAATAATCAATCTTCAAATCTTTGATCTTTGAAAATTCTTTGGATGTCACAACCATCTGGACTTCATTCAAAGTAATAATATATTCTTTACCTTAAAGAATGACATCCTGAAAGTGCTCAAAGGATATGGATAATGAGTGTAACAGGAGTAGAGTTTTCTCCTCATCATAAATCTTCACTTCAATATTCTCTCGATCATTAATGATCTTGTGAATATTTTGTGAAATGGTCCACTATGGATTTGTTCACTACCATTCTAAATTAATAGATTTGTTGTTTCAAACACAACATGTGAGTCGAATCCTTTATCACATATAATGATTCAATCTTTTCCCACATCAAAGTAAAAGTCTTCTATGTGGCGAATTTCGTTTAGAATTTTATCCCGAAGCATAAGATAATGACACTTTTAGTCTTATCCAATATCTCGATTTTCTCTACTTGTGTTAGGGGTGCATGCATCAAAGCCTCACCTTTAATGCTTCAACACATTTTTGTTGAGTTAAAATTTCTTTCATCTTTACTTTCCACAATCCAAAATTGTTGTCACTAAAAAGCTTCTCGATATCCTATTTAAAATCCATAGTGCTCACTTGTAAACTAAACCTCTTTGCCCCCACAATGGGCGCCACTTATTGTGAAATTGAAAAGTTCAACCACATCAAGACCTTCCCGTTGTGAAATCTGATAATATATTAACCACACCAAATATATTAATGTGTGCAATAAAAAACAAAGACAACCAAACTAAATGACCCTAAGCAAAAGTTAACTTAACAAACAGTATAAGCAAATCCACAAAAAATAAGAGAACACAAAATATGAGTACAAAAAAAAGTTGTTTAACCAGTTTGATCAAATCGATCTACTGTAAGGGGAGAGAAAAGCTCTTTAATTCACTAGACTTTCAAAAGTAATTATAAGAGATTGTAAATAAGTTACAAGAAATAGTTTACCAAATTTCTAAAAAAAAAAACTCTATTTTCTACCAAGTGTTTCTCAATTTCTCTAACTCTATATATGAATCACACAAACCTGGAGTATTTAGAATTATTTTTCAATATTCTTAAATACCACAAAGTTAGGTCGAATTTTGAGAACTCTAAAGAACTTTTACCATTGCCTCCATAACTAGAATTACCACCTCTTTTCTCAATCTTATTTTATTCTTTTCTAAAAGTGGTAGAGAATTATATTTATAATATTTTGAAATCCTAATAGGCCAAATAAATTAAATAGACCCACAAATGGACTCAATAGTGTATGCGAAGTGAACCAACCCACCCTAAGACCTAAGAACCATTCGATCACCATCGCTCGATTCTCGCAGCACCATCGCCTGGCCAGCCAACCATCTTCGTACGACGACGACCACCTTCATTGTGGTGTCGCCGCCCGTCAGAGATCCTTTATCGACATCTATCGTACTCCAACACCACCGCTGACTGCTCCCAACCGACTCACTGGACTGCTACTCCGTAGCTTCGGCGTCGTCGTAGACTCTATTGGACCGCCGCCCTACAACTCTGATGTCACTTGTCCTCCTACATCGAAATTCACCAATCTTAAAAATATATTTTCTTGTCGCTATATCACTTGAGGTTTCAAAGACATAAAGTTATATTAACTCAAACTAATGAGATGACATAGAAGAGAGGAAATTCACTGCATGTTCTTAATTTTTTTTATTGGAGGAGCATCAATCTCTTGTTGATCAAAAAGGTTGTGAGTCAAGCAATTACAATGATGAATTTAATTGAAGAACTCAACAATAAAAAATGTGAATATGTGACTAAGAATTGACAACATTTCTACAATAAACTTGACTAAAAATCTCGTTGTACACGAGATAAGAGAACACATGTAAATAAGATTTCATTATTTGAGAGAGCAAGTAAAACAATTACATGGCAAGATGTTGTTGTGATAATTACAAATATGTTAATTATGTTGTAATTGAGTCAAAATGTTGTGCATCGAACAGCCAATTTGTATAAATGTGTAGCGTTGATTGAATAATAATGAACAATGCTTCACTGTGCAATTCTATTCATTTTCTTTAAAAGTAATGCTAATATGTGCCCTAATAAAGAAACTTTATCTTAGAATTTGTGTATTGAATTAATTACAAATATATAATTGATTTTATGTATTATTTTATTAAAGACAAATTTTCTAAATATAGATTTCTTAACATATGTCCTTGGGACACATATTAGCATTACCCTTTCTTAAATTCTCTCAAAATCACACTCTATATTTTCTCTCTTTTCTTGAATCACGTGTGCGATTCAATTGTGTAAGTGCAATTAAAAATAATAGTGTTCTAATTCGAACAAAATTAATTCTAATAAAAAACAATCAAATGTATCAAAATTAGTTTCACTCTTCTACCGTAAATTGTGACTCCTCCAAAAATAAAGCATAACATGCAAATCTGACTGTTCTGGACTGGGCCGAGCAGGCCCAGCTCTTCCCACCAGCCAAGCAGGCCCAAAGCGTTTGGGCCCATTTACTTGGTAGCCGTTACGGATTGACCAGGCGCGAAGACCACGCGTCACGCTTCAGCGAAGGATCCGGTCAACCTCCTCCGGATCCTACGCCACGCTCATCCAGAACATGGGTCACTTGCTGACTCAGCCCTAGCACAAGGACGTTCTGGCAGTTTCCTAGCACGTGGGTCTCCAATTGGATTTGGCCCAATTAGGAAACCTTGGCCCAGCGCTGGGGGCTATAAATACCCTATTTCACTAGAGGATTAGGTATCATATTCTTCACTCTCTAAACCTTCATTCTCTGATAGCTACTGACTTTAGCATCGGAGGATCTTGCAGGTACCCCCCATCTTGCTCTTCAAGCCAGATATTGCCGCCTTGACGATTCTTCTGATCAGGTACGATCACGACATTATAATATTGATGCTCATGTTCTGAACTTTATCCACCCTAATTTTCTTTAAAACCGCACATGGTTCTATAAATACATATTAAGACAAAAATTTCAGGTATACACTATATATTTGAACGGAAAAATCGTGTACTTCCTTGGTGTTTTTAGGGGTCGGAAAAGTTACTATCTCTTTCAATGTTGTCTACAAGCTCCTATACAAGCTGTTGGCAAATAGGTTAAGAACTGTCAACTAGTCTAACAAAAAGAAGTGAATATCCTTCATTTTCCTTTATCTGCTTTAAGTATGCAAACACTTAAAATTTACTCCAATTTTTATCCTACACAAAATAGGTCCATTTTATAAAGGGTATGGACTCTGTATGTACAACATACACAGCGATGCAAATATTTACAAGCATGTTACATGGTGATGATAAGGTTAGATTCATACAATTTCTGCATCATATTGTCTATCGACTTCGCTTAATAGCAGAAATTGTCAGGCTTGTGACTCAGTATGATCATTCAGTAAAATGCAAACTGCAAGGCTTTGACTGATATTTGATACATACTCATATATTTACCAGCGACAGATCCCAGGTGCCTCTGTTCTGCTCAATTTCACTATTTCCTCATATTTTGAAGGAAACACAAAGCCCCACAACTGCATGGAGGAAAGAGAATTTGATAAGTTTAAGTAGATGTTTCATAGATATGGAGGGAATGAAATGAGCTGCAAAAAAAAAATAATAAAAAAGAAAGAAAAAAGGTTGGAGAGGTGGTGTGACTGAGTGAGGGAGATTTAAGTGTACCTCTACTTCCTTCACTTGAAATTCTGGAGAATGTGCTAAGCAAGGATTGTTGTAAGTTTCAGAGACAGAGCTTGACCCGTTCAATCTTGAGTTGATATGTCAAAAAATTGCAACAGAAAAAATCAGGGTCACAAAGGGTGGGAAAAAAAAGGATAGCATATCCAATTGCAAAGTTCTTACAGATCCCCGTCCAAATAAAGGGCAAAATGACCTCCCCCGCCAAAAGCTAGAAAGTCAGTGGTGCAAAGTGTGAAGTAACGGTTTACTCCTGCAATATTGTGGTTATTGAGTATAGTTAATCAAGAAAAGAGAAACAGCATTGTAGTCCCAAACCAACCCAGATTTTTTCTTTCTACCATCATGTGGATCAAGAGCTAAGTGTAATATGGGAGACATGTGTGTAATTTTAACTTTATCACATTTTAAAACTTAATTAACGCCTCATGCCGATGCTGAATATCATAGAAAATTACTCTGCTAGATGCAAACAATATTGCATCAACTTTTTGTGGACAACTACAATAGGAGAATGTCAACTGCTTGAAAAATGAAAACCATACTTCATTTTTTGAGAAAAAAATATATGGACTGAAACAGTCAAAGATGCCAAGAAATTCATCATTTTTAACAATACATTTAGACAAATTAGTCTCAGGTTAAGATTAAATCTAGCTGTAGCTGACAAAAAATCAGTGCATAAGAGTCTCAAAAGTCAACAGAAAAGTAAAATCAAGCCTTCCTCAATGGAAAATTAGCAATTGATCCTTTGGCAAGATGTGGCACAATCTCATGACTATCCACAAATGTAAGGAGGCTTCTGATTTTTATAACCAAAAAATGAGGGTGACCAGATGGGATTCTAACATATAGCCAGATTCCGAGTAACAAAAGCACTGTGTTTGTTGTAAAATTAAACATGTTTTGTAGCTTATTTCTAAAATGTGCACAACATAACCCGTGGGAATAATTTGTGATCACAACAAATGAACTTTGAATAAATTCTCTCCTTATCCACATAAATTTTGTAAAAGAAAAATTAGAATATTCATTTAGTGATTTAGTCATTCAACTAATACAAAGTTATTGGCAGATAGAACAACTTAATCAATGTTTATTCTATTTATATAAAGAAAACACAGTAAGATTATGAGAAAAATATAAAGATAAAGAATAGAATGATAAAACTCAAATAAAAATAGATACCAGTTGGGCGATATACAACGGGACGACCAGAGATATTTGTGAAAACAAATGTACTGTTAGTTCCCTGTACAAAGTTTATGTCAACAATATAAAATATAAGATAACATAAACATTGTCACAAAGTGAAGCAGCTAATAGTACCATAGTGCAAACATAAAAGCCGACCTGGTATTTTCTCTTGTTGGATGGTCGAAGGGGTGCATCAATCAAGCTACCAAATACTGCTCCTTTCCGGTCTCCAACAACCTGGAAAAGAAAAGCTAACAATATATTAAGGACCAATGGCTGAATGTAGAGTGTAGAACTCAGTTTTGCTGATTAAAGGACACAATTATGCATTTATCTTTGCAGATTAAAATTGGACCACAGCTTAAGATTGTTTAATCAGTAAGCTAGCAAATACAGTCCCCCTTAAACTTGGTGTGCTTCTAATAGTTAGAATTGTCATGCCTCTGTACTGATATACAAAAAAGATATGCCATCAATCAAAAGAGTACCGTAAAAGATGGGATCATTGATAAACTCAGTAGTTCATCTATTCAAAGTCTCCGACATCATGAATATGAAATGGGAAAGAGAAGTGATTAAACCACTGTAAACCATCATGGTCTACTATTAATAGGTGTCATCGGAATACTCTTTGCATAACAGCAATATGAGGAGATTTTTTAAAAATTATAGCCCAATTCTAAATGGAACAAAAGTCTATTTAGGTACCCAGACGGAAAACATATGTCGGTATCCATATGTTCAATAAATTTCAATTTGCTTCCACCACCAAACCCAACAGTCCTTTCTTAGCTTCTAGCAAATTCAAATTAACATAAGATTTCGCCATGATTGAAATATGCACCTTATGTCAGTTTGTATTTAAACAAGCATTTAAAAAACCTTGTTGTAAAATCTAACTCTAATCTATTGTGGAGCTTAATTTATCAATCAACTATCAATTTGTCAACTTAAGTAGGAGGTAGCAAAAAACTATGTGTGACTGTCAACATGCAGAACAGACATAGATAAATCATAAGCAGCATAAGTTTATGTGTGCTGGAGGGTGATGAAATCGTACCAGCAAACTGGGTCCAGGCCAAAGCATGCTTCTTCGGTAAAGTGTTGAAAGTGATATCCCATGTTTCCAAGTGCTGCATTAAATGCAAAGAGGCCATAAATTAATATCATTCAAATTATCAAACCAACACGATTTTGCAACTTCAACACACAGATTATAAAAACATAATCTTGTGGCTACCAATAAACCTTCATCCAAAACTACCTGTACATCATTAACCATTTCCTCCCATAAATAAGAGACGGAAGCGAATCATAAACCACATTCCTCAAACTATTTGAAATCAACATCGAAGGTTCCGAAACATCCTGCAAACGATCAACCAAAGGCACACCAGAAACCTCTTTCACCGGCTGAATACGTTTCATCTCAACACCACATCCATCACTTTCAAAACCATCCCTCCCACGCTCCTGATTCCGAAGTCCGCCCATTTTAGCAGCTAGATAAATAGCTTTACCGAGTGATTGTTTACCTCTAGATAACAAACTCTTCTTAACAACCAAATTCTCGTTCATTAGGTCATCATTTTCAGCCACGCTCACCTCATCAATTACACTATTATCTCCAGAATCCGACGACGACAAAAACGAATAAAGAAAAGCAGTAAACGACGACGTATCAGGTCCTTCAACCTCTGATTCACTTCCCTTTAACTCACCAGCCTCCTCTTCTTCTTCCTTAACAATAATACAACAATCAAACCATTTTTTAGAAACTATAGAATAAAAATTAAAGCTATAATTTAGGTTAGCTGAATTCAACAATAAGAGAAAATTATGGAAAACTTACAGAAAGAGGAAGAGAGGGTTTGTTATGGTCAGAAATAGGGTTGAGAAGAACAGTGGTGAGATCCGAAACAAGATGAACCGCTTTACTCCGTAACGATTGTTTTTTACCCATTTTTTTGTTCGATTCCTATTTTTAGAATTCTTGAAATCAATATTCAATTTCCACCGGATAATTTTTTAAAGTAATAATAGTAATAACATTTTGATTCCTATATTTTCTCACCGTTAAGTTATGATGAGGTTGGTTCACCGTACGTTTTATAATCGCTTTTTTCTCCGGCGAACGTGATTATCATAATTGAACTTTGCAAAAGGCGAAACAAGTTGCGCCGGAAGGGTTTGAAAAATATTGTAATGATAAAAAGAGATATTGTCGTTGTTGAGGATGATTATGCCGGTGTAGAAGCGCTTTCCGGTAGTTGATGATTATGCCGGTGTAGAAGCGCTTTCCGGTTGTTGAGACACAAAACTTGTTCTAGTCGTTAACGTGTTCATAATCGCTTATCTGATCATCGGTCACTCGGCAGCAAAAGCTGCAAAAACAACAGGTCAACTAAAATTGCACCAAACAAATTTTACTAATATTATTATATTATTTTAAGTGAGTTTTTAAAATCATATTCCAACAACGACTTCATGGCCCAATGGATAAGGCGCTGGTCTACGGAACCAGAGATTCTGGGTTCGATCCCCAGTGAAGTCGTTTTTAAATTTCCACTTTTATTCACCTTTCATCTTTTTGGACGCCACTCTTTATTCAGTCAGTATAGAAACTCGATTATAATTGATTTTTTGGCCTGTCATTTTCACATAACTATTTATTTTCATCAATATTCCTACACTAACTTCTTCTAAATACATTACAAATAATCAGTATTAAAGAAACAATGCGTGTTGAGAATGACAATCTTTCTTTAATTGATTACTCAAAATTGTTAAAATAGTTTCAAAATTACCAATGAAATATTAATATTATGTTGATGCCATTGGAACTGGAATTAAATTGTTTAAGCAGAATTTTAAATTTGAGTTTTTAAAGTGAAAAAAGTGGTTGAAACAGGTGACCTCCCTTAAGATGATTTGGTTAAATTTTTCAATAAAAATTACTTATTTTGTGAATAAATAAAAATTAGAATAGTGTGAACGTGGTGGTTCTCACCACAGTAGCTTTTATCTCATACAAGAATATGGTGGCAGGCGAACTGTATGACACGATGAATGATGAATAATCAGATTTAGAGGATGAAGTTTTTGAAGAGTTAAAGATTGAAGAAAGGAAATGTAGCGATTATGATTGTTCTGAATTCATTCTTTCAGACAGCAAAACCATGGAAGAAAGAGTTATAGTTAAAATGATGGGAAGAAGAATAGGCTACAAAGCTTTGGAGAATCAGCTAAACAAGTCATGGGCTAAGCGAGGCGTCTTGAGCAGCCAGTCGGTGGCTTTGACGACGATTCCCGTTTTGTTGTGGCTTGCGTGTCTTTCGATCTCTTCCCTATGCTTTGTCACTGTATCTGAAAAAGAAAAGAAAATCTTGCAAGTGGTGTTGTATTATGATGTTAGAGTGAGATGGTGTTTTGAAAGTAGAGATTTTATTTTGAAGGTTGATGTTTATATTTTATGCGATATTGTTATGGTGTTAAGAAAATTTATAGTTGATGATTTATATGGTTTATGAAATTCTGTATATGATATGGTAAGGGTGAGATTTGGTGCAAGTGAAGTTAGTGTGGTAAGAATGAATGGTTTAACGGTTAATGAAAAAACAGGCTCTGAGGATTGGTTTGTGTGTGAGAGTGGTCTTGAAATTGTGGAATTTGATTTTTTGGAGCAAGTTATGTTGAAGGCCGAGTTGACAATTTTGTACGTGAAAATGAGGGTTTGTGGTGAATGGAAATTGGCCTCCTCCTAAGGGTTAGAAATTGTTAAGATTTATAGTGAAATATTAGGTAATTATAAATGGAATAAAAATTAAGTCTTGATGAAAGATTAAATAAAATATAATTTGACTTTAATACTTTATGAATTCAAATTAAATTTTTCCTAAAGTGGTTTGCTTGTTTCCTAAGAATGAAAAAGTGCTAAAAATAAGAAATTAACTTTAAAACTTTCTTTTTTTGATTTTTGAGATGTAAAATGCATAAAATTATGATTTAGATGCAAAAATATATTTTAAAAAAAGTTAAATAATAAAAAAAACTAGAAATTAATATTTAAATGATAAAAAAGTTATTTTGTGATTTTTTTTTTGTAATATTGTAAACAATGCAAAAATAAAAAATAAAAATAACATTAACAATGGGGTTCGAACTCAAGACTTGGTCACTAGTAAATCCTTAAATATATTTTCTTGCCCATTGCGCTATTCAATTTATTTGACATAAAGTTGCATTATAAATCAGGTGAAGTGTCAAGCAAAAATATTTATTTAGAAGATACAAATAATTCAAAGTTACTGTTAAATATATATATGTGTATATATATATATATATATATATATATATATATATATATATATATATATATATATATATATATATATATTATTGTTGTTGTTAAAATGTTAGTAAAATTGAATAAAACTTATAAGAGCAAAGTTAAAAATAATTTAAATGTTACAAATAAGGTGGACAAATTTTGGGGTATGACAACTACAGATGTATTGGCTGAGATTTTCTACCAAGACTAAAATCCATCCAAAAGAATATAGAATCTAAAAAGGTTCTTTGGATAAGGTTTTGGGTGGTCGACTGGGAGGCAGAGTATCGAACAGCTCATTGGGCCCAGAAGCGCCAAAGGCCCAAGAAGTAAGTAAAGACCCCTAAAGTTCAAACGAGTAGTTCATATTGTAACACCCCTAAATCTATACTACTCAAATAAAGCATACATTTGCATAAATCAGATTAATTAAGTATGCATCACATGAGGGCATTACACACAGTTACCAAAAATAACACTCTAACATGCTATGGTCACCTACAAGTAACACGAATTTAAATATTTAAAAAGAACACGCAAAACCACAGCGGATTAATTATCTCATCCAGAAAATAGTAAACTCGGATGATTCCCATACATCATCCACCATATCACAATATCTTGGCTCAATGCCACACATCAAAATATAACATATCCAAATAGGAAATACATATGAGTAAAATAATATCTCATAACATCAATTCAAAGATAATAAACCCAAAATCCCAAGTGTTACATTGACCAGAGCACAATATGACTACCTAGCCAAGACACACTACAAGAGATCTAAACCTCCAAGTTAAGCCTCCTCCGAAGCACCACTGTCTTCGGTACTTGAGCGATATCGCATAGAACATCATTCCAATAGAAGGGTGAGAATTCACATCATCATAAAAATATGTAAAAAATAAGCAATACATAACATACATATATAAGAATTCATCACACTTTGCATAATCATGTAAATAACATTTCTCAAGTCTATTTCACATAGTCAAAATATGCAACCAAGCTCAACATAGCATCCACACAATCATTCACAAATCACATCATCACATAACATCCCCACAATTATATGTATGTGACTCGACAACAACATAATACAACTCATGCATGTGGTACCAGCTCTGTTATCCTTTCCGGACATACTGGGTCCATCTCCCAGACAGATAACCTGTAAAAGCCCTTTCTATAAGCTTTTAAGCCCCCTCTCTGAGCTTGGGACAAATCACTAGTCTTCGTGAGAACTAGCATCCATTACCTCTTGACACAAATGATGCATGCGCAACTCAACAACAAATGCAAATTAAAACCATCTCTCAATCTTAATAATATACGCATACCACAATAATCCAACTCATATGAATTACTCACCAAATGTTCCACAACATACATCAAATAATCATTCTCAACAAAGAGCATCCAACTAGCATATATTCATTGCACACATCATGAATCATATACAATACAACATACCAACATCATATTATTCACAACTCATTAAGTCATACACGCACATGATAAGTGTCAAAATGTACTTATTTTGTGTATGTAAATAGTGGCACTTATTGATACTTTTGTTAATACCGTTTGAATAATTCCCCGTTTTGTGTATAAATACGTATACTTTGTGAATAATTGTATTTTCATATACTTTTATACCATTTGATAGTTTTTCCTTTGTTTTTATAGGTATTCATGCTTATTGGAGCCTTGAGAAATAAAGTGTCAAAGGCACGGCTTCGATTTCGCAGTTTTGGTGCAAGCCCGCTTAGCCACCATCAAGCGGACTTCCAAAGACTCAAAATAAGGATGATCAAAATCATAAATTTTGTTTCCATTCATTCATTATTGGATAGAGCATTGAATAAGCTTTCCAACACTTCGAACCGGGCGCAATTCGGAGTTACGGTTCTCAACTTATGGCGAAAACAAGATTTCACTTTTGCTGTAAGCCGCTAAGCGGGAGTACCTCCGCTGAGCGGCCATGACAGATATCAGCTCGTTAAATAGGGGTAAAAATCACATTTTTAGGTTATGTTTTGGGGTAATTGTTCCCAAATCATCAAACCTTCATTCTTAGGGTAGATTAGCTTAGAAAACAACTTTGGAGGTTGCATTTGGATGATTGGGGGTGGATTGAGCGTCGAACGGAGCTGACAAACCGAAAGATTTTCGGTTCATTTCTCTTCTTCTTTGTGTATTTCTCTTTGGTTGGGTTTTGTTTGTATATTTAATTGAATCTTATGTATATTTACCTATTATAATGTTATGTTTAACTTGCTTTACAAATCTGTGTTGATATTATCCTGGATTTTTGCTCTATGCTGGGGATTTGGGGTGCTTTAGAGATAAACTTCTTGAATCCTTATCTAGGATGATAATCTGTTGGTTCTGAACTCTAGAGATAGATTTAGAGCTAGCATTCACTGTGGGTATCTGTACTTAATGCTTTTGTGTTTGAGCGGCGCGCGAGAGATTGCCGACGCGAGAATACGGATGTTCTCGTGACTTTGCGTTAGAGATAACCTTAGTTGTGAGATGGTCTTGTTTGTGCTCCAGAGATGGACGCTTATGTGAGAGATATGTGATGACATAGATGAGTATTGTAGGTTGAGTATAACAGGTTGGTAAGTGTATGTTTGTGAAGAGTGAATATATTTACATTCTTGATAAGTTATTTCTCTTCTAAGAATGTGTTCATTCTTTTCCTGTCTATATCTTTGTTTACTTTTTGCTCATTCAAACCCAAGCTTGAAACCGTAGAAACTGTTGAATGGCATCTCTCCATCTCTGAGGACGATAATTCCCGGATCAATATTTCCAAATCTTGTTTGTTGCTTGCCCTATACTGCATTCAACAAAATGGCGCCGTTGCCGGGGATGGTTGTGGATTGCATCGCAATAGTTTCAGTGGTTTTGAGCTTTGTATAAATCGTATATATTGTATAGTTTCACTTGTATATATATTTACTTGTACATATTTACTTGTTTATGTTCACCATATAAGTTTACTTGTATATGTTACATATAAGTATACTTTTATTGGTGAATATTGGTGAAACATGTTGATCCCGGATGAGCTCTTTAATAACTAATCTTCACTTTTCAACTTGTGAATCCAACATTCACCAATTTTTCTCTTTGTGTATGTTAATAGTTATATGTGTTTCATGTTTGTATATATGTGTTTGTTCATGTACATATTTGTATACTTGTATTTTCCTTTATGTTCGTTTAATCATTGTATATATTTGTACCCGTAACATTTGTTGAGTGGTTGGTTAGGACACTTTCTTTAAGCTTGTACGGTGAGACGTCACCATGACATGACAAGAGGAAGCTACTTTCCAAACAACGAAACAATAAAGGCGTCGAGCTAACGACATAAAACAAGCGCTTGTTGGGAGGCACCCCAACGGTTGTAAATGTTGTTTATATTTCTGTTTATGAGGTATTTAGGTGAAGTGGCGAGTGATTGAAACAGCTGGTGCAATTCTGATTTTTCTGAGTTCTGATGTGCCCGCTAAGCGAGATCAGCTCCGCTAAGCGAGCATAGCAGAATTTTGTTTTTCTGCTCTGTACCAGTGGGGTTCTCATTCCACTTGGTTCACTCTTTTTCTCACTTTCACCAAGACTAATTAGTAATATATATTAGTTTTGTTTTTCTAAATCTTTTATTGGTTGTTTGGATTCAAATTTTGTCCGGTAATTCAAAGATTTTTGAGGTGATTTTCCAAAGCTTGAGTGTTTCAACTTGCGGATGTATGGTAGAATATTGTTTTTGAAGTTGTATCATTCAAGGTACTCATTTATCGCTTTCTATAGCATAACATGTTTAGGAAACTTTTCATTTGTACAATTACCATACAATTCATTTTTTTTGCGTTACTTGCTTGTTGATTGAATCACTTTAGTTCCCAAACTATAAATGTGAGGAAGCTTTCCATTGTTCACATATGCTGGAGGCCACATTCTTTGTTTTAACTAGATTTTATTATGCTTAATCTTTTGTTTATGTTGATTTTATGAAAGCATGAAAAGGATCAAGGCATTTTGTTTCATTTTGAGCACAACCACCATAACCAAATAGTCAATTCACCTTGTGAGTGTGTGATCATTTGTTAACCCTTTTGAGCCTTTTTGTCAATGTCCATGTTGTTTTTGCTAAATGCTTATCTTTGAGTGTTTAGTTCTCATTTTTGCATGGATGATTGATTTTTTGTTTTCTTGAACCCTCAACCATGATTTTTGGTATGAATTTTTACCTTGCCTAGAAAGTAGGGAGTATTCATATGATGGTGTGGTTGAATTCAAGTTGGGGAGAGAAATGATTTCTACTTATTTGGTTGTTGCTATGAGGTTGAAAATAAAGAAAAAGAAAAAAAGGAAAAAAGGTGAAAAGAAAAGAAAAAAAATGAGAAAAAGTTTTGAAAAAGAAAAAGAAAAGAGAAGTGAATAATTGTGCTAATAAGTATGGTGTTTTGGTTGTGACAACTTGGAATAAGAAAGAAGTTTGATTGAGATTTTGTTGTTTGAATCTTTGGTGGATTGATCACTCCCTTAGGTTTAGGCAAGTTTTTGTTTCGATTAGCCTTAGGACTTATCCCTTGTTTGTTAACCAAGCCACATTACAACCTTGAAAAGCCCTTGTGATTCTTGCTTTTATATCTTCAATGTGATTTTTGGATGAATGCATAATTTAATCTTTTGTTTGCAAGATTGTTGGATGAGTGTTAAAAGTCCTTCACCTTTGTGTGTTCTTCATCCATTGATGAAATTTTGCTAGGTGTGATTCATGATGTAAGCTTGTATTGTTTAGAATGTTTTGCATGATTTTTGTGCTTAGGATTAGTTTCATTTATATGTTGTCGTTGTAGTATAGTGGTAAGTACTTACTTTTTTTATACGTTTTTGTATTGAGCCATACATTTGTTTTTGGTTTTCAAAACTTGTTGATTCACAATTTTTTAGTTTATTACTTTTGATTCTTTGATTTATTTGACATTATTTGAGGACAAACAAAGTTTCAAGTTGGGCAGAGTTTGTTAAGTGTCAAAATATACTTATTTTGTGTATGTAAATAGTGGCACTTATTGATACTTTTGTTAATACCGTTTGAATAATTCCCCGTTTTGTGTATAAATACGTATACTTTGTGAATAATTGTATTTTCATATACTTTTATACCATTTGATATTTTTTCCTTTGTTTTTATAGGTATTCATGCTTATTGGAGCCTTGAGAAATAAAGTGTCAAAGGCACGGCTTCGATTTCGCAGTTTTGGTGCAAGCCCGCTTAGCCACCATCAAGCGGACTTCCAAAGACTCAAAATAAGGATGATCAAAATCATAAATTTTGTTTCCATTCATTCATTATTGGATAGAGCATTGAATAAGCTTTCCAACGCTTCGAACCGGGCGCAATTCGGAGTTACGGTTCTCAACTTATGGCGAAAACAAGATTTCACTTTTGCTGTAAGCCGCTAAGCGGGAGTACCTCCGCTGAGCGACCATGACAGATATCAGTTCGTTAAATAGGGGTAAAAATCACATTTTTAGGTTATGTTTTGGGGTAATTGTTCCCAAATCATCAAACCTTCATTCTTAGGGTAGATTAGCTTAGAAAACAACTTTGGAGGTTGCATTTGGATGATTGGGGGTGGATTGAGCGTCGAACGGAGCTGACAAACCGGGAGATTTTCGGTTCATTTCTCTTCTTCTTTGTGTATTTATCTTTGGTTGGGTTTTGTTTGTATATTTACTTGAATCTTATGTATATTTACCGATTATAATGTTATGTTTAACTTGCTTTACAAATCTGTGTTGATATTATCCTGGATTTTTGCTCTATGCTGGGGATTTGGGGTGCTTTAGAGATAAACTTCTTGAATCCTTATCTAGGATGATAATCTGTTGGTTCTGAACTCTAGAGATAGATTTAGAGCTAGCATTCACTGTGGGTATCTGTACTTAATGCTTTTGTGTTTGAGCGGCGTGCGAGAGATTGCCGACGCGAGAATACAGATGTTCTCGTGACTTTGCGTTAGAGATAACCTTAGTTGTGAGATGATCTTGTTTGTGCTCCAGAGATGGACGCTTATGTGAGAGATATGTGATGACATAGATGAGTATTGTAGGTTGAGTATAACAGGTTGGTAAGTGTATGTTTGTGAAGAGTGAATATATTTACATTCTTGATAAGTTATTTCTCTTCTAAGAATGTGTTCATTCTTTTCCTGTCTATATCTTTGTTTACTTTTTGCTCATTCAAACCCAAGCTTGAAACCGTAGAAACTGTTGAGTGGCATCTCTCCATCTATGAGGACGATAATTCCCGGATCAATATTTCCAAATCTTGTTTGTTGCTTGCCCTATACTGCATTCAACAACACACACACATACTTACATGTTATTCACACCACAACATCATAATTAAGTCATCGAGTTTTAACGATTCTAGTTCTATCACAAAGATAATTACATTAGCTTCCTAATGCTTCGAACGACACGTAAAACGAAGTTACGGATCAAAAGTTATGAATTTTAGATTTTTTTTCAAAACAGGGCATATTCGCCCCGCGAAGGAAATGGCTCGCCCGACACTCTATTACAGAAACATGGTCACCAAAAACCTCCTCTCGCCCGCTAGTCTCGTTCGACGAAGCAAAACGCTCGCCCGACGGCTCGCACCAGAAAAATTTGGGCTTTTTCAGCACCTCCAACACTATCCCAATCTTATTTTCACATGTTATAGGTTCTAAATACACCACGTTAACACCAGATTCTATTATACAACAACAATCTTAATGTATTCATCATTATGGGCACTAAACCTAACACATGGTTTCACCTATTTAATCATCAAATCTAATTTTTATGTTAAAACTCTAACTATCCAAAACCTCATAAATTGGAACACCCAATTCTGAACATGTATTCTATGCATTGCATAGAATCTCATAGAATCATAGCAATGGGAAGTCAAGCCCTTACCTTGAATAATCTCCTTCTTCTTCTAGTAACAAACTTCCTCTTTTTTCCTTCTCTTCCTTTCTTCTTTTCTTTCTCTCTAAAATGATATTGTATTCTTACTACACTAAAACCCTAACTTAGTGCTATGTTATTTTGGGCTTAACCCACCAAAACCACTATCTTGACTCAACTAGTTATATTTCTCCAATAACTAAATTAACCCAAATAACACAAATACACACATAATTAAATAATTATTATACCACATAATAATTAAATAAATCAATAATTAATAAAATACCAAATAAAATAATTAATAAAATAGCTAGTAAAATCGGGATGTTACACATTTCACGCAAGTGGTGAGTTTTGGAGGGAAAAGTAGATGAATGAAGAACGTGGGGCTTCGTGAGAGAAGTTAGGATGAAGAACATGAAGTTTTCAAAGGGTTGAAAACCTCCACAAAGTAGTTATTTTTATGCATTATAAATAATATATAAAAAACTTTGTACATAGTTTTAGAGGTTCACAATTTTACAAACGCCTACACGCTAAAACACTCAGAGGCCCAAACGACGAGCGAAATGAGTCAAGCAAGGGCTATGTATGTCTGAACCACCTACTTTCCGGCAAACTTTAATATCATGTCTTTTACATTCCAACTTTGTTGTTTTCGTACATGCTTTTTATCTAAACTTTATTTGATCATTTACAATTATTTTCAATTCTAACTTCGTGAATGTTCGACGCCGTGTCGAACACCTCTTTTTCACATTAAATGACGCTTAAATTCTCATAAAAAACTCTTTGAAAATACAAGCATTGTTATGAGATTCACTGGTCGGTCTCGCAAGTAACCTTTAAGATGAGACCAACGAAGTTTACCAATTTACAAGGTAACCCTATGGAAAATTTTCCCATTACTCAGAAAGGTGTTTGGAAAAAATACATAATGGGCGGAGCAGACACTTAAAGGTTCAGGAGATGGTAAAGATAAAGAATAAGAGAAGAAGGATTCAACAGTTAACAAGGCTGGACTCTTGACACTTGACAGTGGTGCAGAAAGCTAGGAGAAGACGAAAAATAGGGGGTTTCAGGAGATTTGGGTACAATCAGTGGTGAAAGGTCAGGGAAGCCAAGGAAGTCAATGTAGGAATAAGGTGCAACAGAAAGCAAATGGATCGAGATTCATGACTCTCAATGAAGAAAAAGGTATATGTATAATGGATGAAGCATTAGTGTAGAATGTAAAAGATAACCTATGGAATGAAAAGGAAGATCCTAGCAGCATGAGAAAGGTGAATGAAATAATATGAGGAGAACACGTGGATGAAACCATGGCAGAGAAACGAAATATAGCCTATGTGCTTCATTAGCAAACTTCTTTTATATATATATATATATATATATATAATACATCTCAATTAGGTTGTAGTTTTCCCCGTTGAGTGGACACTACGACTTACTATTGCATTAAATTTCCTTCCTGCATCTCTCTTTGAATTACCTTTGAGGTGTACCTACAAGTTGCTGTCTATTTAACAGAGAACTCTTGGATGTGGGCGACATCTCTCGTTTCATCCACTAGGTTGGCACTACATCTAAGCCCTTCTTCGTTTTCCTCTTTGTGGAAATATGAGTGTATCCATGTTGGCGTGTTGATTTCAACCAGTAGCATGGCATCCGCCCCATACACTTATGTAAAAGGGGTTTCTCTAGTGGTGGAATGAGGAGTGTTGTCTTATGATCATAGCACTCAACATAGTTACTTAACGCAAAAACCTTTAGCCTCATCTAGTTTCTTCTTGATCCCTTTCAATATTACAATGTTAGCCGACTCTGATTGTACATTCGCATGTGGGGGAATGACATATAAGAATTTAGTTTGTACTCCCATATCCTTATAAAATTAACTAGTAAGAAGCTCGTGCGTTCGCACGGGTTCTTGTACGGGACGCACATTTGTTTCAGATGTATATTTTTTAATAGAAAAAAATATATATTAAAATTAATTAACATTTTGATCAGTAACTTTATTTTCCCTTTAATATTCAATATTTTGATCAGTAACATCATGTTAATGGTAATATTAAATATTTTAATCAGTAACTTCAGGTTCCCGTTAATATTCAATATTGTGATCACTAACTTCATATTCCCATTAATATTCAATATTTTAATCAGTAACTTCAGGTTCCCGTTAATATTCAATATTTTAATCAGTAACTTCAGGTTCCCGTTAATATTCAATATTGTGATTAGTAACTTCATCTTCCCGTTAATATTCATTATTTTGATAAGTAACTTCATGTTCCTATTAATATTCAATATTTTAATCAGTAACTCCATATTTCCGTTAATATTCAATATTGTGATCAGTAACTTCATGTTTACGTTAATATTCAATATTTTAATTAGTAATTTCTGGTTCCCGTTAATATTCAATATTGTGATCAATAACTTTATGTTTCCATTAATATTCAATATTTTGATCAATAACTTTATGTTTCCATTAATATTCAATATTTTGATCTGTAACTTCATGTTCCCGCTAATATTTAATATTTTGATTTAATGGAAATATTTTGATTTAAAGATGTTATGTAACATTTTTTTGTTGGAATGGAATTATAAACGATCCCGTCTTCCAAAGAGTATTATATATTATAGTTTAAAATTGTAGTAGTGAATTTAGATCAATATGAATTTTTCCCGTATACTATTTTTTAATCAAAAATATTTGGATCATAAATACTATTTTTCGTATGTAAAAAAATTTAAATTAATAATATTTTTTCCCGTATACGAATATTTATTTTGTTTAGGTATTGTTTACAAAATTATTTGAATCAATAGTAATTTTTCTCTCATATATAAAAATAACATCGTTTAAAAAAATTAGAAAAATAATTTGAAAATTAAAAAAAAAATCCATAAGTTGTTATTGATTATCATCTTCAGTATCATGGTACTAATGTATTTATAGCTCCCTAGGGATTTTGAATTGAGTGAGCCAAGTCTACATAGAATATAGAAACCTTCACATGAATGAGTGATTGATACCCAAAAATCTAGAAGAAGATGTACTTTACCTCCACGACTTTCTAAGTACCGATTGTTGACCCACCCACAATCAAATGTTATGGACGGAGAAATGAGAAGTTTGTGCAATGCATCCAAACAAACAATTGAACCAAAGGAATGACGCTCATACTAATAAAGAGACGACTCAAGAAGGACAAAGTATATGCCTCTCTCCCTCGCCCCAAAGTCTTTTTCAATCATTCACAAAAACAAACAAATAAAATGTATTTCTCATTTTTAATGTTTTTTATACAATTTCGATTTTTGATTTTTCAATAAAATTTTAAGTCATTTATTTCATAATGAGCAATAGATAAAATGAAATAAACATATTTAATAAACCTTATTTGAAAAATATAAAATAATAAAATTTATTGATGGTTTGTTATTGTAAAAAGAAAAAAGTAAAAAAGGAAAGTAGGAGTAAATGATTTTTTTTGCCTTAAAAAGTGAAAAATGATTAATGAAGACCCCGAATCATCGGCGCGTCCTTGTATAAATGATTGAGCTTCCATTTCCTTTTCAGTTTTCAACGGCACATTCTTCACACAGATCGATCCTGAAAACTACACATTGACAATGACGACATTGAAGATCCCCTCAAACGTTCCTCATCCATCAGAAGACAGTGAACAATTGCGCGGTGCTTTTCAAGGTCAACCATTACCGATTCAGTTTTTTTTTCATTCATGTTTATTTCATCATCAATCTGTTCAATTTTTTTGGATCTATGTTATTTGAACTTTTCATTTTTGGCGCGATCGTGATCTGGTTATGCGGATTTCATCATATGTTTTGCTTATAGATCACAACTGTTAATTAGATCAACTATTAATTTGTAGTAGCGCTTTTGATAAAAAAAATGTAGATCATGGATTAAAGGAATGATTTTGTGCAAATGCATTTCAATTTGACATAGCATCAATGCACTAAAATGTGTAATAGATGTGATTTTGAATTTATTTTGTGTATGTTCAATATCGGTTTAAGGCAGTCCAAAATATGATCATTATGTATCACATCACAATCATAACATATAGTATAGTATGATAAGTTGTGTATTGGTTTAATTCGTGTTCATCGTGTTTCTTTTCCGTGACATTTTTGCAGGATGGGGAACGAATGAAGGCTTGATAATATCAATCCTGACTCATAGAAATGCAGCTCAGCGTAAGGCTATTCGTGAAACTTATGCTCAAACACATGGAGAAGATCTTCTTAAAGATTTAGACAAAGAACTTTCAAGTGATTTTGAGGTCAGTTAATTTTTTTTTTCTTTCCATTTCATTATCTGTTGTCTGGCTTTGGAATTTCATAGTACTTAGTTTCAGTATTTTGTATAGATAACCCTGACGTAGGGAAACATGTGAAGTTATATTCATGAATTATGTCTAATGTTTGATGTTTTGAATATGACAGAAAGCTGTGTTGCTGTGGACCTTGGATCCTGCTGAGCGTGATGCCTTTTTAGCTAACCACGCAACTAAAATGTTGACTTCAAGCAACGCAATCATCATGGAAATTGCTTCCACGAGATCTCCACTCGAACTCCTCAAGGCAAAGCAAGCATACCAAGCCCGTTTCAAGAAGTCTCTTGAAGAAGATGTTGCCTATCACACTTCGGGTGACATCCGCAAGGTTAAACTTTAAACTAGTTACTTTCATGAATCTTGAAGAATAGTTGCATGCTCATACACAATATTCTATTATATCTGGATCTAACATTTTCCCACTATTGTCTGATACTTCTCAAAAGCTTTTGGTTCCTCTTGTTGGCACATTCCGTTATGACGGGGATGAGGTGAACATGACATTGGCAAAATCTGAAGCTAAATTGCTTCATGAGAAGATTGCAGATAAGGCCTACAATCATGAGGACCTGATCAGGATTGTAACAACAAGGAGTAAAGCGCAGTTAAATGCAACTTTGAACCACTATAACAATACTTTTGGCAATGTAATAGACAAGGTATGAATGTTTTGGCGATTTATGAGTTATTTCACTATTTTCAACATAACACCTGCTTTTTTACGAGTATCTGCAGCAGTACTTGCGTAAAGTGCAAATTTTATTTGGCAACTATCACAGAATATAGGAAGATCTAATATAATGTCACAAACTTGCGCGTCTATAATGTCACTGGACACCTTAAAAAACATGATTTTGGGCAATAATCATATTATAGATGAAACAATTAACTACCTTTCAAGGAATTATATTCTGGTTTGTTACTTGAAATTTTTGCAAGGACAGGGTCGAGCTTGTTATAGTTAAGTCATTATAAGATTAATTAGTGGCTTGTAGTATAACTGACAATAAGCTTCTGGGTGCAGGATCTGGAAAATGATTCTGGAGATGAATATCTGAAATTATTGAGGGCAGCAATTAAGTGCTTGACCTACCCTGAGAAATATTTTGAGGAACTCTTAAGGCTGGCTATAAACAAGACAGGAACTGATGAATGGGCCCTAACTAGAGTGGTGACAACTAGAGCTGAGGTTGATTTGCAGCGAATTGCAGAGGAATACCAAAGAAGAAACAGTGTTCCTCTGGATCGTGCAATTGACAACGACACTTCTGGAGACTACCAAAAAATTCTCCTGGCGTTGTTGGGACGCGAGGACTAGAGTTCTTACTCTGTCTAGTAGTCATGAGATGGCTGAGTAGGCTACCTACTTCTCCTTCATCATCGGTGTGATTTTTTAAAGTCTGTTCATCAGTTTGATTTTGTTGTGGTCTTGCTTGTGAGATGTATGAGATATCTTGGTGGCTTTGAATAATATGTTTTGAATATGTACTGAAATTCAAAATAGAACTTTGTCTCCTTAAATAAAGATACATCCTTGTCTAATTCTCTCGTTATTAAGGATCACATAATTATGTTGATTTTTTATATTTCTTGCATCCATAAGCCATCCCAATCCCATCCTTCTAAGAACATGAGGCAACTATTAGAAAAACATAACTCAGCAACTATGGAAATTAACTTCTCGTTAATATTTTTCATTTAAAGCATAATCTCTTAGAAACGCAGATGTAGTAAATTGGAATCATAAGAAATAAATCTTAACAAATTTTTTATGGTGAGTAAAAATAAATAACTATGGGTTGTACATCCAAATGAATAACCATCTGCACCCATTATGGTAACACAAACTAGTTACACCGCGTCACTATACATTCAATGCCAACAATAAATAAAATCTTAACAAATTTTTATGGTTGTGTATATCAAACATAAATAACCATTTGCACCCATTATAATAACACAAACTAGTTACACTGCATTACTATAAATGCCAACTATCCAACAATTGGTCCTTCCAATCAAAACATGGGAGTTTAGAGGAATTCGTAATACCTATACAGTGAACTGGAGGAACAAGAAAATAAAGTTTAATCCAGGACAATGCTGCTTGTTCCACCAGGGGGTTTGCGGGCACCTAGTATTCGGTCTCTGTTTTCTGCTATTCCATCAGAAAATATGTTGCTTCCTCCACCTGCGTGTTTGCGGGCACCTAGTAAACGGTCTCTGTTTTCTGCCTTTCCATCAGAAAATATGTTGCTTGCTCCACCAGTGGGTTTGCGGGCACCTAGTATATGATCCCTGTTTTCTGCTTTTCCATCAGAAAATATGTCGCTTCCTCCACCTGCGTGTCTGCGGGCACCTAGTAAGCGGTCTCTGTTTTCTGCTTTTCCATCAGAAAATATGTTGCTTCCTCCACCTGCGTGTCTGCGGGCACCTAGTAAACGGTCTCTGTTTACTGCCTTTCCGTCAGCAAATATGTCATTGCCTTTCATTTCTCTAAGTTTAGCCACCATGCTCAGAGGTTTTTCCGCTGATTCTGGAGTAACATCTCCCTTGAAAATATTATTGCCTGTCAGGTCTGCATACTTCTGGCCATGCATTTTCTTTGAGTTCTTCTGAACTGATTCTTCACTGGGTACATTACTTCGGATACCGGCAGCCTAAAAGCAGAGGTGAAATTAAGGTCAGAATGTAATATAAGGAGGATGAAAGAGTACAAGAGGCTTTGTTTTGGTGAGGGAACTAACACTGATATAAAATATCTTAATAATCCTGGCCCAAGTAAGTGGTATTCGTCAAGAGCTACAACTGTATTTCTATTACAACCCGTGGGTTATATTATATCTTCATGTTATTATAGGAAAATTAATCTGTATTAAAATTTTTCCTTTCAGGAAAGCATAAGGTGACATTGTGGACCATCAAAATTAAAAATTCATCACAATGAACTACACATATGTTATAAGAAGGGATTGGTAAGATGACATGACTGATTTTAATGACAAGAAGACACTTACATTAGATTTTGCAGCAGCCAATGAACGGGGCATAGTTTCACGAGGAGAAGCAAATATATCATTTACTCCGATCTCCTTGGTCTTGGAACTTGACATCAGTTTCTTGCTATTTGTGCCCGGTTCATTTTGAGATGTTCCGCCAAGTTCACGCTGCTTTGCTGCCCCAGTTAAAGAGGCTGGCTTCTCAGGAGAAATGCTTTCTTCAGCGTTGAGTAATATCTTACTAATTCCATCCATTGCTTGCTAAGATGCAATTGCAGGGAATAAAACATGAATACAGTTATCACAACGTAGTTGATATTTGTGAAACAATCACATTTATTCTGTCAAATCTCAAATTTTCTTTCAAAACAAGGCAATCATTTAGTATACCTGATATACGCGTATGCTTGTTTTGTCTTTAGAGTTTGCACCATTGGCTTCTGATGTGGTATCCTCGGCATTTGCGGAAAATATACCACTGTCTTTAGACTTTGCAGCATTGGCTTTAGATGTGGTATTCTCAGCATTTGGCAAAAATATTCCATTTCCAGTCGCCTCGTTCACTCTAGAATACCCCGAGCTTGGTTTCCTGAATAACACATGGAAGGATAAGCTTTACAACAACAAAAAGTTACAAAGGATAAAAAAAAACAAGAAATCGAAACTTGGGCGACAAACATCAAAATCCAAGAAGAAGCTAAAATTAGGAAACAAAATGGAAAAAAATCTTATCAAGTGAAGTCTAGGTTAGGCGGCTAACACCGAAAAGGAGACAAGCTTCACAACAATGTTTGATAACTCTAATCTTTGAAATTAAGTAACTAAACATCATAATGTAGTTTTAATACAATCATGATTTCAACTCCAAGTAAAAATATTACAGCAGTTTTAACTGTCTGATATTCATACTCCATAGATGCACAATAAAAATACTAATATTAGTTAGGGTAAATTGCAACTCCATTTCCAGTTTACAAATGTTTGAAGCCAATTGTTCATCATAACATCAGAAAAAACTCAAATAAATAACCTAATTTAAACAGATCCGTGTAGCAACAAACAAACAAAAAATCAAAATCATACATCAGCCAAAGAAATGCAATCGGATCACAATTCCGATCAATAACAAACAAAATAACACAATCAGATCTGAATTCACATTTCAACATTGAAACAATTGACAAAACAACAACAAATTACCACTTGGTTAAATTATGTTCTTCATTCTTGGTGAGTTGTTTGCCATGAAGAACATCACCGATGTCATGCGAAGGCTGTGAATACAAAACGAACGAAGAAACAAACAAACCTGATTATAAACAAATCCAAATAATTTTCACAAAAAAAAAAGAAAAAGTTGAGTAGAAATGTTGTAACCTGGTGAGGACGGTGGCCGGTGAAAGCGGTCGGTGAAGAGTTTTCCGGCCACGTGAGGATTCCGGTGGTACAGGTGCGTGAGTTTCTGGTAGGTTTCTGCATTGTGTATTTGGTTGAGCGAGAAAATGTGAAAATGGTGAGCGTTTAATGGTGTGTGAGAGTGGAAGGTGAGAGGGTAACGTTAATCACCCGATTTGAAATTGCGTTTTAACGATAATCAACTATAAACAATAAAATAATCTTCAAGTTTTTTTTGGAAAAATAGAAAGAAGTTGCTAACAACTATAAACCCTGGAAGAGAAGAGTTTCTGAAAAATAGAAAGAAAAGAAAAAAAAGTCTGGAAAGGATTAATAATAATATTTTGTTTTGCCAACTGCAAAATGAATATTGGCTGTCAAGTATATGTGGTCTATAAGTGTCATTTCGATACAGTACTTATTATGACAGCAGATAAAGCGGCAAAATTATTTTTTGTTTTTTTTTTAAAAGAAAAAAAGAAATACAGTGATGAGGTTATTAAAAGAGAAAAAGATGTTCAGAAATTATATATAAATATTTAATATAGTTTGAACCAGCATGATCACTCGTTCATTATTACATTTCTTCTTCAACACTCACTTCTACACAATCTAAAAACCATACATCATCAATATTATTTTTCACTCCAAAACTCCAACTTTTTGGTGCAACAAATCAAATGGAGCAAGAGAAGACTGAATTTCAGGTAAATCATCTTTGTCCATTGCATTACTCATATTATGCATCAATTTTCTATCAAAAACTAGTCAGAGACCCGTGCTTCCGCACGGGTGATTTTTTTTTCTGGTGTAGTATTTTTGTAATGATATGAATAATATAAATAAAAGGAATTATAAGCAATATGCATAATTAAAAGGAGTTGTTTTACTTGAATAGAGTTAGAGTTTTATTGGTTGCTCTCCTAATTCTTTGAAAACCGAATATCCATAGGAATCGTTTTGAAATTTGAAAATAAATACTTTAGTTTTCAAATAAAAGTCATTATTGTTTAAAATAAAATAGACATTGTATTGAAAGTGACCCTTAAGATTAAACATTATTATCGTATTCATGTGCTAATTTTGTGTGTAATAAAGAACCATATAAAAAAGGACATGTGAGTTGGAGAAAAAAAATAAAATTTTAACAAATGCAAATGTAAAATTTTAAATATAAATGAAAAATATGAAATAATTTACTTAATTGTAAATTTAACAATAATTATATAGAAAACAATGATCCACAAAAAAAATGTTTAAGATAGGTTAAGAACACAATAGCAAAATTGAGTCAGGTAATTTAATAATTGACGGTCCAACAACAATTAAAAGAAAACGATATAGATCACTATGGTTTATTTTTAAATGAAAAATGATCATATAAATTCAATTATATTAAATAATCATATAAAAAATACTATAAGATGGAGATAATAAAAATGAAATATTAACATTTAAAAATAAAAATTATCTCTCAATTAATAGTAATTGTTGATTAAAATAAAATAGCTACTATGTTGATAATGACCCGTGAAATAAAAAAATAATTTGATGCGATATAAAATATATTTAAAAACAAATGTAAAATAAACAATAATCATGAAAATTTAATTGTATTAAATAATGATAAAAAATCGTGAGATGGAGAAAAAAATAAAAATAAAGATATTATCTCTTAAATAAAGACAATGATTGATTAAAATAAAATAGAAATTATGTTGATAGTGACCCGTGAGATAATAAATAAATAAATAGAGAAAAATAAAATAAAAGTAAGAAAGTGTGAAAAAATGTGAGAGAAATTTGAAATTTTAATTAAGATAGAGAAAATGTGTAATGATCGATTAAAAAAATTAAATATTGAGTTGATAGTGGCCCGTGAAATAATTAAATATTTTTGGGAATAATAATTAAATGATCGATTATTAATATTTTTTGCGATAATAGATAAATGTAGAAAAATTAAAATGAAAGTATGGAAAAATGAAATGTAAAAGAAATTTGAAATTTTTAGTAAGATTAAAATTTAAAAATAGATTATTAATATTTTTTGTGGTAATAAATAAATTAAGAAAAATTAAAATGAAAGTAAGAAAGTGTGGGAAAATGAAATGTAAAAGAAATTTAAATATGACTTCCATCATCCATGGCTTACATGTGATGTCATCACTCATGCAATAAAGTTGTAGGGAAAATGTTATTTAATTCGAACCAATGAAAAGCTAACACTTGGGGCATCCATTCAATAAAGTTGAAAGAGTGAATACTTAATTTGTTAGTTACAAAAATGACATTTTATTAGTGCAAATAAATTTTGGTGAAAGGGTAATTTAGGCAATTTGGTCAATCTATTATTAATGAATAGATAGTAGAAGTAACTTTGCTTCCATAGGTACATTTACGGAACGTGTTGAAGATGAACACGTTCCGGGGGTGCATCTACGGAACGTGTATGTGCTGTTTTTTCATGCAGTCTTGTGATTTTGTGTTATTTGTGTTATTGTTTACAAATAGGTATGATACACCCCTGATAATATCTCAAAAGAATTAGTTCATTTAGTCGATGTTTCTCTGAATGTTGAAGGGGTAGTCGTAAAGGCGGTAGATGTCGGCGGTGACTTTAATAACAAACAAGAGTTTGGTGATTGTGAAATCATGCTCACATGGATTCGTAGGATTGCAACTAACCTTGATTTTGGTGTGGTAATAGGAAGATCAGATAATGGTACGACAAGAAGAAACGCTTTCGTAACAATGTTGTGTGAAAGAAGCGGGAAATACCATACTCAACTAAGAAAGTTTAAAAGAGACGACACGGGTACTAGAAAATGCGAGTGTCTATTCAAAATTCGTGGTTATATGTTGGCTAGCAAGAAGTGGAAATTTAGTGTTATTTGTAGGTTGCATAACCATGATTTGTGCTCAAAGTTACAAGGTCATCCTAGTGTATGTCGACTCAAACCGGAAGAGAAGGCATGTATTAGTGACATGTCCTTGAATATTGTCAAACCGAAAAATATACTTGCCACATTGAAACGGAAGGAACCCGACAACGTATCAAATATAAGGCAAGTGTATAACATCCGGTACCAGAATAATAAGGCGAATAAGGGAGATAGAAATGAGATGCAACAATTGTTCAAATTGTTGAATGATAACAAATACGTGTTCCGGTACCGAACTTGTGACGATGGAGTTACGGTCCAAGATATTTTTTAGACTCATATGGATTCGATAAATTTGTTCAACATGTTTTTGACACTGCTCATTCTCGATTCTACCTACAAGACTAACAAGTATAAACTTCTGTTATTTGAGATGGTCGGTGTTACATCCATCGAGAAGACATGCACAGTTGGTTTTTCTTTTTTGGAGTGCGAAAAAGAGAATAATTTTACATGAGCATTAGAGGTGTGTCGGTCACTTTTGAAGGAACAAGTCGAGATGTCTAAGGCAACTGTTACGGACCGCAATATCGCGTGATGAATGCAGGGACAAAGGTATTTTCTTCTTCTAACACATTACTTTGGCGATATCACATAATATGTAATGTGAGAAGTAAGGTTAAATCCACGGTAGGGACGAAACAAGTAGAGACCGAAGGTGGAAAATCAGTGAAGTACGGTGTAATTGTTGAACAAATAATGGATGCATGGAGTCGCATTGTAAATTTTGGAAAGTGTGTGAAAAATATCTTGATTTATATGTCGATTCCGTCATTCATTCAATTTTGGAAAGTACGACAAAAGAATTATATGTCGATTCCGTCATTCATTCAATTTTGGAAAGTGTGTGAAAAATATCTTGATTTATTGAAATATGTTGAAAGCACCATTCGTGATAAGGTGAAAGAGAAGGTTGTTTGTGCATGGACTGATAATGTCTGACATCTTAAGAATACAACCCCCAACAGGGTTGAGTCGGCACATGCTAGTTTGAAAAATTGATTGGTTAATAGCAATGGTGACTTGTGTTGAGATTGGAATTCTGTAAATCTCATTATTAAAAACCTTAGTTTTGATGTAGTATTAGTTATGTCAGAGCTTTGTGGTAGTAGGATATTCAAAGAACGGAAGTTCTTATGATTTTTGTTGAGCTCTTATGAACTTAGACAAGATAATTTGAACAATTTTTATTTATTTTCCGATGTCCACATTTTTATTTTTATTTTTTTCTTTTGATTTTTATTTGCTTTTGTAAGAATTTTATTTACGGGATTTTTCTTCTTTTTATCTTATTTTTTGGTGGGCCTCTAAAAAAAACTTGTTGCTTTTTTATTGTCCGTTTGTCCCGAACTCATCCAAAGAAGTATCAAATGTTTTTCATCACTAACTTATTAGGACCTAGAAATTTTTATTTAAAGGGTACAAATGGTCAACTAGTGGAAAACTCTTTTAGAACTCTAAAAAATATACTTCTAAAGTGCATTTCCATTTTTTATGGTACCATACAAGTAGAAATTAGTCTTGATATCAGTTTTAGGTCTTGTATAATTTACTCAAAACAAAGAGAAAAGATATATAAATTTATCATTTTAGAAATTGCATATTCTTGTTCGAAACTCGTGTTTTTGTGGTTGTATCGCAAAGAGTATTTCTATTAAAAAGTCGCAACAAAATATAAGTTAAAACATTATCTAAAAAATAAAGCATCATCTATATTATCTGTATGTACAAAAAGTTTTAAAAAACCATGTTCAAGACGTCAATAATATATAGATTCTAAGCATGGGTAGAAGTAGGAGAAGAGTGACAATTTAATAAAAAAAAATTAAATAAACAGAAGATTTTTTATATATAATTTCATGTGTTAGAAAGAAAAGGAGAACAAGGGGAGGCCAATCCCACTAGCAAGCCCAAACAAAGAGAACACAAAGAACTAACTAAGAGTACTTAGAGTTCGGTATCTCTAATTTGTTTAGTACAAGATCCTTTCTGATAATCATAGGAGCACAGTTCCACCAATTGAATTCCATGATGGAAAGCCCCATGTTTGTAGGAGTGTCACTATGAGTATTTCTTTCTCTAAAAATATGAGAGATCATGAAATGCATGTTCTTTGTGATGGCCATGCAGTTGCACCATTTGCTGTTGTGATTTTTGAAAGCCAAAATAGCTACCCTAGAGTCAGTCTCAATCCAGAGGTAGTTCCAATTCTTAAGGATGGCTTGCTCAATGGTCATAATGATTCCCACGAGTTCTGCAAAAAAAGAGTTTTGAATATCTATGTTTGCAGCAAAACAACCAATGCAACCACCCGCACTGTCTCTGAAAATACCAGCACAAGAGGATGATCTAGGATTCCCCGATGCAGAGCCATCTGTGTTGCATTTTATCCAGTTGAGCAATGGCAGGAACCAAATAACTTCCCGAATCTGAGGAGCTTTTGGAGGATGTATATGCACATGAAAGACTTTGAAAATAGTGAAGTCAATCATAGAAGGTCTAGTTGACAAAGGAGTTTGATTTCCTGTGATGGACACTGAAGCAATGATATTATTAATAACAACATTGTGAGAGAGATGATTGTTGTTAAATCTTGTCTGGTTCTTGCAATGCTAGATTTCCATATAGGTTGATATTATAGTTGCAACTATGACCGAGGCACATTGAAGACTCCAGATTTTTTTGCAAATATTCAAGGAGGAGGTGAAAGAGTTGAAGTCGTCTTCCTCTTGAGACGGTTAGTTCTTAAACAGGCGATAGACTTTGATGTCACTTGTTGAACTTGAGACTTCATACACAAGGGAGAAGGTGAATTATTATATGACTTGAAAAAACTTGGTTTTGAAAACTTTCGGCAAGTTAAATCAAAGTTTAAAAATATTTTTAAAAGACTAACCAGCGGAAAGTAATATAGTTAAGAGTAATGCTATGTAGTAAGAATCATTTAAGCAAGAAAGACAAGAATGTATACTTGTCAATTGTCATTATTTTAGAGGATAATTTTAAATTTATTTTAAATTTAATTTCTTTTTTAATAGGAATCATGAGGTAGTGGTAGTAATGAATGGTTGAGATTTAATTTTGTCTTTCTTGCTTTGATACTTTCTTACTAATAAGCATTTTCCTTTCCCAAAACTTGGTCCTGAGAATTTCTAATAATACTTGAGAACTTTTAATAAGAAAGACTCACAAACTCTCTTATACAAAGAAATGATGATTGAACTTCAAAGAAGTAATTTTGCCTTCCAAATAACCTCTTTCTAATTTTTCAGTATAATCTATCTAACCTACGGTGTCCTCCTCATTTTATTTACACCCAAGTAACTACTCAATAATTGTTACCGCATAATGGAACGGCTGCATTCAGTTTAGATTTCTAGTTCTTAAGCTCTAACACATTCCTAAAAATAATCCAACTATTGGTTCCTAATAATTCTTAAGGTCTAACACATTCCTAAAAATAATCCTGACTTAAACTATTCTAATACTACAATTACTATGGCAAAAACAAAAGTCATGGTATAAACATTTTGCCACCCTCTCTATCTGTGCAGTCTACTTAGTAGACTTGGAAAAAAGATGAAAGCAACCAGTTAATTGCAATTTGGTCCTTTCGGTTTTGTGACAGATTCATATTTCAAATCCGTTTACGCCCATAGTAAACCATAAAAAAACAGGAAAAGTGAACCGTTCTTAGATCAGTTTTGGTGGAACTTGGTTTTTTTCCATCCCGAAATATAACAATCACAAATAAGACATGTACAAAAATGGTAACTAATCAAAATAAATAATTCAAGATAATTTAAGCACAAGGCTTATATACACAAACTGCACAAAAAAATAAAAATAAAAAAACCGAAACTCCACATCCTCTAAATGACATGTAGTTCTCCAAACTTGCAATCTGCAATTTTTTACACTTGACAGAAATATGGGGAGACCAAACATGGAATATGGAAAGCTTCATATAAATTAAATCTCAACCACAAACATGAAGTCCAAAAACTGTAGTAGTCACTTTCAACTCATCACTTGCAATAAACAACTGAGAATTTTTTTCTTTTAATCTTGCAGAATGTAGAGTTGGAACAGTCACAGTAGCCAACTCTGCTTTATTCATGCATGAGGTTCTTCTTCTACAAGTTACACAATGCGTACACGCTTTATGCCTGGAGAAAGTTTCAAACAAACACATTATTACATAATGTTACTTTTCTTTTTTTGAATATATTTTTTGTACAGCCTTTTATATCGAATAAATTCCCTTGGTTTGAAGAGAAGTATAAATCAGCTTGTCTACCACATACAGGGCAATGTGCTTAACGATATTTAATGGCTTTATAAGACAAGCCGCAAACGACATAGAGCATGGCTAATAACACAAACATTTGGCTGATGATAGAAAAGGTAGCTGGGTGATGCTACAGAAAAGAAAAGGTTGCAATTGGCAAGTAAAAATGTAAAACAACAGTATTATGCCTTTTATTGATTATTGATAAAAAGCATTTCTGTAGGAAACTATTTATTGAACATACCTTTTATTGTAGGTTTGTCTTAATCTTTCCTTTCGTCCTCGTTATTCCAATCCCCATCATCATCATCGCCGATTCCATCATTTCCCATATCACTTTCACTAGCTGTCTCCCACTCAGAGTCATCAGTCTCTGGGCCATATATATCACCACCATCGCCCTGATTATGAACGCCGCCATGCTTAATAGCTGCCTCTCTAAATAACCAAGCTGCACGCATCTGCTTTTTAACTAATCGCTCCGCATAATCCGGAACTTTATTTTGCCTCAGTGAAAGATCAGGATCATTTGACTGGGAGCACTCATTTATAAATAGAATTGCGTCCAATAAACTTTCTTTTGCTAACCCTAGCATGTCATAAGCTTGTGCTCGTCTCCAAAGACTTTTGGCATGACGGTTGACAGGTCTATGGAGACATAATGCACGGGTAGCATCACTTATGGCAGCCAAAGGTTGTTGCAGCAAAAGATAACATTGTGCACGATTACTATAGAGAACAACTCTCTCCTTCTTGGATCTCATAGGACACAGTGCCAATGCTTCTGAGTACTTTGATGCAGCACCAGAAATATTTCCGGACGAGAACAGGGAATTTCCTTCAAGCTTGACAACCAGTGCTGCAGCCTGCTTAATATGTAGATCTTCCTTGGGCATATTCTTTTCCCATTTTAATCTCTGCTTCGAACTTAATAGATCCTCTATCTGCTCTTTAGTGCGACTACTAATTGAGCTTCTTCCCGAGCCTTGTGACTCAATGCAATCTTGAAGAACATTAACAATGGAATCACCAAGCTTTTTGTGATCACCTAGAGTTGTAATCTCCGCAAGGTCTACTAATGCAGGCACTACTTTATCAATCACCTACATGATATAAGCCAGGGCCTTGAATCAGACAGAAACATTCACAATACCCAGTTCAAGTAAACTCAACATCCTACAGTTATTGGTGCTCGGTTAAACGAAAGCAATGAACTACTAAGGAGGAATTGAAAATTCATGAGCCCAAACATGCAAAGGAAAACCTAACATGAATCCAAACTTAGTTATCAATAAGTGTCATCAAATAGTGGCTATTGCATAACAGAATTTAAACAAATTGTTATTGTCCCGTATAAGCACAAACCGGGGGCATTTTTTGCCATCTATGGTTGACAGCACTTTCATAATTGCCACAATCATAACTAAGTTTAAGTGGCCTAAACATGAGCCCAAACTTGAAAATTCATTTAAATATAGCTACGACTTTAAATGTTCAATTGAAATAACAAAAATAAACAAAGGTAATTGGCTAAAACATTTACATCTTTCTTTTTCCTTAGCAGGCAGAAGAAACAGAAATATGTCACCGGTAGTGTAATATATCTCATAGAGAAGATTCCTGCCTAATTGAGGACCTAGAGAGTGAGATAACAGTTCCTATTTTTATTTACTTAATGAATTAAAGTTAGTTGTAAAGCATAAGAATTAACTTATATTCACATGCTTATCCAATCATTCATGCCTAGACAATCAGTAGAGTTCCTTAGTGATCATAATGAACACATTGGCTAAGAAGATTAGGCGAAGTAACAGAACCAGGAGCTAATGCAAAGTTACAAAGATGTTACCTTGTGACATGTATTCGGATCTTGAAGCAACCATAGAAGACAATCAATAGCCATATACTGCCAATCATCAGAAGACCGAGCAATGTTACACAATGCTTCGATAATTCCAGGGCAATTTGCAACAGGTCCCCTTCCAAGCTTTTGATGACAAATTGTTCTTAATAAGCCAATACCAGCTGGTGAATTTTCATTAACAAGTCCACCCCACATGCCGGGTAATTTTGTTAGAAATTCTTGCTTGCATATGGTAGGAAGAAATTCCGGTTTAAAAGCGAAGCAATTAATGAGCTGAAGGGACCAACATTGCAACTGGCTAGCCCATTCCTCAGCCTTCCTAGACTCCATTTCAACGCCACCCATGCCACGTGTAAGCAGATCACAATGATAACTTAGCCTTCTATCAACATATTGGTAAAAGTGGGAATAAACTATTTCCAACGAACTCATGGCTAATTGGATGGAAAGCTCGAGAATTTCACCATGACTTGCCACGGTAGGAAAAGTGCTGGCATATGTAGCTAAATGTCCCAAAGCTCTAACCGCCACCCTCTGCTCAACCCAAGTCAATCTACCTCTTAGAAGCTCAACTAAAGGAGGAATAACACCAGCATGCACAGCACTTTCAGCAAATTCTTCCATATTCATCGTGTACGAACCAACGATATGAGCTGCATAATAAGGAATGTATATATTCTGGTCATGAGAAAGCCAGCGTCGATTCTTCAGCCCTTTCCATATGAGAGCAGACATACATTCAAATATTCCCAGCTCAATGAATTCAGGATCATTCGGATGCGCCATCGCCGTATTCCAAAGACCACTGATAGGAAGAACCTGACCATCGTCATCTTGACACGGGAGCTCTCTGAAGAACTTCAGTACACTTGCTCTGCGTTTGCTCGGATTCGCTTCCTTCATGACACAAAAGAAGCATCCTGGGTATGGACAGTCCGATGAAACTTTATCCATGATCGATAAATTACAACAATAGTCTCACAAATCAACAAGTCAATAGCAAAGAAACCACTTCAAAACTGCACATATGAAACATATTGGATTAGTACTAAGTGGAAACTAAAAGAGGACAAACACGCACATCATCAAACGTTTTTAAATTATTTTAATTAATTAAATTACTATCAAACCTCAGAATTTGCATTTTAATTTTCCATCTAAAACAGAAAATGTAAGAAACAGTTGCCGAAAGAAAATTAAAAACCTAACGAATATTCTCGCACATGAAGTCAAACCATGAAATAGAGGATCACAATTCTAGGGTACTAGCTATAAATAAGTCAGAACAAAAAATTCTCATGTTTAGTCAATTCAAGTAAACAGCTTTTTCTTAAAAAAATAATTTTTTTATTGTTGCATAATAAATTCTGCAGTAAGCAGCTAAACCCACTTCTCCAATGGTCACAATCGATTCAACCAAAAAAAAAGTGATTACTAGATTGCCCCCATTGCTCAACGGTAATAATTACGAGAAAAAGTAGAACAATTACCTCTGAAAAAGTGAGACAGAGATTCAACAGTGGGAAGAGGGAAATTGCATGGAGAGTGAAGCTAGCGAGTGTAACACTGAAGCGAAATTAATGGCGGAGATCGGGGGTGAGTGTAGGAGACAGATCCAAGATGGTAATTTTATAGTCAATTTTGGATATTTTTGGCGATATTTTTGGTCTATGTGTCTCTGTCACGCTTTTCTGGTATCATGGTGGATTTTGATTAGGTTAAGATTTCGGAGAGAGGGATGGGGAAAGAGAAGAGAAGACAACGGGAAGTGGAAACAGGGGATGGGGGTTTACTACCCGACAAGACACTTTACTGTTCCGGTTAAATATTTCCATAATTGATTTTTTTTTTTTTTTTTTGGGAAAAATTTTCTTTACATAGAAACTAAATTATAAGCAAGATTGAAATGGTCATTAGTTTTGATACATTTTTATTATTAGGAAAAATTAGATTAGTTTCTTTCTTTAGAGATTAAAAATGTTGATTTTGATTTATTTATTTTTAAAAAAGCTAATTTATTTACCAAAATAATTTTAAGGTTAGAAAAATGTGTCCTTAGGCTACATTTGATGGAACATAGCGGAGCGGTATGAAACATAACGGAACGGAGTGGAGCGGAACGGAATAAAAATCTCACTACAGTGTTTGGTAATTTTATTTAAAATTTCTCATTCCATCTCATAGATCCCAAATTAGATGGAACAAAAAATGAAGAATTGGATGGAATGAGATGGAATGAATTCCATTAAGTTCCATTTCATTCCATCAATTATTTGTAAATCCAAACGATGAAATCTCACTAATTACCATTCCATCTCATCTCATACCACCAATTCAAACATAGCCTAATATAAAGGTTTTTAGTTGATATTTGACAAAAGAATCATACTTAAGGGTGTGTTTGGTTCAAACGAGGGGGAGGGGAGAGATTTTAATGGAGGGGAGAGAAGGGGAGGGGAGGTGAGAGAATTTTTTTAATCAGATGGGTGTTTGGTTCAAACGAGGGGAGGGGAGGGGAAGAGAGGGATTTTAATTAAAAATATGTTTAGGTTCAGGAGGGGAGGGGAGGTGTTTTACTAATAATTTACATTTTTATCCTTATTATCTTATATAAGTGATACAATACGATATTCAAATGTGAAAATTTTATACATATTTTTTTGTTAGTAAAATTTCTAATATTGAGTGACTAAAAAGTTATAATTTACTACATAACATTAAAAATTTGAGTTCACTTAATTCGAATAAAATATTCAAAAACAAATTAAACTATATGTTGATAACAACTTTGAAATCGTAATGAATTATTTAACACATAAAATACCTAAAATAATTTATTATTAAATATAAATGGTTTAAATCTTTTAAAATAAATAAATTAATTAAAATAAAAATTTTAAAATTTGATATAAAAGAAAATACGATAGGATACATAACAAAATTAGAAAAAAAAGCATAAATTAACATAAAAGAGTTATAAAAAAAATCAAAAAAGTGAAATGATTATGATTTATATTAAGGACAAAAAATTCAAAATAATTTGAAGATGGAGAATAATTATAATAAGTTGATAGAAGCAATCGAGAAAAATCACACATCAGAGAGCAATAATACAAAAGAAAATGTATAATTTTGAAATATTAAAATAAAACTGAGGATATTATAGTAATTATAATAATTTTTAAAATATTAAAATTGAGATTCCCTCCCCTTCGAATCCCTCCGATTTGGAGGGATGCAAAAAGTGTGTTTTGGAGGGGTTTTGCTCCCCTCCCCTTCCCTCCCCTCCCCTCATAAAATTTGAACCAAACACATTTAATTAAAAATATTCCCTCCCCTCCCCTCCATCTACCCCGAACCAAACACACCCTAAAAGTTTTTAGCCAATATTCGACCAACTTTCATGTTTTAAAACCTAATCAAGAACATAATTTACCTTGGTAATTGATTATGGACTAACCTCGTCCAACTGAGTACTTAAGGCAACAAGATTTTTCGAAGACCAAGTCATACAATGAAGATTATAAGGTTAGGATAATTTTTTTTTGATATATGGTTTTAGGTCATAAAATAGCCTAGTGAAAAATGAAAGATTTAATCATGCTAGTTCTCAGGAGTCTGACTAAATTATTGTTTATGTCACTTTAGAAACGATTGGAGTCTAGTCGACTGGAATACAATTAAGTGAAAACAAGTGATCACCTAAATGTGAAGGCATGAACAATACTGTTAAGTTAAGAACCATTGGCTCCCATAACTCGCACATAATTTAAAATAGAGTCGGGGATCATTAATGAACTGTCTACAATAGAAGTTGAAAGACAAAGAGAAAATCCTTTTGGATTCGAAATAAAATCCCGAGATGTCGAGCCATAATTTTCAATATAAACATGAGAAGATGAAGAAAAAATGTCAAATCAAAACTTTCAAAACACCGTAATTGTGACAGTGGAAAGAATCAAACGAAGACAAGGTTAAAAGTTAGAATTTATTAAAAATGATAAAAGTGCTTAAGAGAAATTTAAAAGATACAAAATAAGTGTTTATCAAGGTAAGCAAGAAGATCAAAGAATGAGAAGGCTAAGTGAAAATGCAAGATTTAACTTATGCTATTTATAGAAGAAGTTCACCATTAATTAGGCTAATTAATAATTTAATTAATTTAGAAGATCAATATTACCATTAAAGTAGATAAATCCACAAAGATTAATGAGTATTGCTTATTCGTAACTCTAGATAAAATTTACAACAATTACTTTTTTTACAACATGGTAATAATAATTTTTATGCGCAGTAATTTTTTATTTTTTATCACATCACATATCAAGTCAAGCTAACATATAATGCAACATAGAAAAGGTGTTTATGCACATCTAAAAATAATAAAATGTTACTTGAAAATAATAAAAAATGGAATTTTGGTCACATAAAATCTTCTCATCCGAGTGAAGAATAGAGGGAGTGAAAAACATTTCAATATGTGATATTCAAATATTTCTTAAATATGTAATTTTCAATAAGGTTGAGAGAATGTCAAACTCATTCAAAATATGATAAAACTTAACAATTAGACAATTTACTCGTGTTTTATGTTTATAACGACACTAATTGAATAATACTAATAGAAGTGACTATTTGCACACAGACATATTATGAGGATATATGGGTAAACGTGAACGGTCTCTTTGAAACTAACTAATCTGTTCCTTTTTTAAACAAATCGGGTTGAGTTTTTTTTTTTATCGAACAAATCGGGTTGAGTTAAATTAGTTCGAATGCTTGATTTAGATAATATAGGGTTGACTTAGTCAAACTTAAATGATAATTTTAGGGCCCGACCAAAATCAAAGCCGATCAAATCCACCTTATATTAATTTATATTATTTTTATTATTATTGAGTTGGCTCATTAACACATTATTTAATAGGGAATTAGTGTAAAAAGTTTAACTATATAATTGTAACTTATTTTTGAATAATATAAAAAAGTTAATAATTTTAACAGATTTAATTTTATTGTAACATTTGAACTCAATTAAATTTTTTTATAATGTGTTTTCAAAATTAAAAGAAGTTGTCTAATATTTGTATATTAAATGAATCAATTTTATTTAACTCAATATATAATAAACCGATGGAATCAATTCAATTAGCCTAAAAAGTCAATCAAATGAAATTTGATAAATGAGGTGTTTGATTTTTTAAAGTAAAATTGATTCTGTTTATGAAATTGATTTTACTTTGAAGTTATAATATGTATCTTCTGTACGTTCTGAATTTAAACATAATTTTTATATGGGTTTTTCTAACCTATGCAACATTATAAGGGACAATTAACACACCAATTTTTTAAAATATAAATTATCATATTAATTATTATTTATGTTGATCCATTAATTGGATGTGAGAGAGAAAATATAAAAGATTACTTTTCAAAAGAAAAATAATTAATATGATAATTTATATGGAAGAAAATAATGTATTAATTGCCCTTATCCTATGCAATGCTACGTAGGTTAGAAAAACCCTTTTTATATTAAAATTTATTGTTAACTCACTTTTACATAAATATATTTAAATTTAAATATAAATTAATTCAAATAAATTTAATCTACAATATAAGAAAAGTAATGTCTCTGGAAATTCCAATTTTGCCCCTCTGCTTCCACAGTTTGCCACTTGGCTTACTTCTTCATATAACATGATATGCATGCTGCTAAAGTTTCTCTTTTACTCTTTCTTCTTTTATTCTCTTTCTTCTTTTATTATTTTATATTGTCTTTTTTTCTTTTGACTGAATCTGCCAAAAATCTTTTGCTTTCTCAAAACGTCCATTCAACTGTTCCCTTACCCCAACCAAGAAATTTTTCTTTCAAACGTCGCTTCATATGGTATGCAATGGAACATTGCTTCTCCTTTTCCTTCTCCAAACGTTTCCTTTTCTTTTTTCTTCTCAGCTATCAGTTTTGTATCTCCTATCAAATATGTAAAAGGTAAAATATTCATTTTTTTTGTATTTTTCCTCTCAGATCTGAGTTTTTTTATGCAGATTAAACATGTTACTGCATCTTTATCTTCCTTCTGCAACCACATCAACCATTCAACAACTAAGAGTATAGATAAGCAACAACAAAATTGAAAAGGATGGGAAGAAGAAAGGAAGAACATCAAGGCTTTTTTTCTTCTGGTCAGATCTGACCCGATGGCCCTGACATTTTTTCGATTGGTAGTTTTTCTTTATATTCCTTGTCTTTCCTTTTTTTTTTTGTGATGATTGGATTTTGTGAGAGTTGAAGAGAGAATGTCTTGGATTTGATTTGTTACGTTTACTGTGATTATGTTTAAGAAAACTAATGAGGAGTTTATTTTTTGGTTTAAAAAAGAGAGAATGAAGTTTAGAGGAATTGAGTTTCTGGTGAGAGAAAAGTGTTTATTGGTGTGGCTATTGTTTAGATTTTTCAATTCCCAGGGGTTGATGCTTATATGGGTTGTTTAATTTTTGCAGGAAACAAATTCAAGAGGAGCTGAAAAGATGTAAGTTGTTGCTTCAACTTTTACTTTTAATGTTTTGCTCCTGGTTGATGTTGTTGATACTTTTTAATTATCATTTTTGGACAAATTGAATTAGTTGTTTTGCTTTTGCTCATGGTTTAATTTTAGCAGGGTACCTTCAAGATGTGTGGTGTACAAATTGAGTGAATCATTCTCATAATTCCCAGTAACAAGTGGATGATATATGGAGAAATATTTATTATATTTATTAAACATTGAATATTTATTATATTTATTATATATAATCAATCTGGTGTATGTAATATATATTTAACATAATGAGTTATATGTATTATATTCAAATTGGAAGATCATAAAACCAATTTGATATATGTATTATATATATATATAAATATTGAATGAAATCTATTTATTTATTTTTCTTCTTAAAATATAAGTTACTCAGATTATTGAAATGTTTTTGGTTTAAATTCTTTAATTATTAAATATGTATTATATGTATAGTCAATGAGTGATTAAAGTTTGAAGAATATTTTCTCAACCCATAAAAAACCTAAAACAAACAAATATTCTCAAATTATCTTTTATAATTAAAAAAAACTGTTTTATAAAGAATTTAAATCAATAATTGATAAATTGAAATGTTATTTTTATGTTATAAAAAAAGTAAAAAATATAAATTTAAAAAATATTGATGACTTTAGATTGATTTTAAATAAAATGCTAGCATAAATGGTATAATTTTCTTTTTATATTTCATGGGTGCTAAATATAGATGTAAAAAATAAATTAACTTGGATCAATTTTAAAATCTAACTTTTATAGGATTAAATAGATTGAACCTGACATCAAAACAATAAATTAAATATTTATCACTAACAAATATCTTAAAAAAATATTAACTATTTGTCATTCATTACTTACAAAAAAAATATGAGACATACATTTATTAACAACGAGTAATTAAATATAGGTCAAATATTTGTATTCATAAACATAATTAAATATAAGACACATATTTATTATTATTAAATAAAAAAATTTAAATAATTTGTTGTACTATTTTTAAATTGATGATTTTTTTTTTTACCAAAGCAAAGTTAACTTCTTTCATTCATAATAATAGAGTCAATACAACGAGGAATAATGTTAATAGAACTACGACAAGACCAAGAATTGACCGCCATTGAAAGACAATGGGCAACCATATTCGCTTGACGCTTAACGAACTCTACCTCAAAGTTCGGAGAAAGGGAAAGTAAAAACTTAATAGATTGAATAATAAAATTAAATTCGGAGCCACCTTTGTTACTAGAATGAATAGCTTGGACAACTTGAAGAGAATCACCCTCGAAAATAACATGATCAAGCTGGAGTGCTAAAGCACTTTGGATAGCTTCCTTTAACGCCAAAGCTTCCGCCTCTAGGATAGAAAACAACCCAACATCCCAAGCAACTCCCGCATGAATAAAATTCCCCAAGTTATCCCGGAAACACCAACCTCGATTCGTAGTACCTTGATGATGATTAAAACCCGCATCAACATTGCACTTTAACCAACCGGAAGGGGGGGGACTCCAAGTTATAGTGGACGGAGGACCAACCCCACCCTCCTGAGGATTTTGAGCCAACCACCACTCTTGCCACTTGTGAACCGCTAACCACCCAAGCCTTGAAGCCTCCTCCTACTCATTTTTCCAAATAAAATCATTCCTATTAAACCACAGCAAATCAATCATCATAGCAAAACTTCCCGAAACCTTCTTATCCACCCTATTGCACAAGTTCAAAATAAGAGATCGAATATCATTAGAATGAAGGAGAAACGGTGCTAAAATGTCGGACAAACCTGCTGATCTCCAGCACTCAAGAGTCTCAGGGCAACCAAAGAAGACGTGTCAGTCATTCTCCTCCTCCACCCCACACAACTGGCACATAATAGGACAAGGAACGTGGTGTTATCGAAGACGGACCCGGGAAGGCAAACAACCCGAACAAATTCTCCAAAGAAGATGTTTCACCCTCGGGGGGGCAAGAATAGACCACAAACCATTCCAACTAGCCTCATTATTATCTTGAATAGGTGGCTTATTTCTACTCTTCCAAACACGATAACCGGATCGAACACTATATTGACCATCTTTCTCTCCCCTCCACACCAAACGGTCCGTAACAACATCCTCAACTAACGGGACACAAGTAATAGCTGCCACTCCTGGAAAGTCAAACAACTCTTTAATCATCCTCATATTCCATTGTTTAGCAAAAGGCAATAACAAATCTTTAACGACCAGATTATAGATGCCCTAATGTTGAGGCCCCGGGACACACCTAAAATCCTTAGCCGGGATAAAATCACTGCTTCAGGCAAAATAAAAATACTCATCACATAAGCCGGGATAGCTTGGAGAACCGATTTGATCATGACTTCTTTACCTGCTTTTGACAATGACCGTCCTTTCCAAGAATTAATCTGTTTCCAAATACGGTCTTTAATGAAAGCAAAAGTAGACTTTTTACTCCTCCCGATCATAGAAGGCAGACCTAAGTACTTGCCAGTACCTAAAACATGATGCACTCCCATGATGTTTGCAAGATCTTCCTGTGCCGGTAAACTCAGATTCCGACTGAAAAAAAACTCCGATTTGGATAAGTTGATTTCCTGACCAGAGGCTTTTGCATAGGTATTCATAATCCCCATAAGATGGGAAGCTTCCGCCATATTTGCCCTGCAAAAAAGAAAACAATCGTCAGCAAAAAGCAGATGCGACACGCTAGGTGCCCCTCTACAGATTTGAATCCCATGGATATCCCCTCTCGCAACAGAACCCTTAATGAGGGTTGAGAGACCTTAAGATATGAGAATAAAAAGATAAGGCGACAGTGGGTCGCCTTGCCTGAGTCCTCGTCCTGGTAGAATAGGTCCAACTGTGTCCGAGTTAACTAGAACCGAATAGTGAACAGACGTCACGCACATCATCATCCAGTGTGTCCACTGATCCGAAAAACCCATCTTAAGCAGCATACTACGTAAGAAACCCCAATCCACTTTATCATAAGCTTTGCTAATATCGATCTTAAGAGCTAACTAGGCTCTCCCACCTCGAGTCTTTCTCTTGAGGGAATGGATGATTTCAGATGCAATCATGGCGTTATGCAAAATAGACCGACCCTCCACAAAAGCAGATTGTTCCTCCGAGATACAATTGTTAAGAAACGGCTTCAACCTATTCGCCAACGCTTTAACAACAATCTGATAAATGACATTACACAATGAAATTGGCCGAAAGTCCTGCATTCTGTTCGGCTGAGAGCACTTAGGGATCAAACAAATATTAGTATCATTAATTGTCTCAGGGAAGTAGCCTTGGTGAAGCCACGACGACGCTGCCTGAAAAATATCATCCTCACATACTTCCCAAAAGTGTTGGTAAAAACCGGGATTAAAACCATCTGGCCCAGGAGATTTATCCGGGTGCATTTCAACCAACGCCGCATACAATTCATTCTTCAACAATGGAGAAGTCAAGTTAATATTATCTTCCAGGGAGACCCGCTGCTGTATCCCATCTAAAACCTGGCCATACTCACTGTTCATACTGCCAGTATAAAGGATCTCAAAATAAGACTTTGCAATATCCCCTAAACCTTGCTGTTCTGTGATCATACTACCATCTTCATGGGCCAAGCACATAATTTTCTTAAAATTCTTTCTAGCATTGAAAACTTTTGAGTAATTTTGGATCTATAATTTTGAGTAATTTTTAAAAAATCATATAGTTATTTATATGTTATCACAAAAAGCTGTTTATCAAATTAATTTTATAAGAGAAATTTTTACTGTTGATGAAAACTTTTGTATATACGGGAAAAAATATATTACTATCCAAATTTTTATATTTGATAAACAATGTTATTTTTATAAACAGGAAAATATATATTGTTAATTCAAATATTTTTATTAACGAAAAAAATATATTGCTGATACTATTGGATTACATGCAATCAATGACTTTTAGTATAGAAATAAAAAATTGATATAATTTATGATTTAATAACAATATTATATAGTGTTTAATTAAAATTTATGATTTCACTATTACTGAATCTCAATATTTATGATTTCTTTTTTTTTGGTCAATCTTTGTTTATGATATCACTAATACTAGAAAATCTAAAAATTATTTGTTGAAAAGACAAATATAATCTAAAATATTAAAAATCTTCCATCTTTGAAAGACAAATATTTAGTTTCTATTTGCTTCTAATATTTGCTTTCTTCTATTTTTTTTATTATATTTTTTTAGCTTCTATTATTCAAATATATTATAAAATAATTGTATTTTGTATTTAAAAAATCTTATTGATATAAATATTTTTACGGGTACCAGACATTTTTCCATACATTTAACTATTATTTTGTCACGGGTACCAGACATTTTTTTTATATATTTGAATTATTATTTTTTCACGGGTACCAGACATTTTTCTAAACATTCAATTATTATTTTTTTCACGGGTACACATTTTTCTATATATTCAATTATTATTTTTCACGGGTACCAGACATTTTTCTAAACACTGGTACCAGACATTTTTCTATACATTCAATTATTATTTTTTCACGAGTACCAGATATTTTTCTAAACATTCAATTATTATTTTTTCACGGGTACCAGACATTTTTCTATTAAAAAATATACATCTGAAACAAATGCGCGTCACATACCAGAACCCGTGCGAATGCACGGGTTTGTTACTAGTTAAAAATCAAAATTCAATCGATTGAAATCTACAATATAAGAAAATACACTGCTCTGAAAAGTACCAATATGCCCTTTTGTTTCATTATGCTGCCACGTAGAACACTCCCCCTTCGTTCTCTCTCTTTTTCTACCTCAAAACATCTTCTAACCACATAAACCATTTCATTTTTCCTCTCTTTTTCTCTCTCTTTCATTTCACGGTCTCTATTTCTCTGAAATCTCATCTTTCCTCTCATATCCCTAAACCTAAACCCTCTTCTTTCTTTTCATTCTCCTTCTTCTTTCAAGTCGCCAAAATCTTTTGTAGTTTTTCTCTCACATATGAATTTTGTTGTTGTTATTGAGTGCTAATTTTTTTTTTATTTGCAGGTTTTCTCTCAGATCTAGATTTTTGTTGCTATTGTTACTGAGCATATTTTCTCTTGGATCTGGGTAAATATGATTTTTTTATTCAATTTTGTTTTCATTTAAGTTTCTATTACATATATTTGAGCTTCATTTGGGGCTACAGATGCATTCCAGTAACTGATCTGAAAGCTGAGTCAGATAAAAAGAAATCTCCTTCTATACCCATTTATTTTCATTATTATTGTTTTCTTTTTTCATGAATATTCTCTAATTTTTTCTATATGCAATTTTGCTGAGAATGATTTGCGTCTTTAGTCTACAATGAGAACTTAACTAATTCTATATGCAATTTGAAATCTATTTATTTTGCTGAGAATGAGTTGTGTTTTTAGTGTTTCATTCCACTGTTTTTGATTTAGATGATAGAAATAGTTTATTTTTTGCAACCTTTATTTCTTTTTTATTATGTCTTTCATTCATCTTTCTTTGATGAAGCATATTTTATTCTACCTTTTTCATCATCTTATTACCTTTTTTTTTACATAATGACATATTAAAGTTGAAGGAGAAGTGTTGACTATTATGATTGATTCGGAGGCTACAGTTTTAAATGATATTGTTGAACCTATAATATGAAAGGTTAATAACAATTTATTTGTGTTCCTTCAATTTCTATATTTTTCTCGATCTACTTCTTATCTCATTATTTTCTTGAATGGACCTTTTTTTAAACAATGATGAAGGTTGATTCGAAAGAAGATAAAAAGATTGATATGAAAGACTGGAAAGATTATACGGCAAAAATTATTCTCTTCTAAAATTGATAGTGAATTTTAAATATTATATGATAGATGTATCTAAAATCAAATAAATAATCATACATACTTATTTTATTTTTAATTTAAATTATTTTAAAATATTTGATATATTATTAGTTTAAATATTTAAAATTACTATAATAAATGGTCATAAAATTGTAGATGTTGTTTAATTTTGTATTCTGATAAGTGATAATATACTATTTTGACTTTAAAAAAAATTGGATAAAATCAGTATTAATAATAGTCTTATATCTAGGACAAGATAGCATATTTGAATTAGGGTTGGACATCGGTTCGGGCCAGTTTGGGTTCGGGCCCAAACCCCCAAACCGGTCTAACCCACAGGTGATGATTATAGGCCCAATTCCCGACCGATTTAAATTTCGGTTTTTTCGGGTTCGGGTGGAGTCGGTTCGGTTACATATATCGGTTTTTTCAGATATAGCAATTAAATGGGTTGGTTTAAAATTCAAGCCCAAGTGATAAAAACAAGATAATATCAAATTTTTTGAATTTCTTATTGGGACGTTTTGGGTTAAAGCACAGATCAACATCAACCATCATAAATTTAAGGATAATAATGGCATGATAAGTTTAAATGTTTTTTAATTTATAATTTAGTTAAATAATTGGCTTAATTTATTATTATTAAAATTAATTGGAGCTATTTAATCATTTAAAATTGAATTATTTGAACTCATTTAAATCATTTATTATTATAGAGTTATTTTAATTAAGCTGCATCCAATCAATTACTGTTAATTTGATCCATAACCAATAAAGTCCAAATATATTATGCTGCATCCAAATTTATTAAGGTTTAAAATCAGATAAATCAGGTTGTCCCAATATCTTTTATCTCTCATAAAGCCAAAATTAATGAGATTCTCCCAATTTTGAAATCCTCCTTCCTCCAATATGTGTTATCTGTCATAAAGCCAAAATTAATGAGATTACAAGTATAGAAAAAATAGCATGGATTTAGAGAAACAAATAAATATTTATAACTCTGGTTCTATTATAACAATTTTGAACAAAATAATATGTATAAAAATGTTACTGAGATTAATGAAAATCAATACTTAAATAATAAGCTCACAGATCTATAATAAGAAATTAAATAAAAGAGATTTTCTATCTATAATAAAAAATTAAATAAAGGAGACTTTCAATTTTGTCGGGCTAATATAAGTATTCACCTTGGCTAAACATTAATAGGCCATCATTAACAGGTGTATCTTCATCAATAATAGTTTAATTGATTCCTGTAATAAGAGTAAACATTGAGAAATAATCTACAAAAGAAATTATGAGAAACAAAGTAACATTGAGAAAACAATCTACAAAAGTTATCATTAGAAAGAAAATTATGTTTCCTACCATGATCAAATACTTGCTTTATACATGGATTATGAACTGTGTTTCATCATATGATAATAAAAACCCAACATAACTATGCTTTCTGTAACAGAGAAGGAAAAATTCTTGATAACAATGCCTTTGCTGTGAAGATGTGAAACAGTAGATACAATCTCAGTAGTGTAAATCCTTGCCTCATCCTCACTGCCAAACACACAAAAACACAAACACCGACAAAACCAAACCATATATCAAAATCACAAACTTAAACACCCATGTTGGAGTATTCAACTTCATAAATACAATGAACAATAACAACATGCCTAAAAAACCTTTCTGTAACAAGAGTATAGCATCAGTAACACATAATCTACAACAGAAATCATCAGTATATCATCTGTATCAAGAGTATATCATCAGTAACACATAATCAACATAAATCATCAGTATTATTAATACATGTAAAGATAATCAGCATACCTTCAGATCAGCTTCAAATACCCTTCAGATCAGCTTCAAATACCCTTTAAATCTGCTTCACATACCTTCAGATCTGCTTCTGCTTTTGAAAAAAATTAAGTTACAGTTAGGGAAAAAAACACAAAAAATTTAGAAACATATTTTACATTGATAAAAGTTAAAAACACATATTACAAAACAAATCAAACCATAACATAATATATCTATGAGATTAAGAAATTACAGTATAACATTCCTTTTGGATAAACTGCATGAGTATGTTCATGCCCTAGAAGTTGGTCATATCTGCAAGAAGGAAAAAAAACGTACACAAAACTACTTAGCTTTATGAATCCAGTAGACTTTAAACACATAAAAGAGTAGAAATCACATAGAAAAAACTCTAACCTTTTGAATATTTGAGATAACATTAGAAATCGTTGGTGAAATAGAGATATAAAGGCGTGAAGACGAAACATTAACAGACGATGAAACAATGAAAGATGTAGATTACAGAACACCGAAACAGAAACACGGTCAAGAAGATCTGGACTAGGAACCGTGCAAATGGAGTGCGGTGCAGATTGTATAGGAAGACTGAAATTTAGGGTTTAGCAAGGATAACAAGGTTAAGTAGAAAAGTTGAACATGGGCTTAAACTGGGTTGGAATAGCGTTGGAGTAGAAGGCCCATAAAAACATCATTGGATTCGGTCGGATTCGGATTCCGACGGGCCCAAGAATGCAATCCGTTTCCGACCTAAGTAAACCACCCCAACCTTTTTAACCATCCGATGATCTGACGACCCGAATCGAATCGATCCAATAGCTCAAAAAATACACGGGCCGGACCGGGTTCGGTCGGTTGAAGCTTTCTTGTCCACCCCTAATTTGAACCAAACAAATTTTCATTTAACTTGAATAAAACCACTTAGACTACTTACTTTTTCGTGATTGATGTTGACATTGTTCATAATGACATATATATCTTATTTCAATCTTTGATCTTTTATTGCATATAATAATAGTATTATTTTTGAGGATTTTTCAACCAACCCTATGGACCTATTAAATACCACACGAAATTCCATTTTTACCCCAACTCCCGTAGATGCACATCCGGAAGCATCCTATATTTTGAAAAAAATTAGTTTTTTCCATAGATGCATCTACGAAAGCGTATAAAACATAGTGAAACTTGCGATTTTCGTGACTAATTGAGAAAATCCCAAGTTCCGTATATGCATCTACGGAACACTCTATTGCCAAACCCCATCAAACCTTTTCGTAGATGTAACTACATAAGATTTTTCCCAATTAATTGAGAATGTGAGATTTTACCAATTAATCAAACTCCATCAAACTTTTCCGTAGATGTAACTACGGGAGATTTTTTCCAATTAATTGAGAATTTTAGATTTTCTCAATTAATTGGGAAAATTCCAAATTAATTAAGTTTGATGACATCTACGCAATCATTAAAATATAGTGAAATCCTAGATTTTACCAATTAATTGGGAAAATCCCAAGTTTCACTATGTTTTAAGGGGTTCGGTAGATGCATCTACGGGAAAAACCAATTTTTTTTTAAAAAAAGTACTTCAGGAGATGCATCTACGAAAGCACGAGGACATTTTTGTTAATTCAGTGGTGCGTAAGAAGGCCTTGGGATTGGTTGAGAAATTCTCTTATTTTTCTGCTGTGATAAAAAGTACTATTGCTAACATACTGTTTCAGTTTCTATGTAGCCTGCACACATATACCTTATTGTCCCATGCGTCTCAGGCTATCTTTTTATTTTTATTAGTTGTTCTCTCTTCTTTTTTGGAATTTGTTATATATATATATTTTAAATTTTATAGTTATGAAGTAATGTGTCATAAAGTCCAATAGAAGTAAATATTTAATATAATTATTGGAGCCTATTACAAAGTATCACAAGTTTCTTCTTTTGTGCTGAGTATTCAAATTGTATACAAAATATACCGGAAATATGAAGTGACTGTTCAAAATATTGAATATTAACGAAACTGTCAAATTATTGATCAAAATATTGAACATTAATGGGAACATGAAATTATTGATTAAAATATTTAATTATTATTTTTTCACGGATACCAGATATTATACAATTAATTATTGTTTTTCACGGGTACTAGACATTTTTCTATATATTCAATTATTATTTTTTCACGGGTACTAAACATTTTTCTATACATTCAATTATTATTTTTTCATGGGTACTAGACATTTCTCTATAAATTCAATTATCATTTTTTCACGGGTATTATACATTCTTCTATACATTAAATTATTTTTTTTTAGGGATATCATATATTTTTCTATCAAAAATATAGATATGAAATAAATGCACGTCACGTACCAGAATCCGTGCGGGCACGAGTATGTTACTAGTTAGTAGGGGTGGAAATAGGCCAGACCGATAACAGAGGCCTACAGGCTGACATATAAAGGCTTAGGCCAGGCCAAAAGGTCTAGGCTTTTTATAAGCCTATTTAGTTAAAAAGACTAGGCCTCAGGCCAAAAAAAAAACTTTTTAAGCCTATCAGACCGGCCTATTTAAATAAATATGAATAATTTTGTTATTATCATTATGTTATGTGTTGTACTTTGAATTAAAATACATAAATAAAACTTGGTTATCTTAAAGAACTTTTGAAAATAAGATGAAAACACCTGAGGAACATTGTTTTCATAAGTTCTCTTAAACAAATAGTCTCCAAGAACTTATGATAATAGGTAAGTTAAAATAAGTCAATACAAATAATTTTTTAGTCTCTTGGTATTTTAGTTAGTTAGTCTATTTAAACATTATTTTAGTTAGTATGTCAAAACAAATAGACTTTTATGTAGGCTAACAGGCTAACCAGACCTTCGAAAAGGCCAAACTCAGACCTAAAAATAAACCTACGACAGACCACAGATCAGACTTAGACTTCAATTTTTTTGACAGGACAGACCTAAGCTTGGTAAAGCCTAGCTCGGTCCAGCCTATTTCCACTCCCTACTAGTTAGACCTTGAAAATAAAACAGATCTATATTTTGGATATACTAAAGCCATACTGGCAGAGGGCTTCTTTCTTTTGAAAACTGTAGTAAAACTCAGCTGGAGCTGTCTGCGGACATGCGGTCTCAAAAGGCCGAAGACACCTTTTCAAATTTCAACTGCTTTTCCCCACCGTGACAGCGTCCACATGCACATACTAGTGTAATGTATAGAACACTGTCGGTGGTCAAAGCAAATTACTATAAGAACCTTCTTATAAAATGTTTCAAATTCCACCTATTCTTTTTTTCATTTGTTTATCACATATTTTTGCATGGTGATATAATTACACGTAACGACAGAAAATAATCATAGACCCAAAAATACTTTATCAAAACTAAATAGAATTTAATACAAACAATTTGAGCGAAATCAGAAGCCATTGAAATACTAGCTTTGGTGCTTAATTTAACTTTATTTATTTTTTAAAATTAAATCAAATGAAAACAAAAATAAATAAATAAATAAATTACATTTACTTCAATTCTTCTTGCCTTCTTCTCCATCATTTTCCACGTAAGCTTTCTTCCTTCTATCAGCCATCGCAAAAAGACAAATCAGTAAAAAGCTCGTGGCGTAAATCCCGTGAATCTTCCAATTACTCTTCGGCGGTTGCCGCTGCACCACCCTGTGAAACACCGTCACGTAATAATGAAGCCCAACGGAAAAGCCCACGAAAATCTGAGCCAGGCTCAAGAACTTCGACCCAAGCCCACATTCAGTAGAGAAGACAAGAACAAGGTACATGAGGAGTAACAGTAGATACAAAACGTAACCCAGAGTTTGAAGCACTTGGAAGCAGATATACGTGGACTGCGAAGTAGAGAATAGAAACTTCAAAGGTTCGGTTCCAGAGACCAACGTTGAGATACAGAGGATGGTGAAGTAGATTGAGAGGTAGATTTGGATGAAGATTAGGATTTTTTGAAGTGAGAAATAGGTTTTGATTTTGTTGAAAAGGAGAGAGACTAAGAGGAGAGGGAGTAGTACGAAAGCGGTGGAAACTATGGCGGCTATGGTGGGTGCGTATTTTTTGCCGACGTAGGGTTTGAATCCTTTGGTCATTTCGTTGTTGGCGTTTGTTATGTAGGCTTTGGAGGTTGTTGAGATTCGTTCTAGGTCTGGGAGTAGTGTGCGGTGGAATTTGTTTGGGAGATCTTGGAAGTCTGAGAATGAAGCGAAATCGTCGTCGTCTTCGTCTTCTTGTTCTTCTAATGTGCGACTAGGTGGTGTTTGTGTTTTTGGTTTTTTGTTTGTGTTGTGAGTTTGAGTTTTTGGTGGGTTGTTGTTTTTGTCGGTGGTGGTGGATTTTGTGGTTTTGATAGCTGTTTTCACGAGATCTAATGGCTTTTTGGTTGATGTGGATGTGGAGTTCGGCTTCTTGAACTTGGTGGTGTTGGTGGAATTGAGCTTCTTGAGGCTGTTAGTGTTGGGTGGTGAGGATTTGGATGATGCATTTTTGGAGGGATTAAGGTTTTTGGATTTGACTGTTTTAGTGGAAGTGTCATTGGATTTTATAGTTTTAGTTTGGTTTTTGGAAGAATTAAGGTTGTTGGATTTGATGGTTTTAGTTTGGTTTTTGGAGGAATTAAGGTTATTGGATTTGATGGTTTTGGTTTGGTTTTTGGAGGAATTAAGGTTATTGGATTTGATGGTTTTGGTTTGGTTTTTGGAGGAATTAAGGTTATTGGATTTGATGGTTTTGGTATGGTTTTTGGAAGTGAAACTATCGGGTTTGATTAGTTTGGTTTGGTTTTTGGTGGATTGGAGGGTAGTTTTCTTGTCACTTTGGTGTTCTTTATGGTCCTCTAGCATTGTTCTTCTGTGGAATTGAGGTTCAGACCATAAAGAACAAGTGCAAAGAGAGGCAAAAAGAAACAAAAGAAGAGAGAGTATGAGTACCTTTGTGGAGCACAAATACATTAGATGAGCCATTGATATTTTGGCTTCCTTCAAGATCTAGGCCCCCGAAGATCTGAGGAAGGAGGAGGATGATAGAGTAGTGACGGATTTTATACTACAACTTTGAGCTTGTTGTAAAAGAAGTGAAACTGATTTTGAGTGGAAGTGTGTGCTGCCAAAGTAGTATGAGCATGTGTTGCATAAATGGGTAAACAAACAAGAGTGATTAGTCAATCTTATACTAATTGAAAAAATAAAATAAGTGAGAGGAAGAGCTCCATGGAATATGAATTGATTGGAGTGAGACTTATCATCACATGGCTAACGAAGAACTTGAACTACCGACTAGGTTTGTGGAGCCCGCACATTTACTACTACTACTACTACTACAGTATAATCTATTATTGTGTACTAAAACTTCTTCCCTATGTGTGCCATTTTCATACATGCCGTATGAACATATTAAATAAATAAATCTTCCATTTGTTAGTAACAGTCAACATAATTTGATATAGCAGTGGAATACTATGCGATCTAATGAATGCATGCAACACTGATGCAGGATAAACTCCGGAAAGAAATGCATGTGTCTCATTAAGTTTATGTCTCCTTATAAAACTGTGCACAAAACATTTACAATGGTGGAAGGTCAGAGGCACATATGGCTGAAATAGCTCACTTGGTTTGAAGTTTGTTTCAATTGGAAATCAGAAATGATGAAGTAGGATTTTGGTGCCACGGAGCAAATCTTCAATTTGGCTGGGCGGGTGTGCGCCTACAGTGTTATCATTCTATCATTTAAATCAATAAGAGAATGAAAAGTAAAGTGAATTATGGATCTGAGAAAATACCGCGAATATCATGTGAGATATTTTATATATGAATGATGGAGTGACTTGGATTGATGATTGGACCTCACCTTTTTAGACCTATGACCAATCCATGATAGTTGCTCTGAGACTGTTGCCGCGCATCAACGAAAAATCATTAAAAAATTGGGTCGAACTCACTGCTTAGAGAAGTGGAAAAAAAATTGGGAGTTGGCTTGAGAGACTTTGAGAACTTGCACATTAAATGCTAGTGTCATCATTGAAACGTCTTATAGGATTGTTCTTACATGTGACCTTAACTCATTAGCCTAGGGCGTGACGTCTCCTTTAGGATCCTCAAGTGTACTCGAGTGTCATTATAATATAAAGATAATCCAACTGTTGTTTTTCATATGCCCAATTTCTTTTATTTGGAATTGCTAATTTACCCGCATCCTCCAAAATATCTCCAAAATATATAAGGTTATTCCGCTTTCCCAACCACGTTTTCACTTTATGCAAATTGTAAGTCTTTCTTCTACAAACTGGGATTGCTTTCTGTTGATCTGTCGACTCTTGTTCTACATATCTTTCTTTTCATCTATGAGTCTTGCATTTCTTCTTCATTTTCTTGATTCACCGCATTTCTTTTGTTTTGATTGAATGATTGTTATTTATCTCGAAAAGTTGTTTTGCTACAATTTGCCAAAGAGGGAGATTGTTGTTCCTTTTTAGATTGACTAAAATTTTTAATAGAACAATATGGAGAAGTGTTCAAGATTGCTCAGCTGCGTCAAGCTATTTTTCTGGTGCAGAAGGGACACATATTGGACATGATGTCACAACATGTCGGTACGACACATGGGCCTTGCTCAACAGACCAGAATGTTGCATTTTGAAAGGATTTTTTTTCAAGATTCAATTAGATTTTATTGCTTTTATTTAGAAATATGATTATATGATTTGTTAGACAGTTGTGAAGATCAAAACATATTTAAATGGAAATTTAAATATGAATTTGTAACAAACCAAATCAGATCTTTTTGTTGGAGATATTTGTGGAACAAATCATATCTAACTTATTGTGCATTATTTCTGGACGAAATCAAGTCAAATATCCAAGGAAAAAAGTCCAGCATCATTATGCTATATAAGGAGCTCATATTTAGAGGGATACCTAAATAGAAAGTCATTAGGTAGTGTTAGGAAGAAGTATTGAACAACATGAGTTTGTTGTTCCTATAAGACTAAGTGTACTAAACTACTAATAGTGAATTTGCTTTCTTTGGATCTAGACGTAAGTGTACTTGCATCGAACTGGGTTACCAATTATTGTGTTCTTTATTGCTTTTCAACTTCATTATCTTGTCCAAGTTAGACTATGTTAATTATGGTGATTCTAGTTAAACTTGTCGAACTAGTTGTCTGGGAAATCGCGTTCGATATCTGTCCTTTGAGAAACAAAATTTCAGTGTGTATGTGTGTTGCCTTAGTATTTAAAAGTTCTTTCTTACTTTAACAAAAATCAGATCACTTAGATAGATTGACCGACACGACTTAAAAAGCTTTCATACTTTATCTGAGGCTTCAAGATTCTTTGTTGGATTGCTCATGATCATATAACCACTTTAATCTTGAGTCTCTTGTCAATGAGGCATGAAATGTTTCTCTAGTTAGGTCACCATCTTCAAGGTTGAAAGCTATAGACTTTATTCATCATTAGCATCATCAAAATGTCAAATGGATTTTCTGCTGAATTTTTAACTTTATACCTGCAAGCACATAGATCAATAATACATGCTTGTTCTTCGTTATTGGAATTTGAATACAAACATACTTCATTATCTTGCAATGTAGGCTTTCTTTGGTCTTGTATCCTTATTTTCTTTAAAATTATTTTTCTTTAGGAGAGATGAAGATTTTCCCTTGATGTACCCTTGTTTTCCACATTCAAAGCAATTAAAATTTTAATTTGATGTTGATGTTTCCATTTTCTTCACAAATCTCTTGCCTTGACCAAATTTTACTGTCTTGTCTTTCTCTTGGAATTTATTGAATTTCTTTACCATAAGAGTTATGTTATCATCTTATTCTAAACTATCTTCTTATTGATTAATGTTTAATTCGACTTTCAAATAGATACCTTTATGTCTCTTTTCCGATTCTTCATGTTGTTCAAATCGACCAAGTTCTAATTCATGTTTTTGTAACTTTCCAAAAAGTATTGTCGATGTCATCTTTAATAGGCTTATCTTTTCAGAAATGGATGCCACCTTTGATTGTCAGGCTCCTGTCAAAGATCTTCGAACTTTCAAGTTTAATTCACTATTTGTAAGAGTTTTTTCCAAGAACAATTTGTTAAGTGGGTGAATCTCTTTTTCATTTTTTTGAATCTTTTTTCTGGTAGCATTCTAAATATTTCATATTCTTGAGAAAGAGTGTTCTATCTAGATCTTTTTACTTCCTTCGTAGCTTAATGTCTTGTTTCTAATGTAGTCGTTATGCAATATGAAACTTTAAAGAGTTCATCCATTTCTAATGCCTATTCTATAATGTTTTTTTTTACCTTTTGTCATATATGATTTTCTTTTTATCATCCTCACTCCCATCATTTTTAAACTTAGGTTGTTCAACACCTTCAACACTATGATTGGATATGAAGGGTCCTTCTACAACGACAATCCATACTTATACACCATAAGTGGCTTTTCCGGACTTTTCTCATTTTTTTCCGCTAAGTTTCTTAACTTGTTAAAATGTCATAAGTGATAATGATTTATGTTACATAATAAGGTGGTAAAATTCAAAATTTAAAATGCAAAAAATAAATAACACACAAGAATTCATACTAGTTCCTCCATACCAACTTAAGGATACATTTAGTCCCTCTATTCTCTTAGAGGATTTCCCATTATGTTTAGATTCTTGTACAACGTTCTAACACTAAGATTTCTTTACAACCTTCTAACACATATATTCAAGAAAGAACACTACTTTCTTAAAATTATATTTTTCACCACAACCTTGATGAATAAGCACTACATACACTTGTGAACACTTTTGAAGAAGTTTTTGTTGTTGACTTAGATTTCCAAATTAACACTTGTAATATTGAACTTCTCTTTTTTATATTACAACTCAAACTAATATAACTTCAGACCTCTCGTAATTTTTATTGAAATTTTCAAAATATGTGAAAGTATGCAAAGTTTTAAAAACTTGATATATGAATGAACACTTGAAATTTTCTTTTGAATTGTATAAAAATTTAACTGGAAGAGGTGAATTCACTTTCTAGTGTATAATATCTTATATACACCCTTAGAATCTTCTATGAATGGATGCATAAATTTAAAAAGTTTTCATGGCCATTCAAAACAATGATGTTGTTTGGTGAGAAATTATATTTCTTCAGGTGATAACCGATTACCCCGGGGTTTAATCAACTACTTCTATCCAACGTTTTAAAAAATTCAGATTTTGAATTTGATAATTGATTACCACCAAGCTGTAATCGATTACCAAAATTAATTTCATGAAAAATACAATGTTTAGAAGATTAGCTTCAATGATTTTCATACATTATGTTTAAGATCTTTGTAGATTAAGTTTGAGAAGTATTTCTGAGCATTTAAAATAATATAGAATGAATTGTAATGTGTACCTTTATATTGCTAATCATTTCAATTCTTTTCTTTGATTTTCAATGATCATTTTTCATGTTTTCTTCATCTTTAATATTTACTTGTGTTTAAATATGACCTTTTATAAAGAGATATTCTTAGATAGTTAGTTGTTCTTAGTCTAACTAGTTTGTTACTAAGTTAGATTAATTTGTTGTTATTACTAGCTATATAAGTCTTGTATTATTTCATAGTAACAATAATTCTCTCCTCCTTATTCAATATACTTTTTTCATTACTTTTCTTTCACCTATAATTCTATAAAAAAATTGTAATATCTTTCTCAACCACATAAAGTAAGGGACCAAAGGAACTCTGGCTTGTGTTTGATCTTGTTATTGTATCTCATCATAGTGAAATGTGTACATTGTTTTCTTTATTACAGTGGAGTACATCTATAAGACCAAACCACTATAATTCTTGGCTCTGTTGCTTTTATTGGTTTAATTTCTGATAAACACTCTAAATGAACATAAAATATAATTTAAATGTTATATACACCTTAAAATGTTGAAATTCTTTTGGTTGATATGAGTAAACATTCTTTTACAATTATAATACGAGCAAGTATTTCAAAGTTTTTAGTGTATAAATTGTTCACCTTTGCATTACACATAGTATAAAACAATAAAAACTAATGTACTACAGACAGCAAAACTTTCTCATCATTATCATCCAAAACATGTGTTTCACAATAGTCTTCTCCAGTTTCATTTTCCATCTCTAGTTGATCCATTTCTGATTCAACTAATGCAACCATTCTTGCTCTCTCCCTATCCCTCGGGTATGTGGAATATAGAAATGAATAAATGATAACACATATTGCAATTGGAATTGCAATTGTACTATAAAGCGCCTTACCAAGTGAAGCAGCATTTTCTCTATCAGTTTCAACTTCAACAGAATCCGATGAACCTTTCGGTACTGGTTTATAACCATAAACATGTTGAGCCAAAACTCCAACAATAGGCGGAGCAAAAGACGCCAATATACACTCAAAAGATCGATCCAAAGCATATATCGCCGTCCGTGATTTCTCAGGTACTATTTCTGCAAATATAGGATCATTTGTTGCTGGTGCACACCAGAATGTGATTATTCCCATGATGACCAAAACAAAAACATGAACAAAGGGTGTGGATGGATCATTAGGCAATAACAACAATAAAATCGCAGCTAAAGGGATTGTCGAACCCGCGCTTATTTGCGCCAACATTACTCTTCCAGTGTTAGGTAACCGTTGCGATAGAAAATCTCCAAGCCATCCTCCAAACAGACCTCCGAATGAAGCAGAGATTATAAATATGGTCCAAATTACTGCTGTTGTACCATGTGAGAAGCCTATTAGTTCTAACCAAAGAGTAAAAAACGACAAACTCGACCCACGGAATGATCCGAATACTCCCTGGGCTACAATTATCTGAAAAGATGGAACTTTTATAACAGACTTTGCTTCTTTTATTAAATCTTTCACCTCAGAATAAAATGACTTGTCTGAAATTCGATATGAAGCGGGTTTTGTGCCGTTGTCTGGGAAGTGTGGATCTTTGGCAAAGACGCGAACCAATATACCAACTATAACACTCACCAATGCAACAATATGAAAAGCTATTCTCCAACCAGGTATGCCAAAGAATGAAGTTGAGGCTAGTAGTACTGCAAAGAGATTACCAATGATGCTTCCGATGTTTCCTGTTAGTTGAAGCCATCCAAAAGCCGTACCACGGTTGCTATCGATTGTGGAGTCTGCAATTAGAGACTGAATTGCTGGAATAACAATGGCAAGTCCTATGCCATTTAAACCTCTTGAAATCGCCACCTATATTGAGGCGTTATTATAATAAAGTTTATATAGAAATAGAAGAAAAACGGACAACAAGTTGCGCGCCACATGTATATATTATGCAGCAAACTTACAATACAAGAATCATTTTTCATTATATGAAGAAAAGATAGAATATATAAAAATGAGGACCTGCAAGAAGGTGGAGGAGATTGCGACGAAGAATGTAGCAACAGCCCAAAGGAAAGCACCAAGAGCAATAACATGAGCACGATTGTGGCGCGTGGCGAGGTAAGCAGCAAGAGGGTAACAGAATGATTGAACGAGGGATCGGTAGAGAGTGAGAGAGCCTAGTGCGGTGGGGTCGGCGTTGAGAGCAGCGCCGATCTCTTTGTATACTCCTGGCAGCAGTGATGTATCGGCTCTCTCCATGATACCTGCTAGATTGACGAGCACCAGTGTGAGTGTCTCTGATTTCATCTTTACAATTTGTTTTCTATGAATGATGGATAAGTGTCATATAGAAAATGAATCTGCTATGTGTATGGAGTTGCAGACCCAAATGGTGTTTGGGGTTGACTTGGAAGGGTATGGTATGGGCATGAGTAGAAGAAAGTTTTGGAAGGTTGCATTGATTGGTAAGACAGTGTATGAGTGTGTGGTTCAAAACATTTCAAATTTCAAACTTATGACTTTAAGCCTACTACAACTGAGATATTTTAATTTTAATTTAGAGCAAGTGGGAAAACAAAAAAGAGAGAGCAGTCAGTAAGGGATTTCGAATTTGTTAACACATGATACATTCACAATAATGCAACAATTTTGGTGAACAGAACAAATTGATGCAAAAGAAAAAAGAAAGGAAAAAAAGAAGCTGACGATAAAAGAGTGATTATATTAATCAACTTAAATTACAAATGAATCAATTACTTATATTTATACAATAAGGTTCTCAACTAAAAGCATAGAAGTAGGACAAGTTTGTTACAATAACTAAATCTAACTGAAATAACTAAAAGAGTCATGACTAAATATATTGATTTAATTAGGTTCAATATCCTCCTTCAAATTAGAGTGGATTTTGTGCATTCATAGTTTGTTAGATAAAGTAGAAAATGTCCCATAATGAAGTCCTTTAGTGAAAATATCGTCAACCTGTTGAGAAGAATGTATTGATAGGGGTGTGCAAAATATCCGGTTTTGATGTCCAAATCCATAACCAACCCTAAATCACTTTTAAATATCCAGATATAATTGAATGGTTATTAACTGGTTTAGTTATTAATGGTTTGGTTATCCATTCATATAATCCGGATATAATTAAATTGTTATTAACCAGTTAAATTATTTTGGATTCGGTTATAATCCGGTTATTATCCAAATCCAAATATTTTAATTCTCAAAATATTAATTTTTTTTTTGAAAAAAAATATTTTCGGAAAAAATAATTTTCAAAACTGATTTTTTTTAAAAAACCGGTTATATAATCATAACCAAATTTATAATCGGTTTTATAACCAGTTTTGAATAAAATGTGATTATGGTTATAAATCCAAACCATTTAAATGGTTTTAAAATGGTTATGGTTTGGTTTTTGAAAATAATCAACCATGCACACCCCTATGTATTGGCATCAAATGTATAGTTTTTGATTGAACCTTATCACGAACTACAATGGCAATTCATTTCAATGTGCTTTGTGCATTTGTGGAAACGAGATTGTTAGCAATGTGAATTGTTGAGCTCTTACCATAGTAGATTGATATAAGTTACAAGGTCTTGGAGGAGGTACAATAGCCATTGTTCTTCACAAGTGGCATTTGCTAGTGTCCTATATTCCTCTACTAAGGAGGATCTGTAAACCATAAGTTGTTTTTTTCCCTTTTTAGGAGATAAGAGATGTCCCTTAATAAAAGCCGAAACTAGTAGTAGAACGTGGAGTATCTTTGCAAGAGGCCAAGTATGAATTTGCAAAGCCTGTCAGTGTTATTGAATAGGTTGTCTCGAGCTATAAGCCTTAAATATGAGCTAATTTTATGTATTTAAGGATCTGAAATGCAACTTGAAGATCGACTTCACTAGGATTTGAAATAAACTGGTTTAACATGCAAAAAAGTAACTTAGGCTAGGTCTGGTGTGTGTTAAATTGAGTAACTTACCGATGAGACTTTTCAAAGTGGCAGGGTTCAATAGAGGGATGTATGTGGCAGTCTATAGTGTGTAATTTGAGTCCATTATTGTGGAGGCCGGTTTGATACTAAGCACACATATTTATTGAAGGATATCCAAAGTATATTTTCTCTAACAGATGAAGATTCCTTGTAATTTTCTTGCAACTTAAAATCTTAAAAAATACTTTAAATGGCCGAGGTCTTTAATATTGAATTTTGTATTCAAGACATGCTTTAGTTTTGAAATGTCATCCATGTTGTTATCTGCCTTCATTAAGTCATCAACATATACTAACATATACTAATACCAGTGAAGCGATGATTATTATGTTTTCTGAAAAGAGAAAAATCAGACTTACATTGAAAGAAGAGAGAAGAGAAAGGAAAAACAATTTGAATTCATATAAAACCCTGAATTCTTTATTCAATTCACTTTGGGAACAATGTTTACAATTGAATCTCAATCATACCACTTTCTCTTTTAATCAGAATTATTATGAAGTGAGGACTAGTATGCTATTTAAAAGAAAACTAAATCCCAACCTTCAACTAACATACTAAAACAATTAGGTTAACAGAGACTGAATTCAACATGCTAACAACCTAGCATATTTCAACAACTACACTAGCTTTTTGAATTCGATAGAGTTTGCTACAACACTAGCTTATAACCCATAAGCTACAAATCTCTACCTTGGAACAAACTCTGAATCACGAAACCAACTAGCTGTCAACATGCAGTCAAATGAACAACATACAGTGGAGAAACTTGCAACTTGACAATGTATTGGTGATCATATCACCAGCATTGCCATCAATCGAAACCTTCAGCACTTGGACTTCTCTACGCTCTATTATCTCTTTGACGAAATGTAGCCTCACTTCGACGTGCTTGGTGTTGGGAAATAACACAGCTGAAGAAAAAAATAAATAAACAAAACACAACCACTAACACAAGAATATAACGTGGAAACTCCAAAACCGGAGAAAAACCACGACCGTTGTTTAAATAGACAACCAGAGAATTATTACTATGTGAAAATTTTACAACACATAAACTTCTCCACTCTCACCCCAATCCCCTAGTACACCCACACTCTTACAAAGCAAATATTTAAACTAAATCTCACAGCACTTTAATACAAGAGCATAAGAGAACAAAGAAAATCAAATCAAATATAAGCTTAAAGTGCTTTTTGACTAGTGTATCTAAAATCAAAGAACTTAGGTCCAATATATAGCCTTGGTCTCCCCCTTGCTTCACCACACTAAGCAATGTGGGACTTCTCAAATAACTACTTTTTAACTTCCTTCTTTATTTAAGAATTTAGGCAACATTAGACATACAATCAACCGCAACATTTGGTTCGCTCATGATAGGTTGAATTCTTCGACATGCATATTACACTTTGGCTGTCACATTTAACAGTGATTGCTTGACCTTGAGTTTTTAGCTCTTTATCAAAACCTTCAAGCCACAACGCTTCTTTCAGACCTTCAGTGATGAAAATATATATATTTCACTTCAGTGGTTGATTAGCAAATAACCTTCTGAATTGTTGCTTTCCAACTAATTGATGTGCTAAACATAGTGAACATGTATCCATAAATAGATTTTCTGGAATCCATATGACCTGTATAAACAGAGTCGACAAATCTTTCGATTGCTACTTTGCTATCATCACCACATGATCCATCAAAAATCAGGACTCTACTCAGTGACTCATTTATGTTCCTTATAATCCACTTCAATGCTTTCCAGTGTACCTTTCCAAGATTTGACATATACTTACAAGACTCACTGCATATGCTATGTCTGGCCTAAAATCCATTGGGGTGGATGCTGGTTTGATAGCTAACAGACCCACAATTTAGAGTAAATCAAGGTTGTACTTGCGTTCGCATAGGGTTATGCATTGTGAGGAACGAACAATTTCAAAATGAAGAAAATACTTGAGATTGCTTGAAATTTTCATCAAGAACAACTTTGATAGTATTTATTTTGTTAATGCTATTGCCTGAAAGAACAAAATCATCTACATAAACCAAGGTGAAATAATTAGTGGACTTTTTAGTGAATAAAGAATAATATGATTTAGATTGAACATAATCGATAGGGTAGGTTAATTTTTAATTTCATTGTTTACTAGCTTGCATACAATATTTTTTATTTGAAATATTAATATTAAGAGGGGGCTTTGGCTAATATGCATAAGGATTTTACTTATGCACCATGCATAAGCCTACATAAGTCATTGGATCATGTTTTTAATCCAGTATTGAGTATTGAGTGGTGAGTATTGAGTAATAACAATTGATGTCTAGAATTTGATCCAATGATCCAAGGGTCTATAATAATCTATGCATGGTGCATAGATTTTTATCTATGCACGGTAACTGCACTCTTGAGAGGGCATTTCATATATACCTCTTCATCTAAGTCCCCATGTAAGAAGAAAATATTAATATCTAACTGCCGAAGGTACAATATTTAGAGGAAGCTATAGATAAAATAAGCTTAATTGTCATTTTTATAACAAACCTATAAGCTTAGTTGTCATTTTTATAACAAACTTGTCATCAATATTACTGATGGTCAACCTCATGTGATAAAATATATTGAAATTGACCGGCATTTGATTAAAGAAAAGTTTAATAGTGAATTAATGAATTAGACCCTACATTTCTTATGGGTATCCATTGAAAAGTGCGTTAACAAAGGATTTATCAACTGAGTCGTTCCACCAAATTATCTACAAATATGAAATGGTTGATATTCATTTACCAACTTGAGAGAATGCTATAAATAATAAAACACACATGTTAGTTTTATAAGTTTTATTTTATGTTAAATCCCGTGTTTGAGATCTCTTGCAAAACACGAACATGAAGAGAAAAAAAAAAAAGATGACACTGCATGTGGTGAACTTTAAGGTAAGTTCGATTCACCCCACCAATTTAAAAAAAGGGTTAATAGTACTTCACTCTCCTGTAATGTTAGCGAATTTTGCTTTTCCCCCCTCCCTACCTTTTGGCAACGGTTTTTTCAAAAAAACCGTTGCCAAAACCTACCTTTGACAACGGTAGGGGGGTAAAACGAAACACGCTCATATTACAGGGGGTAAAGTACTATTAACCCTTAAAAAAATTTGATGCAAATGCATAAACCAGAAAACTCCTTCAACCCTCAACCCTCTTATTCGTGACAAAAAAAAAATCTGAAAAGCCATAGCATGAAGTATTTCTATTTTCCTATCTAAATGGAACCCTCATTTTCTTTGAGAAATAGAGAGGATCCCAACACCAGATCAAATGGCTTGAATTGTTTAATAAGGCTCCACAATTCCTTGCAAATGGCTTGAATTGTTTAATAAGGCTCCACAATTCCTTGCAAATGTAAACTACCTGGACAACAAAACTTTCTCATCATTATCATCTAAGTCTATGTTCTCATCCCTTGGATAATCTATATCTTCAATCTTGCTACTTTCTTTACCATTCAGTTCATTTGATTCTAAAACATGGATTTCACAACAGTCTCCTCTTTCTCTTGTGCAATCTTCCACCTCTAGTTGTTGCATTTCTGATTCCTCTAATGCGACCATTCTTGCCCGGTCTCTGTCTCTCGGATATGAGCAGTAAAGGAATGAGTAGATGCAGACACATAGTGTCAAAGGAATTACAAAAACAATACAAAGTGCCTTCGAGAGTGATGCTGCATTTTTCCTGTCTGTTTCGATTTCGACGGAATCTGAGGATCCTTTTGGAACTGGTCTATAACCAAACACATGTTGAGCCAATAATCCAACAAAAGGAGGAGCAAATGACTGCAATATAGACTCAAAAGATTGATCCAAAGCATATATAGCTGTCCGCGACTTCTCAGGAACTATTTCTGCAAATATTGGACTGTCAGTCCACGCAGCTGTTAGTTTGAATTACTTAATAAAGTTAGAAAAATGCTAAATGTCATAACATACTTGTTAGTTGCTGGAGCATTCCAGGCCGTAGCGAATCCCATGATGACTAAAACAAGGCCATGCATGAAGGCCGTGGATGGATCATCGGGCAGTGCCAACAGCAAAATTGCTGCTAGAGGAACGGCTGAACCAGCGCTTATTTGCGACAACATTATTCTTCCGGTGTTTGGTAACCGTAGGGATAAAAAATCTCCAAACCATCCTCCAAACAGAGCCCCCAATGAAGCAGAAATTATAAATAAGGTCCAAAGAATTGCCGTTGTACCATGTGAGAAGCCTATTAGCTCTAACCAAAGAGTGGCGAATGACAAACCTGACCATGGGAATGATCCGAATACTCCCTGAGCCACAATTATCTGAAATGATGGAATTTTAATAACAGACTTGGCTTCTTTTATTAGATCTTTCATTTCAGAATAAAAGGGCTGTTTTGGAGTTTGATATGATGTAGGTTTGTCGACGTTGTTTGGAAAGTGTGGATCATTAGCGTAGATGCGTACTAATACACCAACTATGACACTAATCAATGCAACCAGATGAAAAGCTATTCTCCAACCAGATATGCCTAAGATTGATGTTGAGGCTAGTAGTACTGAGAAGAGACCACCGATAATGCTTCCGAGGTTTCCTGTTAGTTGCAGCCACCCAAAAGCCACACCACGGTTGCTATCAATTGTGGAGTCTGCAACTAGAGACTGAATTGCTGGAATCACAATGGCGAGTCCGATGCCATTTAAACCTCTTGAAATTGCCACCTAAATGATCCTTCCATATCATCAATAAGTAGAGTTAGAAAACACGAATTAATCATGTTTATGCCAAACTATAATTATAATATGATTGGAGATTATCATATTATTTAAACTAGTAGGATTGTAGGCGAAGATCTAATTACCAAAGAAAGAGAACAAATAGATCACACTATCCATGTATTATGTCTATAACCAAAAACAAAGGTAACTTTGAAAGGAGAGGCGAGAACCTGTAAGAATGTGGAGGAGATGGCGACGAGGAAAGTGGCAGCAGCCCAAAGAAAAGCACCGAGAGCAATCACATGTGCACGATTGTGACGCGTGGCAAGGTAAGCAGCGAGAGGATAACACAAAGATTGAACAAGGGATCGGAAAAGAGTAAGTGAACCTAACGCAGTTGGGTCAGCATTGAGTTCAGCACCAACCTCTTTATATACTCCTGGCAGCAACGACTCATCCGCTCTCTGCATAATACCAGCCAGATTCACCAGCATCAAAGTTACTGTCTCTGCCTTCATCTTCATCTACCTATAGATGTTATCACTATGTATGTGTATGTTCAGTGGAAAGGATGGAGGCATCAAAGAGGAACTGCTGCATATTGGAGAGTGAACTTCAGATGGCCATGGATGGTCAACTACAATTGTTTTTGTTGCCTCAATATGTGCGCGCACACCCTTTGTATATACAAAAATCCTGCTAACCCATGTGCATTTGTGTTGATCTGTGTTATGTTAATATAACTATAATTATAAAAAATAAACAAGTTGGTGAATTATATAATAACAAGTTGATGCTCTAATATAAACCTCATTACAAGTGGTCCAAAGATTTTATTATTTTTCTATATTCATCTTCTGTTTTTATTGTTTGTAACTGAAGGGGTCAATCTTTTTACCCAAATTTCGTTTTTGATGTATAATAACTCAAATAAATATCAGTAACAAAAAAACTATACAAGTTTTTCCGTTCATATTGTATATATCAAACAACTTGATTTTCAAATGAGCTTGATGAAGCTTCATTATCCCCGGCAACTGTTTAATACTACCGGGACAGCAAAACTTTCTCATCATCGTCATCCAAGTCAATGCTCTCTTGCCTTGGATAATTTCTCTGATCAGTCTTGCTACTTTCTTTACCATTCAGCATATTTGATTCTAAAACATTAATTTCACGATATTCTTCGCTTCTGGACTCCACCACTTCTAACTGGTGCATTTCAGATTCTTCTAACGCAACCATCCGTGCTCGCTCCCTGTCCCTCGGGTATGTGCAATAAAGGAATGAGTAGATGACGCAGCAAATTGCAATAGGAATACCAATTGCAGTATAAAGCGCCTTGGCAAGTGATGCAGCATTTTCCCTATCCGTTTCAATTTCAACGGAGTCCGAGGATCCTTTAGGAATCGGTTTATAACCATAAACATGCTGAGCCAAAATTCCAACAACAGGTGGAGCAAAGGATGCCAATATAGACTCGAAAGATCTATCCAAAGCATATATAGCCGTCCGCGACTTCTCAGGGACTATTTCTGCAAATATTGGACTGCCGACACAGTTAAATTTCAAAGAAAACTGAATGAAATGCAGATATGAGTATGACCAATGATGAATCATAGGAATTCCAAAACTAAAGAAAATTAACAAGATCATTTGTCAATACATACTTGTTAGTTGCTGCGCCATTCCAGGATATGCACAATCCCATGATGAATAGAACCAGACCGTGCATGACAGCAGTGGATGGATCATCAGGCAATGCCAACAACAAAATTGCTGCTAGAGGAACGGCTGAACCCGAGCTTATTTGTGACAACATTATTCTACCGGAATTCGGAAATTTTTGGGATAAAAAATCTCCCATCCATCCTCCAAACAGACCCCCAAATGAAACAGCAACTATAAATAAGGACCAAAGTAACGCTGTTGTCATGTGGGAAAAGCCTATTAGTTCTAACCAAAGAGTGGCAAACGACAAAGCAGACCATGGAAATGATCCAGAGACTCCCTGAGCCACAAGTATTTGAAACGATGGAATTTTTATAACTGATTTCGCTTCTTTTATTAAATCTTTCATTTCACAATAAAAGGACTTTCTTGGAGTTTGATATGATGTAGATATGCCTTCAGTCTTAGGAAAATGTGGATCGTCAGCAAAGATGCGTACTAATATACCGACTATGATACTAATCAATGCAACCATATGAAAAGCTATTCTCCAACCAGGTATCCCTCCAAATGATGATGAGGCAATAAGTATAGCGAAGAGACCACCAATGATGCTTCCAAGGTTTCCTGTTAGTTGCAGCCACCCGAAAGCCACACCACGGTTGCTGTCAATAGTGGAGTCAGCAACCAAGGACTGAATTGCTGGAGTAACAATGGCAAGTCCAATCCCATTTAAACCTCTTGAAATCGCTACCTAATAATCCATATAAAGCAACAAGTGGGAGTTAGAAAACATCAGCCAATCATATTTATACATATTTATAATGAATTTGATGGCTGTACACTGTCGCCGTAACACTGTTTCAATGACATCCAATGAGAGGCCACCATTTTTCTATGTCACACAATCAATTTCAAAATAACCATACAAAAATGGGGCGACATGGCAAAGTAGTGGGGTGCATACATAGCCTTTAATTCCATTTGTAAAGGAAAATGCTAAGGACTAAAAAAATTAAATATCGTCTTGAAAATAGTGTATTTAATTTATTGAAAGTAATATTATCTTTTTCAAAACAATATTTCTATATTTGGTTCCTTAACATTTGTTAGCAAGAGTCTTATGTAAATAATCATAGTGATCTTTTTATGACAAAAAATCTACATAAAGGTCATTGTATGATGTACTGATAAAGGATATACTACATTCACCAAACAACAGGATATACTACATTCACCAAACAACTTACAGAATTTAATATATTGTGAAAATGTCTTCAAATTTTATGTGGAATGTGTATAGCTTTCGCATTTTTATTTGCAAAACTTAACTTTCTAATTTCTATATACATTGTTACAAACATTTCAATTGACATTCAGAGTTACCAATTTATCATTTTTTAAATAGCCAATGGCATTACGAATATGAATCCATGAATCAAAGGGGAGGAAGAGGCAAGTGATTCTCCAATCATGATGGTTGATCCATCAATTATTGGTTTGAGTTTAGCGAGATTTGATTTTTGCCCAAAACAGTGGAAAAGGATTTCATAGTGCTCGTTCTCGTCCATTGTTGTAGATTCAAAAACATTGCATATGTTATGTTCTTATGGTGGCAGAGAATATGAAGTTTCCGCCTCAACATCACGTTCCTCCTTGCAGTTCAAATCTGAATTGAAGAAATCTTCATATGCGTCATTTGCAATAGTAAAAAATCGCTCTAATACCATGTCACAAATCCATGGATCAAAAGGAGGAACATCATATGCATAAGAAAGATAGAGAGCATATTGACACTGAATGCATAAGAAAGATAGAAAGCATATTGATAAGGATGATTCTTAATATTTAGAAACATATTGAATTGATTGAAAAGGGTTTAAACAAATGACAACACCATGCTCTATAAATAGAGTTTATAAATGAGTAACTGCCTAACTACCTACTAACAATTACATAGGAACCCATAGGAGTCTATACAGAGAGCACCCCTCGGCCCTCATCTTACAAGCCCGTTCTGTAACAATGAGACAGGCCAAACTCTAATACTGAATTTATATTTCTGGCACCATATAAACACTCAAAATATAGTCACATAATTAAACCAAAAAAAAAGATAAAACAGAAATAGAAGTGGGGACCTGTAAGAAGGTAGATGAAACGGCAACAAGGAATGTAGCGGCAGCCCAAAGAAAAGCACCGAGAGCAATAACATGAGCACGGTTGTGACGCGTGGCGAGGTAAGCGGCGAGAGGGTAACACAGAGATTGAACAAGGGATCGGAAAAGAGTGAGAGAACCTAAGGCGGTGGGGTCAACGTTGAGAGCAGCACCGACCTCTTTGTATACTCCTGGCAGCAATGATTCATCGGCTCTCTCCATGATACTCGCTAGATTCACCAGCACCAATGTCAGTGTCTCTGTTTTCATCTTTGTCTATGAGTGAAGAATTGGTATGTGTTGAGTGTTGAAGACACTTTAACATAGGAACAGATTGAGAGGAAGTGTGTAACTAATGGAAAATGGGTTGACTTGTATCATTCCATTTTAAGTCGTGTCTGTTTAAGGGAGAGACGGGACCGTGCTTGTTACGGCAATAAAATTGCTTATTTCTAAAAATATCTGAATATCAAAATTAAGGGAAAATGATTACTCTATTTAGTTAAATACAATTTATTATTTTTTGGTACAAAATACAATTATGTTATGCAGCACACAAGGCCCAATAGAATAGAAAGGCAGTCTGTTTTGTTAAGGGATTTCGTGTTAAATTAAACGGGTGCAAAAGTAGTTATTTTATAGTTTGTTTTATTATTTCAAGTTTAGTTGTATGGCCCATGGCCCTATTAGAGGATGAAACCCTAATATATAAGTGTATGTTGCCTCCTTTAGAAATCAAGAAGAAAAGTTTGTTTTATTTTATTGTCTTTTTATGTACTCTTAGATCTAGGTTCCTATCATAAATCTATCAAATTAACTATCTTAATCACCTAAAACGTAAATACATATACTTTTAAAAGGATCAATATTTTTTTATTTTTAATAAAGAAGATATATTGAAAAAGAAAAAGATATACACAAAAAGTGGGAGTATCAAGACTTATTTATAAATAAGAGAATCTTAAAAAAAAAAAAAAGCATTTTAAGTCTATTTTTTATAAAATATTGTCCAGTGTCTAAAGAAATCTCTTTAAAGTAAGTTAAGAATGAAGTTGTGAGGCAGTAAAGAAATTTGCACAACTATTTTCTTGCCTATAAATATGAGATAAAACAAAAGTCATAGTGATACACATATTGTCATTCTAAAGATTCCTTAATTGCCACGTAACCATGGAGGGGTTAGATAAAGCTTGCACAACAAGAAGAAAGTCTATTTCTATCCAGATTCTAGATCAAGACTTTGTTGGGTGAGTTTTTTACCAGGGAGTATTTATACATAGGGTTGGTGTGAGATATTGGATCGAACTCTAGTATAGTCGAAGGGTAGCTTCTTGGCTCGACAGTTCGATAGAGTTAAGCATGAAGTCGAAGGATTGTTCACATGCTGGTGTCAAAGTGTGCATGCTGTAGTCGAAGATGGGTCTAGCATGCAGATGTCGAAGATGCTAGGGCTGTTAGCATGTTAAATTAGGTTTTAGTGTTTAAATCCTAATTTGTTAAGTTAGCTTGTTTATTAAGTTGGCTTGTGTAATGGGCCTTGCTGAAAAAGCCCATTAGTTAGTATGTTAGGTCTTATTATAAATAGCATACTAGTCTCTCATCATTGCTAAGCTGCAAATCCTAATTTAGGGTGAGAGAGGTTATTTGTTATTCTTGTAAACTTGTAATCTTGTTTTAAGAGAAAGTAAAAGAATAGCAGTTATAACCAATTCTTGTGTTCCTCTTCTTCCTTGTCCTTTATTCTTCCCTTGTATTATACTTTGTTCTTGGTATTGAATTCACAACAAACTGGTGCGGTGAGCGTGGATAAGATGCCTTCAACAAAGTATGAGATTGAAAAGTTCACCGGAGTGAATGATTTCGGTCTGTGGCGCTTGAAGATGAAAGTCCTACTGGTTCAGCAGGGTTGTTTGGAAGCGTTGAAGGGAGAGTCAGCCATGAATGCAGAATTGACGGCAGCGGAGAAGACGAATATGATCGAGAAAGCACACAGCGCAATTTTGTTGAGCCTTGATGATAAGGTTCTCCGGCAGGTATCAAAGGAGACGACGACATCAGGGTTATGGGTGAAACTTAAAAGTTTGTATATGACCAAATCGCTGGTAAATCGACTCTACCTGAAGCAAGCTTTGTATTCATTCAAGATGATTGAAGACAAAGTGTTGGCTGAGCAGTTGGATATGTTCAACAAGCTGATTCTTGATCTTGAAAATATTGATGTGAAGATCGATGATGAAGATCAAGCGTTGTTACTATTGTGTTCTTTGCCTCGATCACATGCTCACTTCAAAGAAACTCTCTTGTATGGAAGGGAGTCCCTGACGTTTGAAGAAGTTCAATTAGCCTTGTACTCTAAGGACTTGAATGAACGAAAGGAGCATAAACCTTCGACTGTTGGTGAAGGTTTGGCCGTTAAAGGAAAACTCTTACGAAAGGATGGTAACTTCGACAAGAAGAAAGGCAAAAGCCAGTCGAAGTCTTACAGTGGCGAAGCATCTGGCATTCGATGCTACCATTGTAAGAAGGAGGGTCACACAAGAAAGGTGTGCCCTGAACGCCTGAAATATCATGGAGGTAAGGATAATGGCAACGCTGCCATTGTTCAAGATGATTTCGAATCATCTGATGTTCTTGTGGTTTCAAGCAGTGACTCTAAGAAGGAGTGGATTATGGATTCAGGCTGCACTTGGCACATGACTCCAAACAAAGACTTGTTCGAGGAATTATGTGATCAAGATGGTGGATCAGTATTGCTGGGAAACAACAAGGCTTGCAAGATTGCAGGTGTTGGATCTGTGAGATTCAAGCTCCATGATGAGTCAATAAGGTTGTTGAATGAAGTCAGGTATGTTCCTGATTTGAAGAGAAATCTGCTTTCTCTTGGTGAATTCGACAAGAAAGGATATGTTTTCCAAGGAGAGAAAAGTATCCTAAGAGTCATGAAGGGTTCGAAGGAAGTCTTGAGAGGCGTGAAGAAACAAGGCTTGTATACCCTTGAGGCTGAAGTTGTAAGTGGTTCGACAAATGTTGCATCCACGAAACCTTTGTCGAAAACAGAAATCTGGCACATGAGATTGGGCCATGTCAGTGAAAGGGGTCTGGTCGAATTAGGGAAACAAAATCTGCTTGGTGGAGACAAAGTCGAAAAGCTGAAGTTTTGTGAACCCTGTGTACTTGGAAAATCTTGCAGAGTGAAGTTCAACAAAGGCAAACAAATAACACATGGATCCCTTGATTACATCCATGCTGATCTTTGGGGGCCTGCAAGGTGTCCATTGAAACACCCTTCTAATACCCCGCATAAATAATAAATAATAATCAGAGTAAACATGAAAAAGGGAATTACAACTTCCAAATAATTAGACAATAATACTCATGTCATGCCATAAAAGAGAACGTCAACCAAATTTATTCAGATCATCATGTTTAACACAGCGGAATTATCTTTAACATCTGAATAACAAACAGCCAAGTCACAGACTTAAAACATCAACATAAAAATCCATCCAAAATAAAAAGAGTTTAACAAGTAACTCTAAACGACGCCCCCAGTGTTACACGACCAGAGCATGACACGGACCCAACTGACTCTAACGAACTACTTGACGAGCGAATCCTCACCAAGTACGAGAGCTACTCCTCAATCTGAAAAATAACAACATTAAGGGTGAGTCTCATTCACATTTAACTAATGTTATAAGATATAGATAATAAAATATCATTTCACATGCCATTCACCCAATCCCAGTTATGATCAGATTCAAACCATACAATCAGTAAGCAAACAACCGAATTAACACATATTATAACATTGGACATTCTTCCATTCATGTTATAATAGCAAAACAGCCTAATGCAATGCAACTACATGCATGTGGTACCAACATCTGGGATAACCCAACTCACCGACCCACCATCGTCAAGGATACGGTAACACCCACTCACTAATTCCACACAATGGGAATTAGCTACCACTGATCCACCATCGTCAAGGACCAGCCACATAATGATTATGAATGCATGCATCAACCATAACATGCTCATCACCCACATAAATCGATCAATGTCATAATCATCAATAAAACACATATCTCATACCAACAATACATGTATAATAAACACCAGTTATACCCACAACATCATACAGGTAAGACATTCATTAGTGTACCTATAAACATATCCCGCCACAAACAAATAAGATCGGGTGTTTTTAAAATAATTCAAGCCACAACTCAAAACACCATTTGAGTATATAAATTATTAGATTAGCTTCACTGTATTCGAAACGGCACCAAAATCCGGTTTACGATTTAAAAGTTACACATTTTTAAACTTGTCAAAACGACCTGTCGCAACAACTAACAGCACGCGGCGCCACACACATTTGCGGCGCGGAACGAATCGGAACTACGCCTTCACGGCGCAAACAAGGTTTCGCGGCGCGGAACGAGAAGGAACTACGCCTTCGCGGCGCGGCCATACGCTCGCGGCGCGTACTAAACACAACAAAACTTCCTGGCCTTCTGCCAAGCAGTTCGCGGCGCCAACTCCTGGACGCGGCGCGAACTGGCGATTTCCAGAACTCCGAATAGCAGAAAACAGCCTGCGATTTCGTCCCTCTTTCACCGAATCACTACCAAACCAATCTCATCCCAACCAGGTTTCGCATACAGTGAAATAACACATATTATAACACATTTATAATACATTCAACCATCCAATTATCACCAATACATGATCAATATAATCAATATGCATCAATCCTCCCAAAACCTAACACTTCTATAACCTAAGCACAACCCAATTGATACGAATAACACGATCAAATTCTATCATACTACCTATAATCCCATAATAGAAGATAAACGGAAGAGTCCCCCCTTACCTCAAGGTTGATTCTTCGCTCTTCCTCGGTTCGCACTTCTCCGCTCCTCTTCTCTTTTCACGTTCAGACTCTTCTCTTCTCCTTAGTTCTATTCCTCTTTCCCACAATTCCTCTATTTTGTGGAAAATAAAATAAAACTGTTTTAATTAGTAATAGGGCTACCAATACACCCCCCTCTTTACTAAAAGCGACACTGGCACATCCGTCTCATTATTCCCATTTTTCTCAGTTAACTCAAATAATTCTAATATTTAATCCAAAAATTAATTAAGTTAAATAAAGAATTTTATGGGGTGTTACAACTCTCCCCCACTAGAAAAGTTTTCGTCCTCGAAAACATACCTTAGGCAAAGAGTTCCGGGTAGGAGTCCTTCATCTGGCTCTCCAATTCCCACGTAACATTTCCACCGGCTGGTCCTCCCCAAGCTACTCTGACTAATGCTATCTCTTTGCTACGCAATTGTTTCACCTTCCGATCTTCAATCCTCATAGGCAAGGTTTTAACTGTCAGATTATCCTTTACCTGTACATCATCGACTTGGATCACATGAGATGGATCAGCAATGTATTTCCTCAACTGCGATACATGGAATACATCATGCAGATTCGCAAGTGTCGGTGGCAACGCAATGCGATACGCCACTTCTCCAACCCTCTCCGTAATTTGAAACGGACCAATAAAATGCGGAGTCAACTTCCTTGACTTCAGTGCTCTACCAACACCAGTTGTAGGAGTCACCCTCAAGAACACATGATCTCCTTCTTGAAATTCAAGTGTCTTTCTTCTTTTATCATGATAACTCTTCTGCCGACTCTGAGAAGTCTTCATCTTCTCCTGAATCATCTTAATCCTTTCTGTTGTCTCCTGAACAATTTCCGGCCCAATCACAGCACCTTCGCCAGATTCGTACCAACATAAAGGCGTTCTACACCTCCGACCATACAATGCTTCAAACGGAGCCATACCAATACTCGAGTGGAAACTATTATTGTAAGTAAATTCGATCAAGGGTAGATAACTATCCCATGCACCGCCCTTTTCCAACACACAAGCACGCAACAAATCTTCTAGTGATTGAATAGTTCTTTCTGTCTGTCCATCCGTCTGTGGATGATAAGCAGAACTCAATCTCAGCTTAGTACCCAAAGCCTTCTGCAAACCTTCCCAGAATCTGGATGTAAACCTTGGATCTCTATCTGACACGATACTCGAAGGAATACCATGTAAACTCACTATCCTTTCAATATACAATTGAGCCAGCTTCTCCATTGGGTAATCCATTCTCATTGGTATAAAGTGAGCAGACTTTGTCAACCTGTCCACAATAACCCAAATAGCTTCACAATTCTTCACCGTCCTCGGCAAACCTGAAACAAAATCCATAGATATACTATCCCACTTCCATTCTGGAATAAATAACGGTTGCATAGCTCCATACGGTTTCTGATGCTCAATCTTCGACTTCTGGCAAGTCAAACAAGCATAGACAAATTCAGTTATTTCCTTTTTCATTCCAGGCCACCAAAACAGCTTCTTTAAGTCATGGTACATCTTGGTAGCACCAGGATGAATACTCAATCCGCTATGATGTCCTTCTTCAAGAATACTCTTCCTCAATTCGGCAATGTCAGGAACACAAACACGATTACCAAACCTCATTATACCATTCTCGTCGATTCTGAATTCACCTCCTTTATCTTGGTTAATCAGAGACAACTTATCAACTAACTCTGCATCAGTCTTCTGACCTTCTCGGATTTCCTCAAGAATACCACTAGTCAGCTTCAGCATACCCAATTTAACACTGGTAGGAGTGTCTTCACATACTAAACTCAAATCTCGGAATTGCTCAATTAAGTCCAATTCTCTCACCATAAGCATAGACATATGCAAGGACTTCCTACTCAATGCATCGGTAACAACGTTTGCTTTACCCGGATGATAATTCAGTTCAAAATCACAATCCTTGAGAAATTCTAACCATCTTCTTTGTCTCATATTCAACTCTTTTTGGTCAAAGAGATACTTCAAACTCTTGTGATCACTAAATACTTCAAACCTTGAACCATATAGGTAATGCCTCCACAATTTCAACACAAATACCACTGCTGCCAACTCTAAGTCATGAGTCGGATAGTTTCTCTCATGCACTTTGAGTTGTCTCGACGCATAAGCGACTACCTGTTGATTCTGCATTAGTACACCTCCTAATCCCGACAACGAAGCATCACAATAAACAACAAAAGGTTCCGTCGGATTCGGCAAAATCAAGATCGGCGCACTAGTCAACCTCTTCTTCAACTCTTGGAATCCTTCTTCACATTTCGAATCCCAAACAAAAGCTTGACCCTTCCTAGTCAACTTAGTTAACGGCAACGCTAACTTTGAAAAACCTTCAATGAACTTTCTATAGTAACCCGCAAGACCAAGGAAACTACGGATTTCGGAAACTGACTTCGGAGCTTCCCACTGAGACACTACTTCTACTTTCGTTGGGTCAACGGAAATACCATCCTTAGAAATTACATGCCCAAGAAAGCTCACTTCATTTAACCAGAACTCACACTTTGACAGTTTTGCATAGAGTTTCTTTTCCTTCAATAGTTCCAATACCACTCTAAGATGATCTGCATGCTCTTCTTCATTCTTAGAATATATTAAAATATCATCTATAAATACTACTACGAACTGATCCAGATAAGGATGGAAGATCCTATTCATATACTCCATGAAAACCCCCGGCGCATTGGTTACTCCAAATGGCATCACTGTATATTCGTAATGACCATACCTTGTTCTAAATGCCGTTTTCTGAATATCGTCCGTCTTCACCCGAATCTGATGATATCCCGACCTCAAGTCAATTTTGCTGAACACACACGCCCCAACTAGTTTATCCATCAAATCATCAATCCTCGGCAAGGGGTACCGATTCTTGATAGTAACCTTGTTCAGTTGTCTGTAATCCACGCACAACCTCATTGAACCTTCTTTCTTCTTCACTAGTAACACCGGTGCACCCCACGGTGAGACACTAGGACGAATAAATTTCTTCTCGAGTAACTCTTCCAATTGACTCTTCAACTCAGTCAATTCCGATGCCGACATACGATAAGGTGCCATCGACACAGGACTAGTTCCAGGAATTAATTCAATAGCAAAATCCACTTCCCTCTCTGGCGGTAATTCTCTTACATCTTCTGGGAAAACTTCCGGAAATTCACATACTACCGGTAAGTCATTACTCACCGCTTTCTTTTTCATTTCCATGGACGCAATCAACATAAACACGGCAGCTCCGTCCTTCATTGCTTTATCCACTTGTCTAGCCGTCAACTCTAAGTCCTCAACAATGACATCTTCAGGAAAAATAACCGTTTTCGTGAAACAGTTGATATGAACCCGGTTAAATTGCAACCAATTCATGCCCAGGATAACATCCAGTTGTTCCAACGGAAGACACACTAAGTCCATTCCGAATTCTCTACCAAAAATATCAATTGGACAGTTCAAACAAGCAAACGAAGTAGTCACTGAACCCGACGCAGGAGTGTCAATGATCATACTTCCATTAATCTCAGATATTTCCAAATTCAGTCGTTTAGCACAATCCAATGAAATAAACGAGTGAGTTGCCCCAGTATCTATTATTGCAATTAAAGGAGTGCCATGGATAAAACACGTACCTTTAATCAACCGATCCTCTGGAGTAGTCTCTGAACCAGATAAGGCGAACACCTTACCACCAGCTTGATTCTTCCTCGGCTTAGGACACTTAGGACTAATATGACCTTCTTCCCCGCAGTTGAAACAAGTTACAGTGTTCCCTTTGCACTCAATAGCAATGTGACCTGCCTTTCCACATCTATAGCACTTCTTTTCCTCACTTTTGCACTCGTGAATGCGATGTCCAGGTTCTCCACACTTGAAGCACTTAATAGGGGCACTAGAGTCTCCACCACTAGGCTTCTTCCAGCCTCCAGCTTTTTGATTACCCTTACCATATGGCTTACCACGATCCATATGCTTTTTCCCTTTCCTGTCGACTAACTCGCGAGAGTGTGACGACTTCAGTTTAATATTGTCCTCTTCAAAGATTCGGCTGCAGTCAACCAAATCGACAAACCTACGAATCCTCTGGTATATGATACCCTGTTTAATCTCATCATTATTGTAGTGGACATAATACTTTGCCAGCTCAACAAACTTGGACGCATACTCCGGCACAGTCATGTTACCTTGTGTCAGCTCCAAAAATTCAATCTCTTTCCTGCCTCTAACATCCTCAGGAAAGTACCTCCGCAAGAATTCTCTCTTGAACACAGCCCAAGTGATTGCAATACCTGCAGCTTGCAGTTCGTCCCTACTAGCCATCCACCAATCATCAGCTTCTTCAGACAGCATGTGAGTCCCATATCTCACCTTCAGATTTTCGTCACAATCAATCACCCGGAAGATCCTTTCAATTTCCTTCAGCCACTTCTGGGCGCCTTCGGGATCGTGAGTGCCTTTGAACAACGGAGGGTTGTTCCTCTGAAAACTATTCAGCTGCCTGTCAGCACCAATTCCAGCTCCATTGGCATTCCCTCCCAACACACCAGCAATCATACTGAGAGCCTCAACAATCGCGTCGTCGTTCCTTCCTCCTCTTCCGGCCATTGTTCTGCTAAATATCAAACAATATTTATTAGAACAAGAAGTATCGACAGTGTCAATCTTACACTAATCGCATACGAGGGGTCAACCGACACTAAGACTCTGACTCAAACGACCGACTATGCTCTGATACCACTATTGTAACACCCTTCTAATACCCCGCATAAATAATAAACAATAATCAGAGTAAACATGAAAAAGGGCATTACAACTTCCAAATAATTAGACAATAATACTCATGTCATGCCATAAAAGAGAACGTCAACCAAATTTATTCAGATCATCATGTTTAACACAGCGGAATTATCTTTAACATCTGAATAACAAACAGCCAAGTCACAGACTTAAAACATCAACATAAAAATCCATCCAAAATAAAAAGAGTTTAACAAGTAACTCTAAACGACGCCCCCAGTGTTACACGACCAGAGCATGACACAGACCCAACTGACTCTAATGAACTACTTGACGAGCTAATCCTCACCAAGTACGAGAGCTACTCCTCAATCTGAAAAATAACAACAGTAAGGGTGAGTCTCATTCACATTTAACTAATGTTATAAGATATAGATAATAAAATATCATTTCACATGCCATTCACCCAATCCCAGTTATGATCAGATTCGAACCATACAATCAGTAAGCAAACAACCGAATTAACACATATTATAACATTGGACATTCTTCCATTCATGTTATAATAGCAAAACAGCCTAATGCAATGCAACTACATGCATGTGGTACCAAAATCTGGGATAACCCAACTCACCGACCCACCATCGTCAAGGATACGGTAACACCCACTCACTAATTCCACACAATGGGAATTAGCTACCACTGATCCACCATCGTCAAGGACCAGCCACATAATGATTATGAATGCATGCATCAACCATAACATGCTTGATCGTACCTGATCAGAAGAATCGTCGTAGGCTGCTCGGACTGGATCTTCTAGGAAGGAGAAGGGGGGGTGTACCTGCAAGGTACTCCAATGCCAAAGTAAGTTGACGAGCAAAGGAGCGCAAGTACTAGCTAAGAGTGAGTAAGAATTGAATACCTGACCCTCTACTGAGAGAGGGTATTTATAGCCCCCAGCGCTGGGCCATGATCACGCTAGTGGACTGGATTTCCAAGCCCAACTAGGAGACTTCCAGGTTTCTTAGGCGGAAATATCGGAGGTGCGTGATGCCCTCTGTCCTGGTTAACCGCTCCGGAATCCAAGGGAGACGCGGTCTTATAGGGGCCACGTGGACTCCGTAGTATTCGGAGGATTGGGTGTGAAGGACCACTGCGCGGAGCAGGGTCCTCGGCAGTTAGATGCTCGCGGGGAGACCACTGCACGGAGCAGGGTCCTCGGCCGTTAGATCCTGCTCGTGGAGAGCACTGTGCTGAGCACCAGCTAGAAGACGGAGAGTGGCGCCGGGCAATGCCTAGACGAGCATCGTCCGCCAGTAGCTTAGGTTGGTTTGGGCCTTTAAGCCTAATGGGCTGAAACTAGGTTGGGCCAAATCTTGGCCCAGCCCAGAACAGGAGCCCCCCAAGTCGGAGTTCCGAGGAAGGAGCTTCGAGTTTTACTTCTGCTGGCCGGCCACCCCGAGCAGCGTTACCTCGAGGAGAAAGTCAGAAGGTCGCGCGTGGAGGGCACGCGCTGACGTGGCAGTGTAATGATTGCCTAGGGGTAGGAGGCGGCGCCTAGGGGACCTGTGTCAGCCGACGTGACGTTTCGTATTCCGGGCAAAACCCCCTATAAAAGGGAGTAAAATCCCTCATTTGGGAATTTTTCTGCTCCCCGTTGTATGCTCGGCATCTAGGTCAATCTGCAAACCCAGCTTCTGCCAGCGTTTCTTCAGCAATCGAGTTTCTCTGAGATCATGTCTCAATCAGGTGCGTTTGAGTTTTCTTTCTGGTCTAGAATGTCTTTTGTTTAACTTTATTGAGGATCTACGTAGTGATTCTGCTGTTTTTGCCGTCTAAGTCGGCAAACAGATGCAAGAACCTGACTTTATCCTCGGGTTATTCATGCGATGCCCGGGGGATGTCAACGTAGAGGCTGTACTTTTACTGATTCTGTTCGACCTCTTTACCCTCTAGCCCGTCAAATTCATATACTGGCCGGCAACGTTGAGTTGTCGGCCGGCTTATTCATAATTATGCCCGATGTGCTCTAGGGTTCTTCATGCCTTGCCGGGCTAGATCCGAGCGTTCGTGTTTTGTTCGTTAAGTTAGTCTTTTCTCGGGCGAAGACCTTGGCCGAGGATCAACGAATTCTTCGAGGGGGTTTGGTCGGTGGCTTTATTGCTCGCCGTTTCACCCTTTCACTTGCCTCGCGGTGGAAGGGTGGATTTGATGATCATCGAATTCACTATTTCTTTCTGCGTGCAGGTGAATCAGGCTCGGGATCCAGCTCGGGGTCCAGTTCTAGTTCTAGCTCGTGGGGTGGTTCGTATACCACGACCGCTGTCGCTACCGCGAAAATTAACAGAGTCGCCACTAACATATTTATCCTGAAAAGGAAGGGAATGCCAGCAAACCACAAAACAAAACAACGGTCTCACGACCAGAGAAAAAGGGTAAGGGAGTCGGTTACGCGAGGGGAAGGTGTTAGCACCCCTCGCGCCCATCGTACTCGATGGTATCCACGCCTGTGTCTAAAACTATGGGTGTGTAATCAAACTACGATAATCTGGACTAAAATGAATGCAGAATGTAGGGAAAAGAAAGCATAATGCTCGCACGGGCCCTACCCCGCTGCCTACGTATCTGTTTTGCAGAATCAGAGCTACCGTAGCTCGGCTAACTAATTTCTGTTTGTTTTGTGTTTTTTAGGTGAACGAGTTACATTCACACTCCGCTGCTCGACCTTTGGAGACTTATGCTGGGAATGGAGCGGAAATAACAAGCTCTTAAGAAAAGAAAATCAAAGAGTGTGGTTTGTGTTTTAAAGAATGCATGAGGAAGACCTAAGCTAAGGGGGAAAGCTTGCTACCTAATGTTATCATACAAAGGGTATCAGTCTAAACTAAACTAATCAACCTACGAGGGAAAAGGCAAAAGCATACAATGAGCACACAAACGAGCATCCACTCGTAAAGCAAACAAAACCAACGGTACTGACCGAATGGTAGAAAAACGGTCCCGCCATAGCCAAGGGGAGCAGCTCAACCCAAGTCAACCAAGCATTAGACCTCGCGAAAATGATCGGGCCATAGACAAGAGGGCGGACCCCTCTCAGCAACCAAGCCTTCACGGATCGGAAAGGAAAACAGTGCGTGCGTACACCGAGCATCAACGTCGAGCGACGCGAGCTATAGGAAAGGCGGGGGTCCGACTACATGAACCCTTTTCCTGACATACTCGATAACAAGATCTTGTGCAAGTTCGGAAGCGAGCAACGCGTAGCATGCGCATACCAAACGGACTCGATGAGACTAGGCGGGGGTTGATTACGAACCCTTGACCGCATGCCTTCCATGAGGACTTAACGGAGTGCCATATAGGACTTATTACACCGTGACTCCCTGCCGCAAAGCACAAATATAAACACACCAACAAAAACAGAGCCTCTTTCGAGGGCTTGGCCAGATGCATGTCTAGGTCCTACTTCTCATGTTATAGGATGATGCGGGGAGGCGATAAAGTGCGAGAGAAATAAAATGAAACGGGATCAATACCAAACGGGTGATGATCCGTAAACTAAAGAGAGGCGAAGCGAAGAAACTAGAATCCCGCAAGCGAGCTAGCAAAGCAAAAGCAAATGGTCAGCACACCGATTAGCCATAAAGCACACAAAGGTCGACACGCGCGTCGAGCATAATCACGATACACCTGCAAGAGTAACAAGCAAACCAAACAAGCAGATATAAAGCAATAAGATCGTGTCTCCAAGTCGAGAACACGATACGAGTCAAACGAGATATAATCGTATTCCGCAAGTGAAGCGGAACACTCAAGCAATGAGTATCGATCGGTGACCGTCAAAAAGCCTTGCACACTAGCACACAAGTTAGAGATAACAAAACATCGTAATCGGAATTGCGTTATTACCTTCTAATCTAAAAGAAAAGGAATAACTAATGCAAACATGAAATGAACAAAAAAATGTCAAGGGGAAAACAAAGATGAATAAACCACAATCAATCAATACCAATCATCTCACAAGATAGCACGTTTCACAAGCTTTCCAACGGTATAAAGAACGCGCAAATCGGAGTTACGAGCAAAAAGATATGAAAGATTGAAGTTAGGAAGCAAAGGAAGCAAAAGTAGGTCGACCTACCTTCGACCTAGGTCGACCTAACAGGTCCAGAAACGAAATAAACAGCTCCAGGTCGACCTAAACTCACCCTGGGTCGACCTAACAGTGCCATGGTCAAAAATGAAGGTTTTAGGTCGACCTAAACTCACCCTAGGTCGACCTAGCAGTGCCAGGATCAAAAATGAAGGTTTTAGGTCGACCTAAACTCACCCTAGGTCGACCTAGCAGTGCCAGGATCAAAAATGAAGGTTTTAGGTCGACCTAAACTCACCCTAGGTCGACCTAGCAGTGCCAAACGCCGAAAATTGAGTTTTCTCGCAAGGAAACATGATGCAATTCTTCATGAATGTTCAGCATACAAGCAAATATCAAACATGCAATGCTATGAGTCAAGAGCAAAGCACATTATTCAGCAAATTGATCGGTCTTTAAGAGCAAAATTAAACATTCCATCGAACAATTAGCATGCAAGCATTGAATCGTAAGCATTATGATTATATCATCAAGAGCAATTGTTATCAAACCTCAAATGGCATCAATTTAGCGTAGGCATCATGAATTATCATTCCACAATCAATTATCACATGCTAGAAATCAAAATTAAGCATAAATGCTTCACACATTCAAATTATCAAACACTTAGTATGCAATTTCTTGGATCATAAGCAACATGCATGTAGCATCATCAACAACTCAACGGTAAATCTCAAATTCAATCAAATAATCAAGATCAACACAAATCGAAGCTGTCAACAAGCAATTATCATCATCAATTATCATAGATCCATCATCCACAATCAAAAATCATCATGATCAATGTCGAATTAAGCAACAAAATCAATGATCTAGCAAGGTTTGTAGTGAATTTACCGGATCGAACGAAGAGAATGAGATCGAATGAACACGAACGCGAACACGACGCGAACACGAACGAAATTCAAGAGGTGTGAGGGAGAGAGTGGCGCGTGAGATCCTTTGATAGGGAGAGAGATGCGCGACACTTTAATCGGAGGAGAAGATCTTGATTTGTGCTTTGATCTTCATTTGTTCTTAAGATTTGATCTTGAATTGATGAAGTTTTTGTGAGTTTTTGTGGTTTTGATCCAAGCAAATTGAGAGAGAATTGAGAGAAAGTGTTTTTGATCTTTTGGGTGAAATTGAAGTTATGAGAGTCCTCCTTGATTTGTGAAGAGCAAAATGTTTATATATTGTCAACGCGAAATGTCCAAATTGCCCTCGGTGCGTCTTATTTTGGCTCATTTTTAAGGAAACTCGGTTCGGCTCTGAATTTAGGAACGAAACCAATGCCATTATGAAGATGACCAAATTTGTGACTCATTGCCGCGAGAAGCACCTCAATCCGATAAGCGATGAAGAAAATACGCCCGTTTGAATGACGAGAAACGTCGATCCATCTGACGCGACTGTGCGAAATTTTGTGAGTACCGCTCAAAGAACTCGATAAAACCCCATCTTCGGCTCGAAATCTGAACAAGCATGTGTGACGAAGAATCGAAGCTAACAAAATTTCTGAGAAAATGCCGCTGGAATGGACTTCATACGATAAAAATCGAAAAAGTTATGAATTTTTGAACTCGGCGCGACATACCCGAAAACACACTTTTTACTGAAACAACGCGACGATCCTTAAAATTCTGGGAATTTTCTATGCATATTTAGCCTTCGGTCCGAACATATGAAATCTTGGTAATGATGCCACGGAGCTCCAGTTAAATTTTCAAGCGAATCCGGCGAGCGGATTAGGAGATATGAATTTTCCGAGGTCCGAAACCCTACATTCAGCACTGTTTTTTCACCGCGAATTCTCAAGTAATTTGCACATTTGACAACCTTCCTCAAAGAATTGGTTCCCAAGCCGAACATGAAAGTTGTAGATATCGTCGAAACAGCAGAGACAACGCGGGAACTTAGCTCGTATCACCTTCCAAATAGTATTTATGAATTTTCTCGTACTTTCACCGTTTAAACCGCTCTTTCACACTTTACCCTCCTAAACCCATGAAAACTCTTTATTATTTTTCTTCCATTTTTGGATGACGAAATAAACGTCATCATTAACTTATAGCTCCAATAAAGAGGGCAAATTTTGGGGTGCAACAGCTGCCCCTATTCAAACTTCTTGAACCTGGCGAGTGAGAAACAAAAGTTTCGAACCGTCGAGGTGGAAGGAGATTGAATACCAGAATGAACTCGAAAATTTGCGCTCTTGATCAATAGAAGATTCCATCTTGTAACAAGAAGGAATGTACCACCCCGCGAGCAGGGGAAAAAACTTCAATTGATCTGGATAATAAATATGCTCCCACTTGTGAAAAAGGAGGAACGGGCACCCACAGGCAGGGGAAAACACTTCAAATGATCTGGGCATCAAGAGAAGGAACATCTTGACTGATCTGGGTATCAGACGTAGCAAATGTCTCCGAACTTGCATCGGGATAGATGTCTTTAAGTCGATCTGGGAATCGAAGGAGATACGCCGGTTGATCTGGACATCAACGGGTAAAAGTATCTCTGATCTGGGAATCTGGGCAGACATCTCTTCTGATGCAATTAAATCATCAGGTAGATATTCCTACTAATCTGGGAATTAGCGGCTAGCTCCTTCGTAAGACCACGGGGATCCGGAGGCGGTTCCTTCAACTAAGCTGGATATCAGGATAGGAACAATATCTCTTCCGAACTGTGTACGCCGGGGAAAGAATGCCTTTAAACTGATCTGGACATGATGCCAGAAAATAAGTAGGACAATCCTCATCTGAAAGACAAAGTCGATCAGGCAAACATCTCCATCTGATCTGATGATATCAGTGGCTTGCTCCTTAGTAAGATCACGGGAGATCCGGAGGCGGTTCCTTCAACTAATCTGAAACTGGATATTAGGATAGGAACGGATGTTTCTTCCGAACTGTGTACGCCGGGTAAAGAAAACGTCCTCAACTGATAGTAAGGTATCAGGACTGGGCAAACGAGTTTCTTCTTCTGAACGAACTAAATCGTCAGGGAGTAGATATTTCCAACTGATCTGATGTATCAGAGGGCTTGCTCCTTCGGAAGATCTTGGGAGATCCGGAGGCGGTTCCTTCAACTGAAAGTCTGATTTATCAGGAATGGGAACAAATATCTTCCACCGATCTGGGGGCATCGGGAATAGGAATGTCTTTGAACTGATCTGAGCTGTGCCAGAAAATAAGTAGAACAATCCTCTTCTGATTCGAAATATCAAGATAAGCGCCTGTAATGACTAGGCGAATATTGCTCTCTATGGAGCATTTGAATCTGGATGACTTTCTTGTAGAAAGAGACAACATATATGATATGGTTTATGCATGATGTATGTATGAATGTGTATGGAATAACGTTTTCGAGAAGGAAGACGCTATACGCTTTTGAGAATGCAATGCAAATGATGCATGATTCGAACGTTGCTTAGGGAGACAACGGAGGAGCACTGAATTGCTGAAAAAGTCCTGGAGAGAGTATGGAACTCTGCGGGGAGGACAAGATGGGTGACCAAGGGTCACAAACTGCGAGCTGGCCAAGTTGAATCAGAAATCTGCTGGAGACGATCAAATCTAGATGCGAGCTCTGGTTGGGGAATAAATCTTGCTTGAAGATATGAACATCCCACTTAACTGCTTGGGGAAGACCCATGCAACTTCACTGGAGAAGCAAATTCTCGACACCCTGGGGATGTGAAGGTAAAGACAAGTTATGGAGATAACTCTGGTGAAGAGTAACCAACTTGCTGGTGTAGGACGCATTCCGCTGGGGAAATCCTAGATGAGAACAGATCCTGCTGAGGATGCATATGAATCTCTGCTGAGGAAAGAAACTCAGTGAGGGGAGATGAACACTTCTGCAAAGCAAGCTGCTGAGGATATGAGAAATCCGCTGGGGATAAGGAACTTGACATAAGAACCTTTGTTAAGACAACTCCACTGGGGAATAATATGACTCTCCTGGGGAGAACAGGTCAATCTGTTGGGGAGAGAAAGCCCTCTACTGGGGAAAACGAGGAACTCGGACAAGGAACCTCATTAAGAGCTAGCTGGGGAATCAGACACCATTCCATCATGATTCAACTGGGGAGAAAGCATTCCGTCGGGAATAAGGCTTCTGGAGCATAGAGAATGCATTAAGATGTGCTTTACTGAGGATATGAGAATCCTGGAGCAAAGAAAGTCCCATCTGAAAGTACTCAGCTGAGGAATGAGAATCTTTCCTTAAGAAACACTCGGCTGGGGAGTGAGAATCTCTCATGATTAAGTCCGCCGATGTGCTGATACGAAGCGCTTGCAAGGACGTACCTGCGAGACAAATGAAAAAAATGCCCCAGGATATAGCATGGTATCTTAGCCTGCCATCCCAGTTACACAAAACTCCGAAGTAGATTCAAAGGTTTCATTTCTAATCATGTATTGTAAAAGCAATGCAGTTTTCATATGCAAAGTTTAACACAAACTTAGGACGTTTTATGCAAACAAAACGGTAAAAGAAAACAGTTGTTTAAGATAAAAAGGATCTTTATTAATTGCAAAAGGAATGCTCATAAAAGAGCGAACACTTTTCAGAAGTAGTTCCTAGTAAGAGGTAACCACACATTTATTGAGTACGAGAGAAATGGCAATGTGAAACGGATATCCATTGGTTTCGATCCCGCTATCACTTTTATAACTCCGACGCTCTCATCTCCTTGCTTTGGAAGACCGTACTCATTAGGATTGATCACTGCCCGATTTAACAACTGATTGATATGACATCACCAAACTTGTGGACCCGACGGGGTTTGTGAGCGCCTTTAGGGATTTGAGTTGCCAGCGATGCAAACTCAAGAACACGGAGTCTTGCTTATCCCTCGGTCGGGAGCCCTAAACAAAGTGAGTGGATGTTGTGCATGCTTTAGGGATTTGAGCTGCCCGGTGCAAACTCAAGAACACGGAGTCTTGCTTATCCCTCGGTCGGGAGCCCTAAGCATGTATGAAGAGTGATTGCCATGGTGGCATGCGAGATGTAGTCGTTCGCTTTTGTCCCTTTTTTGCCTAAGCCGCCCTTTCGGGTTTTCAACTTAGCGGGTATATTTGTTTCTTTTTCATTCTTTTGCCTGATTCATTTTCTTTTCTCTTTTTTTTCTTCTTTTTCTTTTTTTCTTCTCTTCTTTTTTTTTATCAGGTCTATGCGAAGTATTTTTTGACTACATCTGCGTTCACAGGGTGCGGAAAGTTCTCGCCATCCATCGTTGCAAGCATCATGGCGCCGCCAGAGAATACTTTCTGCACAACAAAGGGGCCTTCATACGTCGGAGTCCACTTGCCTCGAGGATCGCCTTGAGGGAGAATGATTCTTTTGAGTACCAGGTCACCTGGTTTGTAGCTTTGGGGTCGCACCCGCTTGTCAAAAGCTTTTCTCATCTTCTTTTGGTATACCTGACCATGACCAATAGCCGCTAAGCGCTTCTCATCAATGAGGTTTAACTGATCCAAACGATTTTGTACCCATTCTGACTCGTCAAGCTCGACGTCTTTCATAATCCTCAAGGAAGAGATCTCAACTTCAACTGGCAATACTGCTTCCATACCATAAACCAGTGAGAAAGGAGTTGCCCCAGTCGATGTACGCACAGAGGTACGATAACCATGCAAAGCGAAAGGTAACATCTCGTGCCAATCTCGGTACGTCACTACCATCTTCTGCACAATCTTCTTAATGTTTTTGTTGGCCGCTTCAACAGCGCCATTCATCTTTGGACGATACGGAGAAGAATTGTGATGCTTAATCTTGAAGGACTCACAAAGCTCCTTCATCATCTTGTTATTGAGATTCGATCCATTATCAGTAATGATCTTCTCAGGAATCCCATAACGACAGATTATGTTGTGTTTGATAAAGCGAGTAATCACTTGTTTGGTAACATTCGCATAAGATGCGGCTTCAACCCACTTGGTGAAGTAATCGATGGCAACCAAAATGAATCGATGTCCATTAGAGGCAGTAGGCTTAATCTCTCCAATCATGTCAATGCCCCACATTGCAAAAGGCCACGGAGAAGTCAAGACATTCAACGGCACAGGCGGCACGTGCACTTTATCAGCATAGATCTGGCACTTGTGACAAATTCTGACATGGTTATGACAATCAGTTTCCATAGTGGACCAATAGTAACCAGCCCTCAAGATCTTCTTAGCCATTGTATGCCCACTAGAATGGGTACCAAACTCGCCTTCGTGCATTTCCTCTATGATTTTTGAAGCTTCTTCCTTCACAACACATCGGAGCAACACACCGTCATGATGCCTCTTGTACAATACACCACCGTTGAGGTAAAACTTAGCTGCAAACCTTCTCAGAAACTTCTTATCAGTCACCGACGCTTCGGGAGGATACTCTTGAGTTTCGAGGAACTTTTTGATATCATGATACCAGGGATTACCATCCAACTCAACATCAGCCTCAAAGCAAAATGCTGGTTCGTCCAATCTGTTGATGGTGATGTTAGGCGCTTCATTGGCCCATTTCACTTTGAACATGGAAGCCAAAGTAGCGAGAGCATCAGCAAGATTGTTCTCTTCTCTAGAAATATGCTCGAATGTGATCTCATCAAAGTACGGAATGAGTCTCATCACATGCTCCCTGTATGGAATCAGATTCTGATGGCGAGTTTCCCAATCTCCATTGATCTGGCTAATGACAAGATTGGAATCCCCATAAACTTTCAAGTATTTGATTCGCAAATCGATCGCAGCTTCAATACCATAAATGCAGGCTTCATACTCAGCCATGTTATTAGTGCAATCAAAACAGATTCTGGCTGTAAACGGAATATGAAAACCTGATGGAGAAGTAATTACAGCTCCAACACCATTCCCGAGTGCATTAGAGGCACCATCGAACACGAGCGTCCATCGCGATCCTGGTTCGGGTCCTTCCTCCGGTCCGGGAATGTTACAATCTCTGATGTACAACACATCCTCATCGGGGAATTCAAACTTCATCGGTTCATAATCTTCGACCGGCTGGTGCGCAAGATAATCCGCCAACACACTACATTTGATGGCTTTCTGAGTAGTATACTGGATATCATATTCAGTCAAAATCATTTGCCACCTGGCTACTCTTCCGGAAAGAGCGGGCTTCTCAAAAACATACTTGATAGGATCCATCTTGGAAATCAGTAAGGTGGTGTGAACCAACATATACTGCCTCAGCCGGCGAGCAGCCCACACCAAAGCACAGCAAGTTTTCTCGAGCAGTGAGTATCGGGATTCACAGTCGGTAAACTTTTTGCTAAGGTAGTATATTGCATGCTCTTTTCGGCCAGACTCGTCATGTTGACCCAGCACACATCCCATTGAGTTTTCAAGAACTGTGAGGTACATAATCAAAGGCCTTCCTGGAACTGGAGGCATTAGTATCGGAGGTTCCTGCAGATACTCTTTCACTTTTTCGAATGCTTTTTGACAATCGTTATTCCACCTGGCCGTCTGATCTTTTCTTAGTAATTTGAATATTGGTTCACAAGTGGCCGTAAGATGAGAGATGAATCTAGCAATGTAGTTCAATCTCCCTAAGAAACCACGAACCTCTTTTTCTGTTCTCGGCTCAGGCATCTCTTGTATAGCTTTTATTTTCGCAGGATCGACCTCAATACCTTTTCCACTAACAACAAAGCCCAACAACTTTCCGGATCGCACTCCGAAAGTGCATTTGTTCGGATTCAACCTCAGTCTAAATTCCCGAAGCCTTTCAAACAACTTCTGCAAGTGAACCAAGTGCTCTTCTTCAGTGTGAGACTTTGCAATCATGTCGTCAACATACACTTCAATCTCTTTGTGAATCATGTCGTGAAAAAGAGTCACCATGGCGCGCTGATACGTTGCCCCTGCGTTTTTCAACCCAAAAGGCATGACTTTATAGCAGAAAGTTCCCCACGGTGTGATAAACGTTGTTTTCTCCATGTCTTCTGGTGCCATCTTGATCTGATTGTACCCAGAGAAGCCATCCATGAAGGAAAACACTTTGAAAGGAGCAGTATTATCCACCAACACATCAATGTGAGGAAGAGGAAAGTCATCCTTTGGACTCGCCCTATTAAGATCTCTGTAGTCCACACACATCCTGACCTTTCCGTCCTTCTTAGGAACAGGAACAATATTAGCGACCCACGGCGGGTAATTCACAACTTGCAGAAAGCCAGCATCAAATTGTTTCTCAACCTCTTTCTTAATCTTCTCAGACATATCTGGGCGAGTCCTTCGAAGCTTCTGTTTGACAGGAGGACTATCTTCCTTGAGAGGTAGACGATGTACCACAATATCTGTATCGAGACCAGGCATATCCTCATAGGACCAAGCAAAGATATCCGCATACTCTTTCAACATATCAATAAGCTTCTGCTTCACACTACTCTCAAGCACAGCCCCTATCTTGACTTCTCGAACTTGCTCTTTAGTACCAACATTTACCATCTCGATTACCTCTTGATGCGGCTGAATCGCTTTCTTTTCTTCCTGTTTCAACAATCTGGCCAACTCGTCGGGGAGATCACAATCTTCATAAGCTTCCTCCTCGGCTTGGTAGATCGGATTATCAAAATCATAATAAGCAATAGCGGAACTGTTACCAATGAAATCCGTGGTAGTGGAACATCTGCATGATTGATGTTTTTATTTTAGTTTTATTTTTATTAAGCTATGTGCAAGTGTGTGCAAAAACATTGCCATTTAAAGGAAAAAAAGTTAAAAGGAAAGACAAAGAGCAAAACATTTGAATGCAAAAACGTCCTTTTATTTCATGATTAACTTTGAAAATGCGAACTGCATGGCCCTACAAATGATTCACTACGCCTTGGGCAGAGCGTAGGAATTATTGCATGATAAGAACAGTAAAAACAAGGAATTTACTCCTGAGCTTGTGTGACTTGAATGACATCTTCAATTGTCCAGTTGCGAGGCATCTCCCCAGGAATACTTGGACGAATCCAGCTATCAAAATCACAGTCACTATCTACCTCCTCGCCATTGACAATGGCATTAACCTGGCCATCTTGAATGACACCACCACTTACAAACTTGATCGGGCTAAGGATATTAGGCTTTGGCGATGCAATACGCTTTCCAGGACTGAAACCAAGACCATTCTTGTCAAATTTGGGACGCACATCAATTACTTGCCCCCAGCCTTCCACCTTTCCAGTCTCAACAACAACCTGAGCGTCTTTCAGAGAAGACATAATCGTTTCCGGTTTCATTATCTCATAAGGAGGAGTTCTCACAGCATTCACAGCTTCAAACGCCTGGAACGGCGTCTCATGTATTTCACCTTCGATCTCCACATATCGGAAAGAGGACAAGTGACTCACGATATAATCTTCTTCACCACAAACCGTCACCACTTTACCGTCAACCGGATACTTCAACTTCTGATGAAGAGTGGATGTCACAGCACCAGCCTTGTGAATCCACGGTCGTCCCAACAGACAACAGTAAGCAGGTTGAATATCCATCACATAAAAGGTTGTAGTAAAGATCTGAGGACCAATCTGGATTGGTAGATCTACCTCTCCGAACACAGACCTCCTTGAACCATCAAAGGCGCGCACTACCAACTCACTAGGCCTTAACTCCACACCGGCATAGTCAATTCTCATTAGAGCTGATTTAGGAAGCACGTTCAAAGAAGACCCAGTATCAACCAGAACACGGGACAAAGTCGTCCCCTTACACTCGATCGAAACATGCAAAGCCTTGTTATGGTTTCTCCCTTCTGGAGGAAGATCACAATCCGTAAATCCCAAACCGTTCCCAGCGGAGATATTATTGGCTACCGCTTCTAGCTGATTCACAGATATTTCATGCGGAACGTAAGCACCATTCAGGATTCTCAAGAGAGCATCTCTGCATCAAGCAAATCTTGGACTCTTTGTACCTCAACACCTTGTAAGGCTTGGCATTATAATCAGGTTTCCTAGAATGGAAAACACCGAGTATTGTCATCAAAATTAGGAGAACTATATGTGGTGAGAAACACCCAAAGCACGAATCTTAACCAACTGAAATTCCAATAAGCCGGGAAGTAACTCAGATACAAGGCATTACAATTCTCATCAGCTTGTTTCTCTTACTCTTTTCGTCTCGGTTGACAAGTAAAGGTTGCTGAAAAGGAAACCCCAAGAGAGGGGGTGACTCGGGATATAAAGCAGAACCTTGAGAATGAGAGGTGTGCCTTTGCAGATCACTCTTAATTACTGTCTGGCAGAAGGTTCTGGCGGAGTCGCACGGAATTTTTGTAAGTGCTTTAGGGATTCGAGCAATGCAAATGGTGCAATGCTCAAGATAGACAATGTCTTGCTTATCCCTCGTTCGGGAGCCCCAAGCAACTTCAGAGACTTGTAGATACTAACATCATAACCAGGTGCCTCGAGATAGAATTCACACATAGTTTCATCGTCATCAAGCAAAGAATATGTAGACATCCCCACAGTACGGAGCTTAACCAGTTGCAAATAAAACAAGCATGAAAGCAAATGAGCATAAGACACGTCTTCATAGATAACCCCAACCGAGCTTTCCTCTTGGTCACCCCACAAAGTTGTTTCATGACTGATCTTTGAGCACACAATAAGAACAAATCAAATCTCTGAGTCTGGTGAGAGTACCAAGTCTGAATAAGAGATCCTTGGTCCTGAATACCTGTTATGCATGAGATGTATGAGATGCATGATATGAATGCAATGCCATGTTCATTCAATTTCCAAGGAATCCTCGTGTTTTAATTTTTGGCAAGCAAGAGATGGAAAAGCTCGGAACGAGACTTAAAGATATGATTCCTTGGAAATGAAAGGAACATGTATGCTAGTTATTTTTTGTACATTATTTTTTTGAAAGTAAACATGCAATGATGCAAGGTGGTGGGAACCACAATACTGGATATATCTGATGATGCCGAGAAATCACACGGCACAAGTTCAAAGGTTCGGCATAGTTTCGGACCACCACACAAACTACAAGTCACCAACGGAACAATTTACCATCGGAACCAGAACATATAGTCACCAACACACTGGAATAGAATACAGACTATCACTCGAACAAGAACCATAGTACCCCACGAACAAGGACCATAGTATACTCGAACGAGAACAGCGGTAACCCACGAACAAGAACAGCGGTAGCCCACGAACAAGAACAGCGGTCACCAACAATGTACCTGTTAAATGATCATTGATTCCCGCCCCACTCACGGGTAAAATCTAGGCCAAGGTAAGGTCATGAAACGCAGTATACGGTCCTCCCGAAGGTAAGCATCATCACAGCGCGGATGCGGGTGACGATAATACCTCCGTTTGAAACCACTACTCTGCTCGTGATCACATAGTCCATCCCGAGACGTACACCTCGAGACAAACCATGCTCCCACTCTATCCTAGGGTTCCTATGGTTCACACATAGCCTGGGTATTGGGCCTTTTACCTCTTGAAACACCCACCCAACAGACAGAGATCCAGACAATCCAGAATATGATGCAGAAAAGTAAAAGCGCACATAGAATGCAATGCAAACAGGTAAATATGCAAAGCAGTAAAAACACCCAATGATAAACACACAAGCGCTAGGATCGACTCGCTAGGTCCGGACCAGCAACAGGTCAAGACGTCCCCAGCAGAGTCGCCAGCTGTCGCTACCGCGAAAATTAACAGAGTCGCCACTAACATATTTATCCTGAAAAGGAAGGGAATGCCAGCAAACCACAAAACAAAACAACGGTCTCACGACCAGAGAAAAAGGGTAAGGGAGTCGGTTACGCGAGGGGAAGGTGTTAGCACCCCTCGCGCCCATCGTACTCGATGGTATCCACGCCTGTGTCTAAAACTATGGGTGTGTAATCAAACTACGCTAATCTGGACTAAAATGAATGCAGAATGTAGGGAAAAGAAAGCATAATGCTCGCACGGGCCCTACCCCGCTGCCTACGTATCTGTTTTGCAGAATCAGAGCTACCGTAGCTCGGCTAACTAATTTCTGTTTGTTTTGTGTTTTTTAGGTGAACGAGTTACATTCACACTCCGCTGCTCGACCTTTGGAGACTTATGCTGGGAATGGAGCGGAAATAACAAGCTCTTAAGAAAAGAAAATCAAAGAGTGTGGTTTGTGTTTTAAAGAATGCATGAGGAAGACCTAAGCTAAGGGGGAAAGCTTGCTACCTAATGTTATCATACAAAGGGTATCAGTCTAAACTAAACTAATCAACCTACGAGGGAAAAGGCAAAAGCATACAATGAGCACACAAACGAGCATCCACTCGTAAAGCAAACAAAACCAACGGTACTGACCGAATGGTAGAAAAACGGTCCCGCCATAGCCAAGGGGAGCAGCTCAACCCAAGTCAACCAAGCATTAGACCTCGCGAAAATGATCGGGCCATAGACAAGAGGGCGGACCCCTCTCAGCAACCAAGCCTTCACGGATCGGAAAGGAAAACAGTGCGTGCGTACACCGAGCATCAACGTCGAGCGACGCGAGCTATAGGAAAGGCGGGGGTCCGACTACATGAACCCTTTTCCTGACATACTCGATAACAAGATCTTGTGCAAGTTCGGAAGCGAGCAACGCGTAGCATGCGCATACCAAACGGACTCGATGAGACTAGGCGGGGGTTGATTACGAACCCTTGACCGCATGCCTTCCATGAGGACTTAACGGAGTGCCATATAGGACTTATTACACCGTGACTCCCTGCCGCAAAGCACAAATATAAACACACCAACAAAAACAGAGCCTCTTTCGAGGGCTTGGCCAGATGCATGTCTAGGTCCTACTTCTCATGTTATAGGATGATGCGGGGAGGCGATAAAGTGCGAGAGAAATAAAATGAAACGGGATCAATACCAAACGGATGATGATCCGTAAACTAAAGAGAGGCGAAGCGAAGAAACTAGAATCTCGCAAGCGAGCTAGCAAAGCAAAAGCAAATGGTCAGCACACCGATTAGCCATAAAGCACACAAAGGTCGACACGCGCGTCGAGCATAATCACGATACACCTGCAAGAGTAACAAGCAAACCAAACAAGCAGATATAAAGCAATAAGATCGTGTCTCCAAGTCGAGAACACGATACGAGTCAAACGAGATATAATCGTATTCCGCAAGTGAAGCGGAACACTCAAGCAATGAGTATCGATCGGTGACCGTCCAAAAGCCTTGCACACTAGCACACAAGTTAGAGATAACAAAACATCGCAATCGGAATTGCGTTATTACCTTCTAATCTAAAAGAAAAGGAATAACTAATGCAAACATGAAATGAACAAAAAAATGTCAAGGGGAAAACAAAGATGAATAAACCACAATCAATCAATACCAATCATCTCACAAGATAGCACGTTTCACAAGCTTTCCAACGGTATAAAGAACGCGCAAATCGGAGTTACGAGCAAAAAGATATGAAAGATTGAAGTTAGGAAGCAAAGGAAGCAAAAGTAGGTCGACCTACCTTCGACCTAGGTCGACCTAACAGGTCCAGAAACGAAATAAACAGCTCCAGGTCGACCTAAACTCACCCTGGGTCGACCTAACAGTGCCATGGTCAAAAATGAAGGTTTTAGGTCGACCTAAACTCACCCTAGGTCGACCTAGCAGTGCCAGGATCAAAAATGAAGGTTTTAGGTCGACCTAAACTCACCCTAGGTCGACCTAGCAGTGCCAGGATCAAAAATGAAGGTTTTAGGTCGACCTAAACTCACCCTAGGTCGACCTAGCAGTGCCAAACGCCGAAAATTGAGTTTTCTCGCAAGGAAACATGATGCAATTCTTCATGAATGTTCAGCATACAAGCAAATATCAAACATGCAATGCTATGAGTCAAGAGCAAAGCACATTATTCAGCAAATTGATCGGTCTTTAAGAGCAAAATTAAACATTCCATCGAACAATTAGCATGCAAGCATTGAATCGTAAGCATTGTGATTATATCATCAAGAGCAATTGTTATCAAACCTCAAATGGCATCAATTTAGCGTAGGCATCATGAATTATCATTCCACAATCAATTATCACATGCTAGAAATCAAAATTAAGCATAAATGCTTCACACATTCAAATTATCAAACACTTAGTATGCAATTTCTTGGATCATAAGCAACATGCATGTAGCATCATCAATAACTCAACGGTAAATCTCAAATTCAATCAAATAATCAAGATCAACACAAATCGAAGCTGTCAACAAGCAATTATCATCATCAATTATCATAGATCCATCATCCACAATCAAAAATCATCATGATCAATGTCGAATTAAGCAACAAAATCAATGATCTAGCAAGGTTTGTAGTGAATTTACCGGATCGAACGAAGAGAATGAGATCGAATGAACACGAACGCGAACACGACGCGAACACGAACGAAATTCAAGAGGTGCGAGGGAGAGAGTGGCGCGTGAGATCCTTTGATAGGGAGAGAGATGCGCGACACTTTAATCGGAGGAGAAGATCTTGATTTGTGCTTTGATCTTCATTTGTTCTTAAGATTTGATCTTGAATTGATGAAGTTTTTGTGAGTTTTTGTGGTTTTGATCCAAGCAAATTGAGAGAGAATTGAGAGAAAGTGTTTTTGATCTTTTGGGTGAAATTGAAGTTATGAGAGTCCTCCTTGATTTGTGAAGAGCAAAATGTTTATATATTGTCAACGCGAAATGTCCAAATTGCCCTCGGTGCGTCTTATTTTGGCTCATTTTTAAGGAAACTCGGTTCGGCTCTGAATTTAGGAACGAAACCAATGCCATTATGAAGATGACCAAATTTGTGACTCATTGCCGCGAGAAGCACCTCAATCCGATAAGCGATGAAGAAAATACGCCCGTTTGAATGACGAGAAACGTCGATCCATCTGACGCGACTGTGCGAAATTTTGTGAGTACCGCTCAAAGAACTCGATAAAACCCCATCTTCGGCTCGAAATCTGAACAAGCATGTGTGACGAAGAATCGAAGCTAACAAAATTTCTGAGAAAATACCGCTGGAATGGACTTCATACGATAAAAATCGAAAAAGTTATGAATTTTTGAACTCGGCGCGACATACCCGAAAACACACTTTTTACTGAAACAACGCGACGATCCTTAAAATTCTGGGAATTTTCTATGCATATTTAGCCTTCGGTCCGAACATATGAAATCTTGGTAATGATGCCACGGAGCTCCAGTTAAATTTTCAAGCGAATCCGGCGAGCGGATTAGGAGATATGAATTTTCCGAGGTCCGAAACCCTACATTCAGCACTGTTTTTTCACCGCGAATTCTCAAGTAATTTGCACATTTGACAACCTTCCTCAAAGAATTGGTTCCCAAGCCGAACATGAAAGTTGTAGATATCGTCGAAACAGCAGAGACAACGCGGGAACTTAGCTCGTATCACCTTCCAAATAGTATTTATGAATTTTCTCGTACTTTCACCGTTTAAACCGCTCTTTCACACTTTACCCTCCTAAACCCATGAAAACTCTTTATTATTTTTCTTCCATTTTTGGATGACGAAATAAACGTCATCATTAACTTATAGCTCCAATAAAGAGGGCAAATTTTGGGGTGCAACAACCGCGAGCAGCTCTGAAGTCGAGGTAGTGGAGGTTGAGAGTTCGCACCTTACCAGGATAGAAGAGGGTGACGAGGAAGGGGTGCTCTCGGGATCTGATGAGGAGAGTCATTTAACTCCGCTTTTTGAATATGACTTCGAGGTGGACCTAGATTGGGTGGCCGAAGAGCCCCAAGTGGAGGTATCGCGATACACCGAGTCGCTGTCCGGTGCGTTCCGTGAAGTTGAAGAACGAGGGCCGAGCGATGAACTGAACTTTCAGGTGGTGTGCCCGTCCGCCGACGAGCGCATTTGCTCTCACTTTCATGGAGATAGTTTCGCCATGTACGAGTATGTTTTTCGGGAGCTCGGATTTCGTCTGCCGTTCACCAGCTTCCAGGTTTTGCTTCTGGCTCGGCTTGCATTGGCGCCGTCTCAACTACATCCGAACGCCTTTGCTTTTATGCGAGCCTTCGAAATTGTCTGTGGGTATCTGGGCATCGGGGCCACGACCGACCTGTTCTGCCGGTGTTTCAGAGTCCAACGGAAGGTGGCCGACGGGCGGTATGGCTGGGTTTCCTTCAAGAACGCCGACCGTAAGCTCTTCAAAATGTTTGTTGACTCGGTTAAGGACTTCAAAGACCGGTATTACGTCATCCGTCTGCACAGCCGGGCAGCCTACACCTCGCTGTCGAAAATGGTGACAGTACGTGGCGAGGACGGGGCCCCGGAGAGGGACGAGGAAGGGAATGTTCAGACCAGACTCTGCAGCGTGTTCCCCTTTGTCTGGTGGAAGGCCCACTTCAATTCTCCCCCCAAACATTATGCTCGGGAAGACGGGGACTTGGACGAGCAAGATGCAGCATCGTACCTTCGTCTTTGCCAGTGGGTGGATAGTTTCACCCTTAGTTCGTGGGTATCGAGGACCGGGGAACCTATCTGTGACGAGGATGGGGTCCCGATGACCGAAGCTAGAGCCATCAATACCCGGGCTCTTTTGATGTGCCGGACGACGGCGGACATGAAAGCGTTGTTAGGTGGACTTTTAGTCTATTTTGTTTTGTTTGTTGATTGCTGCTCGGCGCTAACCTGTTTGTTTTGTTTTGTTGGTTGATGCTCGACGCTAACCTGTTTGTTTTGTTTCAGATGCTATGCCCTTAAAGGAAGACAAAGTTCTGAAAGCAACCCAGGACAGAAAAAGACTCCGGGCGTTGAAGAACAAGAACCGGGGAACGACCTCGGGTGACCATTCTGGATCTGCAGGCTCCCCTCTGGTAATCCCGGAAGGCGGGACGCCGAAGAGGCCGCGTCGAACGGAGACGCAACGAGATGAAATGTCGGCTCCAGGATCTGAGCGCGGGTTTGTTCTCCCCCCTTGCTTCAACGAGGGCTTGTTTTTCGAGAAGTTCCCTTTGTCTGTCTCCCCGGACGAGGTTAGTCGAGTGGAAGGGATGTCCTCTTCTGCTCGTCAGAAGCAGTTGGCCAGCGACAGTGCTGCCGTCATGAGGGTCATTGGCATGGCCCAACTATTTGCTCAGGGGGGGCGGCGTTTCTGCTGATGTTTTGAAGAAGGTGGAGGACGAGAAGCGGATCGCCGAAGAGGAAGTTGTCAGGCAGAAGGCTCTTCGGGAGAAGACGAAGAAGAGGATGGAGGATCTGCTGAAGCTGAAGGATGATGAGTTGGAGGGTGAGAAGAGAAAGGTCACCGAGAAGGATGAGGAGTTAGAGAGGGAGAAGAAGAAGGTTGCCGAGCTCGAGCAGAGTTGGGAGCCGATGCCGGAGGAATCTGCCGACGTGGCGGTGTTGAAATCACGGGTGGAGTTCGTCGAGAAGATCGACGACCTAAAGATCGAGCTTGCCGATATGGCTGAAGCGGGGTTCAACTGCGCCGTTCAACAGTTGAAGCTCTTGAATCCGGATCTAAAAATGGACAACGTTGGAGTGTCGAGCCGGATTGAGGATGGTCGGCTGATCCCCGGCACACCTGAAGACGATTGAGCTTGTTTGGGGCCTGCGTGCCTTTGTCTTCTTGGCCTGCGCGCCGTTTTTTGATCTTTAGGATTTTTGGGGCTTATGCCCGGTATATTTGGGGCCTGCGTGCCCGACATTTTGATTGTAACCTTTGGACATCGTCGACCACGTTGGTCGGCAATTTTAATGTTTTATAATTTTGCTTGCTTATATCTGTTTATCTGCACCTTCAGTGTTATCGTTGTATGCTCGTGTTTTGATAACTTTCCTGTTGCGCTCGTATGACGAGGTATTTCCTCCATACTTAGAATATCTTTCGATTGTTTTAGGTAACTGATGACTTATGCTCGGATACGCCGGAGAGTTACTTATATACTTGTGATATTATCGGTTTTGTGGACTATGCTCGGCCTAGATTGATTGCCCGGGCGTGTTGAGTACGGCCCGGGTGCGCAGAGCAGGTGTGCGCTGTTAGCGAGTACGAGTCCATGATCATGGCCAAGTCCTCGCGGCGTGAACGGTCCCATCGCGAGCTGGGGTTCTGCCATGCAGGTACTTCCACGGAGGGTCTAGGTGTAGAGTCTTCCGTGTGGTCGGTTCTCCCATTTTGTGGTAGTATCCGACCGTTGCTGTCGTGGAGTTCTCGCGTTCGTACCTACGACGCGGGTCCATACCCGGTTAGCACCCGTGTTGGATACAGGCGTCCAGGGGTGTTAGGTCGGGTCTAACTGTAGTAACGTCTGAGTTTTTCAGCGTTCCAGGGCCGAGCAAGTCTTACTCCAAGGAGATCCTCGAGGTAGTAGGCGCCGTTCTCTGTTTTATCGTAAACTCGGTACGGGCCTTCCCAGTTTGGGGCTAGTTTTCCCTCGCGCGAGTCTTTCATGTTTCTGCGGAGCACTAGGGCGCCGATTTCAAATTCGCGCTTTATAACTTTGGCGTTATGGCGAAGGTCTATTTGCTGTTTTAGTTTAGCTTCTCGGAGGGAGGATCCTGCTCGGATCTCCTCTACCATATCGAGCTCTTCCCTCATGGCCTCGTCGTTAAGTTCTTCCTCGAGGGGGGATTCGGTGCGCCGAGAAGGTTCTCGGATTTCCACGGGGATTACGGCTTCGGTGCCGTAGGTTAATCTGAAGGGAATCTCGCCCGTGCTCGAATGGGGCGTCGTCCTATACGCCCAAAGTACACTATGTAGTTCCTCGACCCAAGCTTTTTTAGCTTCGCCGAGCCTCCTTTTCAGTCCTCGGAGGATGACTCGGTTGGCTGCCTCCGCCTGCCCGTTCGTTTGAGGGTGTTCGACTGAGGTGAAGTGCTGTTTTGTGCCGAGCTTGTCCACGAATTCTTGGAACTTCCTATCGGTGAATTGGGTGCCATTGTCGGTGATTATAGCCTGTGGCACCCCGAACCGAGCGAGTATGTTTCGTTTGTAGAAGCGTAGCACGTTTTGAGATGTGATCTTGGCGAGAGGTTCGGCCTCTATCCATTTCGTGAAGTAATCCACGGCGACCACCAGGTACTTATTCTGGTATGATCCGACTGGGAAAGGGCCGAGGAGGTCCATTCCCCAGGTGGAGAAAGGCCAAGGAGAGGAGAGGGATTTAAGCTCGTTGGGGGGAGCTAGGTGCATGTCGGCATGCCGCTGACATCTGTCGCATTTCTGAACATGCTCTTTGGCGTCCTGCTGCATAGTCGGCCAATAATAGCCGGCTCTGAGGGCTTTCCTCGCCAGCGACCGACCGCCGAGATGCTGGCCGTTAATCCCCTCGTGAAGCTCTTGCAGTACTTCTAGTGCTTGCGAGCCGTCGATGCATTTAAGGAGTGGGACGGAGAAGCCTCGTCGGTAGAGTTTATTTTCGATGACTGTGTACGAGCAGGCTCTCCTCTTAATGGTTGAGGCTTCCTTCGGGTCGTCGGGGAGCTCGTCGTTCGTGATGTATTTGTACACCGGGGTCATCCAGCAATGGTCGTCTCCGATGGCAAACACTTGTATGGCTTGCGTGTTTTTGCCTATGCTTGGATCGGACAAGATTTCTTGTATCACTGACTTGTTCCCTCCCTTCTTTCTCGTGCTCGCAAGCTTGGATAAAAGGTCGGCCCGTGAGTTGTGCTCCCGAGGGATGTGTGCGACGTCTGCCTTTGTGAATCCTTTCATCTTTTCTTTGACGAGCGATAGATACTCGGCTAGTGTGTCGTTTTTGGCCTGGTAATCGCCGCTAACTTGGGACGCAACCAGTTGAGAGTCGGTATAAATCATGACTTCCTGAGCGCCCACGTCCTCGGCGAGGCGTAGGCCCGCTAGGAGGGCTTCGTACTCAGCCTGGTTGTTCGATGTGGTGAAGGATAGGACCAAGGATACTTCGATGAGGAGATGTCGCGGGGAAAAATCGTTGTCTTTTTCGGGATGAGACACCTGATGCCTTCTTTGGGCTCGAGTGCTCATAAAAATGATTTTTCTTTTGTACGGACCAAACTTTTTATTGTTTCCAAAAGAGGAAAAGGAAAAAAGTTGCAATAACCTTAAAAGTGAGGGGAGAGATCTTGGGTAAGAGGGTTGGTTATACGAAGGGAAGGTATTAGCACCCAACGTATCTATAGTACTCTATAGGTTTCTTTGTTTTGTTTATTCCATTCTTGAGAGGTTCTTGTGAAATAGGTGGGACCTAAGGTGTTTGTTTGATTATGCTCGCAAAGATCATCGCGATCCTCTGCATACATATCCCCTAGAGGGAATCAGAGCATCTGTAGCTCGGGGTCTACGGGTGCTAAGGTTTGAATGGTTTTTTTTTGTTTTATTTTGCTCGCCAAGGATACGACCTTGTGCCTACGTATTCTCAAAGGGATGTTGAGAAAGTCAGAGCAATCGTAGTTCCCACTTATGCTAGTGGAAGCAAAGGATAAGAGACAAATGTCATCTAAATGTTCGATGTATCTAATCTATATCATCACATACATCTGTTTGATTTTGTTTGAAAATCTTTTCATTATAAGCCCGGGGCCATGCCACTTAGGGTGCTTAGAATGATAAAGATGTTTTTGTTGTTTAACCAGCCTTGTGGCAAAAAAAACTTTCAATGAAGTCAGCCTTGTGAGAAAAAGTTTTGATTAATCAGCCAGCCTCGTGGCAAAAGTTTCAATGAAGTCAGCCTTGTGACAAAAACTTTGATTAATCAGCCAGTATCGTGGCAAAACGGTTTGATTGATTAGCCAGCCTTGTGGCAAAAAAGTTTGATAAGTTAGCCAGCCTTGTGGCAAAAAAAAAAGTTTGATTGATTAGCCAGCCTTGTGGCAAAAAAGTTTGATTGATTGATTGTGATGATATAGAAGAGATACTCCTATCATAGAGATGATAAATGTCTAATCTCCTAGGGTATTTTGATTTGGATATTGGGGATGCTTATAAGAAGCCCGTGGGTCCTTGTACGAAGCCCAAGAGGAGGCTATCCGAGGGTCCTTGCATTGTAAGCCCAAGAGGAGGCTATGGGAGGGACAATCCAGGGTCCTTGCATTGTAAGCCCAAGAGGAGGCTATGGGAGGGTCACTCGTTTGTACAAAGCCCAAGGGGAGGCATGGTATAGTTGGTCTGAGCTCTTAGAGCGATTTCACCGGGAAACCATACTCTATGTCCTAACCTAAACTAGTGGAGATTCTTTGCACGAAGTCCAATAGGAGGCTATGGGGAACCTAGTGTTGTACTAAGTTGAACAAGCACACATATCACACATATGAACGAACATGAACAAGTATGAACAAATATGAACAAACATGAACAATTATATATATGACAAAGTGTGTGTGTATAATGGAGTTTATGAAGGAAATATACCTGTAAGCATGATCCATTTGTATACACAGGGGCTCGGGACTTACACTCGGGGAGAGGTCCGCTTGAGTTTATTCAAAGCTATGTAAACAGGTATTCACAAAAGGGCTTGGGACTTATACCTACATGGAGGCCCATGGTATTTTTGGGAAGATTTAAAGAAAAACCTTCATTTGTTATTCAAAGTTAAAAAATAAACTGATCGAGGTATGTACAAAAAGGGTGTACAATGAAATACCTAATTTCATGTACAGGAATGGGTATGTACAAAAGGGCTTGGGACTTATACCTACGTGGAGGCCCGTGTTTTATTTACAAAACATGGTTGATTGTTTATTTACAGACGCGTCGTTTGAAAAACTGTTTGAAAGTTTGTTATTTTGAAGAAGTTTTATTGTTTAAAAAAACTGTACAAAAGGAAAAGAAATGGGACTTACACTCTCTAATATTCGAGAGGCCCCACTTCGTTTTGAAAATCAATTGATCGATTAAAAGGTTTAATCAATAGTTTCAAAAAGAAATGGTTTATCGTCTTTGAAGAAAAATGCGATCGCTTGTTTTAAAACGATTTGAATTTGACAAAAGTCAACTTAATTAAGTTAAAACAAGTTCTAATACTCAATTAAGACCTAAGTGATTTAGGGTTTGATCAAAAAAATATTTACAAGTGATTAGGTTTGAAAATTAAATGAAAAACAAATATATAAAGTATTTAAAAACACTTAAAAATGTATCATTTTAAACCTAATTAAAAACACATTAAATAAATCTTTTTTGTTATTTTTTTTTGATATTGTCAAAATATGTATATTAAATAAGAGGTGTGTAAAAAATGAAGAAAAAATAAGTTGATTTGATTGGTTAAATTAAATGATGAAGTTGTGAAGAAAAATGGAAAAACAAAGTGATAAAAAATTGGGTTTTGTCTTCTAAAGGACTTGAACCCACGCCCTTGTGTTTACCATTCAAAAACATAACCAACTGGACCACGCGCGTGGTCTGATTAACAAAGGCATTGCATTGATTATATTTTGAATCAAATTTCCAAATTCAGTTTCAAAAATATGGCGCCAAGAACATGAATCCCATTTGAATTTGAAAATTCTCAAAACTGAATTGTTTGGATCAAGTGAATAGCCTATCTTGCTCGATTTTTCACAAGGAACATGATGGTACCATTTAATTTCATTTATTTTCACTCTAGGGCCATTGATTTTCTGATGAACACGAAGAACCCTAATTCTATGATTCATTCTGAAATCGTGTATAATTGATGAATTGTGAAATTGATTGAGGGTTATTGATCAGTGATAGTGCAGAAACAAGATAGCAACTCAATTTTTCATTTATGATGCATGTATGTATGAGTTTGAAGTTCAAGTAGCTTACCTTCAAAAACGGCCAAACTGGAAATTGAAATCGTGCCTGGAGGTGTTACAGATGTTGTTGCTCAATCTGGACAGCTTCAATGGACCTTAGGGAAGGTGTCTGGATGCTTGGAACAGTTTGAATTCATCTGAGCTAAGTTATGGAACCCGATCTGCAGAGCCTTCAAGTATGAATCGAATTTGAAGATGTAGGTGTTTCAGATCATGAATGATGGTTGGGACAGTTCATATGAAGTATATGGATGGTGTTTAGAAGGTTAGTTTGGACAGATATGAGCTTGAATAAAAATTGGCATGATAAGGCTTAATATATGCATATTTGAGAAGTGAGATGATGATTCTGAGATTTAAGGTGTTTTTGGGTGTATGAGTGATTCAAACAACTTCCAAATGATGTTTGTGAGTTGTGGGAAGCATCATTTTGCTCAGAACTTCAAAGGTTTAGAGGTTGAGCATTTTACCTCTTTGAAACTTAAGAAACTTGCAATTCAAGAAAGAAGAGAGAAAACCTATAATTGTGAGGTTTTGGTGTGAATTGAAGAGTGATTTGCACCTCTATTTATAGGCCAAGAGTTCTGAACTCAGACCTTTGCAAGTTGATCAAGAATTGGTGATTTGGCTTAAGAGATAAAAAGGAATCTTTCACATTAAATGCAAATGGTTAAAAGTGACTAAACCGTGGTTAAATCTCAAGCTTCTTATCCTCTTCTATTCTGATCTCAAACCAGAAAAATATCTTCCAATTATTGCATTGGTGTGTCATCACTTGCATTATTTGGCAAATTGGCTCATAACTTAGTGAAAATGGCATGAAATTTCAAGTGAAAAGTTCACTAATGTCAAAATTCAAAACCATAGCTACACTTCAAATTTTTTCATGCTCTTGGACATTTTGGAAAGCTCATATGACACACTTCAAAACCCTAGTTGAAAGTTTCTTCAAGATCTTTAAGGAAGTGGGTGAAAAAGATCCATGAACTTTGAAGAAAATGAAGTTTTAAGTGAAATTTTCCAAAGATACCAACTTTGAAGCACCATATCTCTTAAATGGTTGATCTTTTGGAAAAAATTTATATGTGACAAAGTTGTTCATTGGATCAAAATCTACAACTTTCATGTTGGAATTTTTTTTCAGTTTGTAGGTGAAATTTTGAGAAATTCCCTTCCAAAGTTTGGAAAAAACCATTGAAAAACACTTAGAAATTTTTCTAAGTATGAAAAGTCAAACTTTTGACTTTTGATTCTTGATTGATTTTCTTGATTTTTCTTGATCAAATGACTTCTCATATCATATATTGATGATTCAAAACTTCAAAAGTCATGGTTGACCAAAATTCCCCAAAAGTCAATGGTGATCTTGTACAGTTGACTTTTTCAGACGAATCGCGTTTCTGGAGATTTCAAATGAAACAGGCTATCCTCATCAAATGAATAGTATGAATGGATCATATTGAGGTATTAGAGGATATTGAATCATAGTTTGAGTTGTGACACCATGTCCTGATTAAAAAGGCAGTTGTTCAATGAATTAGGTCAAAAACCCTAATTGTCGACCAGATGAATTTGATGACTGTAGGTCTTGAATTGAGATGTAATTTCCATTGTATATTGTCATAGGGATTATTTGAAGATGATTGAAACCTTTTATTGACTTCCTGGGGATTTTTAGGGTTTCCCAAATGTGATCCCTGATTTCAGTCCCTAATAGTTCAAAAACCCTGATCTGAGGATTTGTCTGATCAATCTTTGTATAGGAGATGTTCTGAGCCAATGGATTAGGTCAAAATGATGCACTTGGGGTCTTGAGGTCATGTCCCAAGTCATTAGGTCAAATTCTGAGCAAAAGTCAGGAGTATGCTAACTTCAGTCAAAACCCTAACTTGGTTGATTCAGTGCCTTTGAGCTTGTTGAAATGAATCTCTGAGGACCAAATGTTGATTGTTGATGAAGATGGTTCATTTGAGATGAAGGGAGAACAAAACCCTAATTGATTATTACTTGTACTGATGAGTGATTTCCTGATCAAATCCTGCTGAGTCACAAGTAACAAACACAAGCTATGCAATTTGTTAGAGATGCAAATGATGCATATGCAAATGATATGAGGTGGTATCTTAGGTCAAAAATTGGGGTATGACAGGAGCCCCTCGTCGTTCTCCAAGATGATACCGGCTCCGCTGCCCGCGTGGCTTGAGGCGCCATCAACAAAGATGGTCCACTTATTCTCGGTGGGTGTTGGGGAGTTGGAGATCGTCGTCATCTCGGCCACGAAGTCGGCGAGTGCTTGGGCTTTTAACGCTTTCCTGCCCTCGTATTGTATGTCGAACTCGGACAGTTCGAGGGACCACCTCAGCATTCTCCCGGCCATGTCTGGTCGGCTGAGAAGCTGTTTGATCGGTTGGTCTGTCCGGACGACAATAGTGTGGGCGAGGAAGTAGTACCTCAGTCTTCTGGCGGCCGTTATTAGGGCTAGCGCGATTTTTTCTATCTGTTGATAGCGGACCTCGGGCCCCTGAAGGGCTTTGCTAGTGAAGTACACCGGCTTCTGCCCGTCTTCCGTTTCTCGGATCAGGGCCGCGCTGGCCGCCTCGCCCGAAACGGCCAAGTAGAGATAGGGAACCTCGTTGCTGTCTGGTCGGGATAACACCGGGGGTTTGGATAGCACTTGTTTGAGGTGGGATAATGCTTGTTCGCATTCCTCGGACCACTCGAAAGCTGCTTCCTTCCGAAGAAGCTTAAAGAATGGAAATGCATGCTGGGCGAATTTCGCGACGAAGCGGGATAATGCCGTGAGCATTCCGTTTAGTACTTGGATGGATTTTTTATTGGTGGGGGTAGGGAGGTCTGAGAATGCTCGGCATTTATCGGGGTTGGCTTCTATTCCTCGTTCTGTTAAGTAGAAGCCGAGGAATTTACCTGCCCGTACTCCGAAGGTGCACTTCTCTGGATTGAAGCGCATCCTGCAGGACCTGGCCTGCTTGAAGACCCGCTCGAGATGTAGCGTGTGGTCGGAGTCCTCTCGAGATTTGACGATCATGTCGTCCATATATACCTCGAGCGTGTTGCCGATTTCTCCTCGGAAGACCTTGTTCATCATCCGCTGGTAAGTTGCCCCGGCGTTTTTGAGTCCGAAGGGCATTACGTTGTAGTAATAATTGCCCGATTCGGTCATGAAAGCCGTGCATTGCTTGTCGCATTTCGCCATGGGAATCTGGTTGTAACCAGAATAAGCGTCCATGAAGGACAACAGTTTATAGCCGGCCGAGTTGTCGACCAGTCTATCAATATTAGGTAAAGGGTAGGCGTCTTTTGGACATGCCCGGTTAACATCAGTATAATCAACACACATTCTCCATTTTCCATTAGATTTTTTAACAAGTACAACGTTTGAGAGCCAAGTTGAATACTTGGCCTCGGAAATAAAATTTGCCTCTAGGAGGTCTTTTATAGCTTTCTCGGCAGCCTCCGCTTTCTCGGGAGACTGCCGACGCCTACGTTGTACTACGGCCTTGGCGGTTGGATTGATGGAGAGGTGGTGGCAGGCGACCTCAGGGTCGAGTCCGGGCATCTCTACGGCGCTCCAGGCGAACAGGTCGGCATTGGCTCGAAGGCAGGCTACGAGTTGCTTCCTCGGCAGGTCAGGGATGCCTTTGCCGATCTTCACTGCTCTGTCAGCGTTGTCTCCCAGGGGGATCAGCTCGAAATCTCCGTCGGGGACAGGCCGGACGGGATGGGGGGCCTTTGATTGTGTCTCTTCCCCGGTCTTCAGTTCTTCTTGTGTGAACCTTGCATCGAGGTCGACTGAGCTGACGTTGGCCGTTGGAACCTGATCTTCCCGCGGGCGTTTGTCTTCGGCTCTCGGTTTTTTGTTGGAGCTGGTCGGAGGGGCGATCAGCTCTAGTCCTTTGACGGAGGCATCGAAGATTCTCCTCGCAGCTTCAATGTCGGCGTTGATGGTGGCCACTTTCCCTGTCCTCGTGTAGAACTTCATCTTCAGATGGACCGTGGAGGGCATGGCGGTTAGCTCGGCCAGTGTTGGGCGTCCGATGATGCAGTTGTACAATGTTTTGCAGTCGATCACCAAAAACCTGGTTTTGACTTGTCTGGACGCTTCCCCTTCCCCGAAGGTGACAATCAGCTCGACGTAGCCCCATGGTTTGGTGGTGGCTCCGTTAAAACCCTGGAGGTCGGAACCCACATAGGGAGTGAGGTGCGAGTCGTCCAGCTGAAGTGTTCGGAAAAGGTGAGAGTACATGATGTCGACCGAACTACCTTCATCCACCAGGACTCGTCGAACATCGAAGTTTGCCATTCTGGCTCGGACGAGGAGGGGAATGGTGGCGTTTGGAGCTCCGCCGGGCAGTTCCTCGAGGTAGAAAGTGATTGGCTCCGACTTTCCTCGGAATTTCCGCAGAGTAGGGCCGAGGTCGGCATTGGCGCTGAGTAGCTCGTCGAACTTTCTCTTGACTGAACTGACGGTGAGAGAGCCGGGGTCGCCGCCGTTGGAGATGACCATTGCGGTGGGGAAATGTTCCCAGGTGCTGAGGGAGGTCGTCACGCCGAGTGAAGGGATGAAGTCTTCCGGTCGGGTCACGGACAACGCGACTTGAAGCGGTCTGCTGTCTGGTGAGTTCCCCTCGTCAGAGTTTCGAGGGATGTCTCTTCTGGAGGGTTCTCCCTTCTTGGTATATTTTGCCAGGTGGCCCTCTTTGATCAGGGTCTCTATGGCATCTTTGAGATGTATGCATTCGTCAGTCATGTGCCCGTGACTCTTGTGGTACTTGCAGTACTTGGACTTGTCCGTCCCCGGTCTTGTAGGATTTGACTTCGGGGGCCTGATGTTGGATTTTTTGAACTCGGCGTTCTGGAAGTCGGCCAGGATTCTCTCCCGGGAGGTGTTCAAAGGAGTGTAGTCGTTGAAACGCCCTGCCGGTCCTCGCCGTTCTTTGACATCTCGGGACCTGTCGTCCCTTCTTTTGTCTTGTCCTCGGCGTGACCCTGGATCCTCGAGGTTTGAGCTGCGAGCGGCATTACTGCCCCTCGAGGCTTTGATCGCGACTGCCTCGGCTTCTTCAAAGTCGATGAATGCCTTTGCTTTGCGAAGGAGGGCATTCATCGAGTGCACCTCCTCAATCTTGATGGCCTTCTTGAAGTCACTGCCGGGGAGAAGTCCTCGCTCCAAGATGTACCTCTTCATGTAGTCGGCCGTCTGCACTTGGACGGCCTCCTTGTTGAATCTTTCAAGGTAATCCCGAAGAGGTTCGTTGGGTCCTTGTACCACGGCCTCGAGATTGGCTTCCGATTTCGGTTGTCGTCGGGAGGCTGTGAAGTGGCTCAAGAAGAGTTCTTTGAGCTCGGTCCAGGAGTGGATGGAGTTCGGAGGGAGGTTCCTGTACCAATTCATCGCTCCCTTCCTGAGGGTGGTCGGGAAGATGCGGCACTTGATCGAGCCTCTGACGACGTGATAGTCCATGACCGCTTCGATGCTCCGAATATGGTCGTCGGGGTCGGTGGTCCCGTCGTATTGGTCCAATACTGGCGGTTTTTCCATCCCCCGAGGGAGGTGAGCTCTCCGGATGTTGGCGGACAAGGGGCTGTGGAAGTCCTCCTCGTCGCTCGGTCCTGGTGAACGGTAGTGCCTGTTTCGTCGGGAATCCTCTTGGTTGTCACCCAGCGCAGCTTTGGAGGGGCCCCAACGGCCCTGTTCGGGGGAGGGGCTTCTTTGTTCAGCGGCTTCAGGTTTCTGGTTCTTCCTGCTCTTTCTGGGTGGAGAACGGGAACGGGTCCTCCGGCGGCGATGTCTTCTCGGGGGAGACCTTGAAGAGGATGGAGAACGCCGACGGTATCTCCTCGGCGGTGAGCGCGAGGAGGAATAGGAGCGTGACCTGTAGTGCCTCCGGGGAGAGGGGCGACGTCGTCGCTGTCTTTCCAGTTCGTGAATTCGGTCGTCCTGGATTCTGAGGAGGCTATTCGTCAATTGTATTTCTTTGAGCAAGCGGACGGTGATGGG